>NC_044357.1:25171844-25519344 GCF_007364275.1 Archocentrus centrarchus
TCTTTGAATCTGGAAACGTTTTTCTTATCAAAGTGATCTGAAGGAAAATAGCAGCGGCAGTCAGGATGATCCACGTGTTACTAAAAGACCTCGAGCAAAAACTTCACCCACTGAACCTTCCCCGAATCCCGTCCCGTTTCCATAACAACCTTTATTACCTCAATTTTCTCACGCAAAACCCCAGAGAGCGGTAACACACACACACACACACACACACACACACACACACACAGTGTGAAGCCTTTTCATTATCATTCACATGCATTTTGGAGCCTCACACACTCCAACAGTGACATCCTCCTGTTTCTCCGACAGCAGCAGCACATCAGTGTTTGAATGCTGCAGAATTCATCAACCAATCAGGAAAGATCAGAGCAAACCTGCGCAGAGCCAAATGCTCCAACTGTGCTGAAAGTTAAAATGATAGTCCGTCGTGGGTCAGAGTGAGCACCTATGACCTTCTGTTTTTCTTACAGCTCAGCTGATTCGGTCCATGAGATACCAGCATCCTGCTGAATGGTGGCCATTTCTGAGTGACTCAAACAGAAACATGTGAGTCCAGCAGGTTGTGCTCGATGGTGGCTGTTTGTTGGATTTCTGTTTGTGTTAGTTTGTTGAGGTGTGACGTCCCTAATACCAAAGTCCTGCTAGAAGAGGACAGACCCACAACTTCAGATTCTCCGGTCACTGACACATGATTAAAGATTTATTGTCAACTTTGCCACAGAAAGGTTTAAAAAGCTGTTTTTCATCTGAAAGAAAAACTTCTACCACACATGCAGAGTTTCACAATAGTCTCATTCACTGAGTGGTTGTAAATCAGACTCAGGACTGACAGCATCTCTGCTCCACGTGAACTCACAATGTTTTTAAAATAAGCCAATAAAAACATTTCATGTGATGCAGAAGTGTGAATAAACAGAATGTGGCACAGAGGTGTGTGCTCTGAGACGAGCTGTCTGTGCTAAAATCAAAACCCCAGCAGGAGAGACCCGTTATCGGCTTTCTCTGCCAGGATCTGTGCTCGCTCACGATGGTGACAACAATAATCTCCAGAACAAAAATGTGAAATGCTAAAACAAAACACTGCTACAAATAAGAGATTAATGCTGCAGAAAATCATTAATCCTGAGATTTATGGTGCACAGCGTTGATATAAATATTATAATTCCAGTTCATTCTTTTATCACTGCAGTCTCGGTGCTGTTGCTTATTTCTAAGGTGACTTTAAACTGGATCCATTTACACAGTAAAGGTTACATAGAAACTGCTGGAGTTTGATGTCAAATCAAAAGTGAAATTATGTTTATTGATTGAAAAGTTTGTCTTGTATATTCACATATTCACCCAGCAGAGAATCCACGTCACAAAAACCTGCTGCTCAGATAGAGACAGAAAAACTCACAAACACGTGAATCCTGTTTGGTTGATTAACTTTGAGGTCGGCGGCTCCAGAGAACAGCTGATCGGTTTAATCAGCCCTGAGTGGGTTCACCCAGAGTTACTGATTCACCATGGTAACGGGTAAATAAAGAGCAGCCTGCATCAGCGTGGACATTCATGTTAGAAACTAGGAGGGCCATGCTGTCATCGTCACAGACAAAATAAAAGTTTGATATAAAATATATAATTTTATGCTGTTTGTGATTTTTCATCAGATGAAACTGAAATTCAAAAAGATTTTTAGATCTAATCATTCAGCAGACAAATGCAGGAGGCAGGAAGTGAAGGTGAAAGCAGAGCAGACAGTCACTGATGGTCCTGATCGAAGGGTGGATCCACACTCTAGTTTTTATTAAATATACAGTTTGTGGCATTTTTTTCAACATCAGCCTTCACTGATGGCTCTCTTAGAGTCGTAGCAGAGCTGTTTTATCGAGTTACTGATGATACTCAGAGCTCGGTAACTGTTTCACAATCAACTGAGAAAAAAATAAGGCAGCTTTCCAAATCTTTAATGTGTTTCAAGAAATGTCTCCGGTCTGCATGTTGCTCGTCTGATCTGAGATATTTTAATGTGATTTTGGAAAGATGAGCTATTTTGAATGAGGAATACAGAACAGAGCCAAACTGCATCCGTGCTTGATCCTGATCTATTCTGGATCCGTGCTGCCGTACAAGCAGACTCAGAGTCTGAGTCTGAAATAAAGAGTCTGAACACATTTTGCCTTGAAATGTTCGAGTGTCTGCAGCTGCATTTAAAAAGTCACTTAATAATACATTCAGTTCAATTTGAGAGTCTTTAAGTTATTTCAGCCTCATATTAAAGACCCATGTGAGGCCAGTGTGACCGATTACAACAACAAACGGTTAATTACTGACTGGTGTGTTCTGTTTCTGAAGCATCACACAGATTACTTTAAATAAAAATAATGCACTGTATGACTATCCAGAGTGAGAAAGATGGAAACTAGAGTTTATTCTGAGCTAAGAATGAAAATGTAATCCTCGTCTCCATCCTTGTCACGGTGTGTGTGGAGGAGCAGGTGAATTAACAAAATGAGCCTTTATTATGGCTGGTGAGGACATGAACAACAGGCAGCTTGCAAAGCTAAGGAAAACTACACTGGGACAGCTGACCAGGAACACTGGGAGTACAGGGAACACAAGGACAGAGCACAGCCAGGACAACAAGGATCCAACAAGAGAGGAAGACTGAGACTAATACACAGAAGGATGATTGGGGAACAGGAAACAGGTGGGAAGCACAGGTGAACCTGGATAACACGGACAGCGGAACACGAGAACACGGGAACACGGGGAAGAACAGCGAACTAAATAACTATCAAAACAATAATAAACTAAGAACCTAAACTGTAAACAAACTTAGAAACACAACTAGAGAAATCAAACAAACTTCAACTACAAAAACAAACAGTGGGCAAAAGGCTGAGGACCATTCATGTACTTTTTATTTATAAAGCACCAAATTACAACAAACAGTCACCTCAAAGTGCTGTAAACTGTAAGATCCTACAATAATACAGAGAAAACCCAACAGTCTAAACGACCCCCTATGGCAGGAAAAACTCCCGTTAACAGGAAGAAACCTCCAGCAGAACCAGGCTCAGGGAGGGGGGGGTCATCTGCTGAGGGGGGGGGGGGGACAAAAGACACACTGTGGACCATGACCATCTGTTTATGTTGATGACTGAATGCTTCTAAAAGTGCCCCTGCTAAGTCAAAATAAAAGAAAAATATATCTAACTGGAATTTCAGCACTTATAAAAATATAAACTGCTGCAAAATTGATTTCTCTTCAGTGACGACGAACGAGGAACTGAGCTGCTTCAGGTGCAGCAGGAGGGGGAGGGGTCAGAGAGAAACTCAGTGTCCAGGATGCAGGTCCCAGTGACTGACTCAGAGTTAAAGTTAAAGTTCATCTCAGGGTTGTTCACTAAACCTGCTTCCTGAAATGCAAAGTTCATGACCCAACCTGGTGACCTGAATTTTTACTCTTCTACAGACAGAAACAACAGACACGAAGACTGAGGCGACGGCAGTGCTGTTTATACACAAAACAGCAATCAGGGAATTGGACGCAGGAGGCTAAGGAGACACAGGTGAAGATAATCACAGACAGTGACTGACCGGGACAACAAGACAAGACAACAGGAAGTAAAAACAGTAACAGGAAATCACAGACCATGAATTAAGTTCATGCAGGGAAACTGGGAATAAAATAAAGTCTGATACAAGCTGGGAGTAAGAAGCAAAGGCTCAGCATGCATGAAAATCAAGTTTTTACAGGACAGAATAAGAAATCAGCATAGATGCAAAATCATTTTCATTATACAGTCGGAGGCGTTACAGGCTGGCTATCACTCATCTGCATCGTACTCACAACCCACTTCACCCAAAAGACCTTCACCACATCGACACAATAGACAAAGTCACCGTCCAATGCAAAGAATGGAATCAAATCCTTCTCACAGTGCCTGGTTCCAGAGCCAGGAGCCAGCCTCCCTTTGGCAGGTCCAAATCTCAGACCAAAGGCCGTTACACACCGGATTTGTTGCATTTTTGTGAATAAATCCTCCTCATAAAACACACTGTGAAAAAAATGAAGTCGACATCACTCGATGATGTAATGAGAAACAGATTCTGGGTTCACCTAACTCACGAGGAAGCAGCAGCAGGGAGAGTTTCAGGGTTTGATCCCCGAGTTGAAGCTGCATCACGGCCGCTTCCCCACATATTTCAGGATGTCAGTGGGCAGTTTGAGCTCTTGTTGGCAGAGTTGGGATCACATCTGAGGAGGCAGAGGAATAATATCAGAGAGCCGACTGACCTGGAGCAGCGTGTAGCTGTGTGTCTGAGGAAAAATTTAATTACTGTTCCCACATCACTGTACATTCAGAGCTATGAGCTCACATGTTGCCAAATGCAGCGCTCTGATTGGTCAGATGTTTGTTTGCTTGTGAAAGTCAGAAAAATCAAACTTGATACGAAAAAATGAATGCTGCAAATTCATCATGTGAACTGACGCGGTCGGTGTGAACGGCTGCATTAAGAACAGGCGAGTCCAAAAAATATTTTTAACGCACGAAACATTCACATGAAATTACACGTCCGGTGTGTAAAGGCCGTAAATCATTTAACTGGCTGAGTGAAAACCTGAGGAACAGATGAGCTACTGGAAGATCTTTAAAGTTCTCATCACTAGAACGTTGTGCATCTAGAGACAAAACATCATCAGACTCTTCTCTCATCAACTAACCAGTAAAATCAGGAGGTGGTGTTTTGTGTGAAGGTGGTGCAGGCCTCATTCCTAAAGTCCAGATCACTGGAATACCAAAACCCAAGCGCTCTCTTTTAGTCCATGCTCAGAGGCTGTCGACACACCCAGCAAACTGAATAAGGTTCCTGCAGCTGCTGTTTGTATGCCTTCTTCATCTGTTGTTGTTTGGATGCAGTGAAGCATCCACAGATGAACCAAAAAACATCTGGATCATGTTCATGAACAACATAAACAAACAAACAAAATGGAGAGTTTAAAATCAGAAACCCCAAATTAGCAAAGAACAGGTGTTTGTTAGATTTCATACAGCAAATATGATGCAGGACATCAGTGACCCGACCCTACCCTGACTCCAACCCTCCACAATCAGAAATTATTCTTCCAAGGAAGTAATCATACTAACCGACACGCATCAAAAACTATTCACATTATTTTCCAAAACAGTTCTTTTTTGTGTCTCTGAGGTCTTTGGTTGGGGTTACCACCCACGATGACTCAGACCTCAGAGGGTTAAAACCTCCAAGGCTGTGCTCAGATGGCAGAAAATGGCCCTGCACTCATCTAATGTCCGTAAGAACTTCTTTGAGTGAGCTGGCGGATGCAGGGAGCTCGGGTTCGGCATTGAGGATATCCTCATTGCCTACCACAGCCCTGTAATTGCCTGTTCAGTGACCCAAACCAGAAGGACCCAGAGTTGTGCTCTTTGATAGCTGTGATAATGCAACGAGCTCAATCAGGTTTGTAAGAATGAGCAATTTGTGTGGCACACAGAGAAAAACAGGAAAAGCAAAAAGCTCCACAGACGGAGCAGCCACACAGGCTGCTGTGTATCAGTAATATCACCTCTTAAATCCACTTATTTTTTGATCAAAATGATTAATGTGGAGGTGATTCTGCTCCCAGAGACCACACACTGAGCAGGGTATCCTCCCTCGGCTCACCACTGCTGTTAAGAAGCTGTGATTAGGTGTAAATAATTGATCCCAGCCTGAGTGATAACCCCGTTACTGAAGTAGGTTGGTGTCTTTTCTCCACCTCTTCATTCCCGAGGCATCAAACTCTGCTGTCTCACCCGCAGGGTCCCCTTTGGCGTCTCTATAACGGCGCGCCGGGCTTGCAATCAGCTCCGACATGAAACCACCTGCAGCAATATCAGACACTCTGAGCTCTGACATTCCCACTGGGAGGATTTGATGTCTGGAACTATAAATTCCACTTTCAGGGGTTTCCTTTGATTACACCGTCGATGCTGCTCGAGACAAAAACACAGGCTTACCACAGGGTTATGTTACAGCCAGCAGCTGCAAATATTTCAACTGTGATTATAAAAAAATTAAAGAAATAAACAATATGTGGACTCATTAGTATCACAGTGGCACCAGTGTTACATTTATTATAACATTAAACAATAACGATGTATTAAGGTGTAAATCATAGACTAGAAATCCAAATCCTCTTCCATAAGGACACATTGTAGTTCTTTAATTCATCAAGTTTACTCAATAAAAAACATCCAACAGTTTCTTGGGCACGTCCCTGTTATATGATCATGCATACAGGTGTCAATAAAGTTGTTTCAGTTATCTGGATACAAGCTCCAAAATTCACACCAAAATCATAAAAACGTTTACGTACCAGTTCCTCGTGTGACAAACAGCGAAACAAACATCAGCACAGAAAATGCTCCTGTGCAGTTAAAGCTGACGTGTAACGTCTCAGTTCTTTGTAGATTTCTTAAAACTTAGAGCTGCACAGTGGTGCGATGACACAGCGAGAAGGTCCTGGGTTCGATTCCAGGCCGGGTCCTTTCTGATTGTGCCTGCTCCGGCTTCTCCTCGCAGTCCAAACACATGTTCGTTAGGTTAATTGATTCTAAATTGGCTGTAGGTGTGAATGTGAGTGTGTTGTGTTTCTGTTAGCCCTGTGATAGACTAGTGACAGTCCACGGTGTACCCCACCCTCTCACTGCAAAATGCCCCCCTGAATTGGATGGATGGATCTGTCCATCATGTGTCCCTGAAGTTACCTGCTGGTTTAACCTTGTGAAACTGTGAATTATGTATTTCACAAAACAGTTTCATAACAAGTGCTATTCATATGTAGCCTGCACCGTACATGCAGGCTAAACTGAGCAATATTGTGGATGATGTTGGAGGGGTGCAGCAGGTGACTCATTTCACTCACCACAGCAGGTGCACAGACTCTGCTGTAGCACAACACGAGCCAGAACACACCAAAAAACTGACATCATTTCATAGTCAAATATCAAAGGGAAAATCATACCCATATCATACCCATTCAGATATTAACAAAATGCCTTTTGGTTCAAAGGTCCAGTTCAGGGACACCGATGAACTGAGGTGAGGCCTTGCAGGTACAGCTGCCTGTCAGTCAGAGGCCACAAACTTCAGCATTAAGAAAATCCATTTGGCTGAGATAAACAGAAGTGATCCTCCGTGCAGCCGGCATGAAGACCACAGTTTGTATCTTTTCTGATGTAAAGTTGGACATTTTAACATCTGTGGGGACTGATTTCCTGCTATCACCTGGGCACTGGAGGACCTGCACTTTCAGGCCTGGAGTTGCTGCTTGATGTCACCTACGACACTCATGCTGAGCACATTCAGATCCTCCTACTTGGATATTTTGATGCTGAAAGTTGTTGAAGTGTTTACCAAAAAAATGACATATAAACACAAGAAAGAACACACTCATTTTCCCAACAAACGCGTTCCATCAGAGTGTTTTCAGAGATGTTGTAATCGCATGAAAAGTTACTATATAATTGCTTACATTTCCAGACGTCTGCAGACAGCTTTTTATCTGCTGCTTTCTCCCAGAACGCAGCCTCGCTGCCAGAAACTGAAAGCATAACTGAGCTCATCACCGTTTGATCACAGTGACGCTGATAATATGATAATTATTCCTGTACTCGGATGGTTACGTCATTATGGAGCAGCTCTGCGCTCTCCTTCTTTATTTATTCGGTTTGTTTCTTGGTTTTGATGTTTTCTCATTATTTTCTGTCTGGTTTTAAGGGCTGAGGTGTTAGAAAAACTCCTCCAACCTTTGTCTGCTGTCTGCTTGTATTTCTTCTCTGAAAGCTTTAATCATCCGTTTCACTGAACCAAACAAAGGTCGTGTTACACGACATCATTGCACGTTTGTTATGCCACATTTTATCAAAGTGCTGAGTGTGTGTTCAGAAGAGGAGCTACTGCAGGTGTAAAGGAACTGTGGGTGGTGCCGGGGTGACAGAGGACACAGGAAAGCTGGCACAGCAGGAACATCTGACAGAGGGACGGACACGACTATTATACAGTAGAGGTGACTGAGAAATGAAACGCAGATAGATTGAGTCATATTTTTCCCACATTAGCTTCTTGTTCTTATGGACGTAGCCTCTGCAGCGGTGAGGTGTGTGGTAGGAGTGACAGGTGGGTTCAAGGTGGGGGTGGGGTTCCATCAGGGGTCTGCTCTGAGCCCCTTCTTGTTTGCAGTGGTGATGGACAGGCTGACAGGTGAGGCCAGGCAGGAGTCTCTGTGGACTCTGATGACACTGATCTTCAGTGAGAGCAGGGAGCAGGTGGAGGTGTGCTCTGGAGAGAAGAGGAATGAAGGTCAGAATACATGCGTGTGAATGAGAGGGAGACAGGTGGAAAGGTGAACAGGAGTAGAAGGTGGATCAGTTCAAATACCTGGGGTGAACCATTAATGAACAGTGCCCAAGAGAGGCGAAGAAGAGTGTAGGCAGGGTGGAGCAGGTGGAGACGGGTGTCAGGGGTGATCTGTGACAGAAGGAGAGCAGCAAGAGTGAAAGTGAAGGTTTACAGGATGGTAGTGAGACCTGCCGTGAAGGTTTGGAGACGGTGGCTCTGACACAAAGACCGGCGGCAGAGCTGAAGATGCTCAGATCTTCAGTGGGACTGAGCAGGATGGATCAGAAATGAGTCCATCAGAGGGACGGCTCAGAGTCAGAGAGGCTGAGAGGGTTTGGACACGTGCAGAGGAGGGAGGGTGGAGATACTGGACAGAGGTGCATGAAGATGGAGCTGCAGGCAGGAGGAGAAGAGGAAGACCATCACTGTAATGTTGCACTACTGATGGTGCAAACGTACATATGTGTGTTAATTATTGCTGAGGAACTAATAAAATCTGGAATTTCACGCACTGACACTGAAGGACAGATTTTATTTATTTTTTCTTCATATTTTGTTACATTATTATTTTTCAGCCTCATTATTATTCATATGATGTTACATTAAGTTACTGGTGTTCATGTTTTAGAGCACACATGTGCATTTATACTGCGATGGAATATTTCAGACGTGGTTATGAATGCAGATATGGTATTAAATTCATACCAAAGCAGGCAATCTAACTGGGCGAAGACAACAGCTTAAGCCCCCGTGAACCCCCGCATCCATCTCCTTCTGTGTGTGTCCCAGGGCCAGGCTGTCTATTTCAGTATGAAAGTCCTGTCAGTGGCCTGCTGACCCTGGAGGTTCTGCTGCCTCAGAGATACCAACCCTGAAATTAACAGCCTGCCCTCCCCTCCTCTTCCTTGCTCCCCCTCCACCTCCTCGTCTCTCACCCGCACTTCTTTTTAATCACTCCTCCTTTCTGTCTCCCTCATTGTTCTTCCTCCACTCCCTCCTTCTCCTGATTCTCTTTATTAAATTGCTTTTGCTCATTCTTGTCTTTCTAAACCTCCTCACTTCCTCTTTTTTTCCTTCTTCATCACTTTTTGACATCGACCTCCTGGCCTTCTTTCTCCTCCTGCAGATGATTCATCTTCAGCCACAAACAGGAGTCTCTTTAAACACAGAGCTGTTAGGTGATGTCTGCAAATTTTGGCTCAGAAAAACTGAATTTATTTTAATTTTTTTTAATGTGCAACTCCACCCGGATCACAGCCGTGCTTTTTGGAACTTTTGTAGGGTTGATTTTAACACACAGGCAGGATGTGGGGGAACAAAAAAATACTCCCAGCAGCAATTCAAACCTCGGTGTTGGCACGTATGTCAAACGCTGATCATGATGCTCGTGGCAGGACACCACAGAGGAAGCAACTGCCAGCCCAGCAAGAAGTTTGCCAAAGAGCAGCCTGACACTTCAGTACACTGCTGGGAAAATGCTTCATAATTCATGAAACAGAGGCTGGATTATCTGGAAAGAACAAGCAGCATTACTACACATACACACAGTCAGAGACATAAGATATGATCGGTTTTATTTATTCCAAAATATTTGGAAATTAACATCAGAGCAACCATAATAATAAACACAAACTATATAAAATAGTCTAAATAAAACTTGTTTGGGCTGAGCTGAAACAGATGTTGGAAGAATTCTGCAGCTGTGCATCCAGTAGGTGAAGCAGAGGGTGGTCAGGAGCCAGTAATTATCTGGAGCCAATCAGTGCAGCCGTAGTCATCTGCATCAGCAGATGGAGGAATCCAAACAGTGCGTTTATCATTCAAACTGGATTCAAGCAGCAACGGCAATGATGGAGGAGAATTCCCCGCAGGAGGTTATATGGATGCATTTCAGATCAGTTCAATATTCAGGCCACAGAAATGTTCCTTCACTATAACATGTCTGGGATTACACCATTCACACTGCAATCCCCCCAAACAGTCCAGCCAAGTACAGTCACACTGCAGCTCAGGAGGTCTCTGTGAAACACATCAAACTGCACTCACTCTGTTCCCTCTGGGTCTCAATCAGCTCACCGAGCTCGTCCATCTTATTGGCCAAACACCTCACCTTCCCCTGATGATCACTGAAGCAGACAGGCTGGATTTCCTCCACTTAGCTGCAGCTCTCAAACTCCACTGTCTCCTTTGTAGTTCCTCAGGACTGCAGGCCTCACTCCTTGTTATCAGGTATGAGGTGTTGAGAGGTGCCTGGGGGTTTGCCTGATAGCTTGGGGGAAGAAGCTATTGCAGAGCCTCAGACTGCAGCTTTTAATGCTGCAGAACCTTCTGCCTGATGGTAGGGCAAACAGGCTGTGTGCGGGATGGGTGGGGTCCTGCACAATAGCAGAGGCTCTACGGAGGCAGCGTGTCTGGGAGACCTCATTAAGCTGGCCTGACTACGTGCTGCAGGAATTTGCATTCCTGTGCTTTGCAGTTTCCAAATGACAGTGATGTAGGTGGTCAGGAGGCCCTCCAGAGTTCCTCTGTAGAAGGTGGAGAGGACTCTGGAGCTCCAAAAAAGCCCCAGAGACTGCTGTGACCTGGATGACTGAGAATCTACACAGACACAAGGTGGAGAGGAGTGGTGACAGGAGTGTAGCTTCCTTCAGTCTCCACAGAAAGTGCAGTGGAGCTGGTGTTGTGGACCAGGTGAGGTTATTGGAGATGTATCATTCTCTCCACTTCAAAGTTTAATGAAACATAGTTTTGGTTTTAGGTTTTCTCACATGAAATTGAAGAAGTTTCAAAGTACATTTTGCTTTTGTTTTATTTATTATGATGTAAAGGCCTGACACTTCTTTCAGCTGCTCCCTTTAGGGGGCGCCACAGCGGATCATCTGCTGTCTCCAGCATCCTCCTCTGTCAGACCAACTCTCTGTGCATCCTCCTTCACTACATCCATGAACATCCTCTGAAGTCTCCTTCTTTTCCTCATCCTTTGTCCAGTATATCCACTCTCCCTCCTCTCTACATGTCTCAGCCTTACCTCTCTAACTTTGTCTCCAAAGACCTGCCACAAAAACAGTGTTGCACCAAATAAGAAAGCAGCTGACGACAGTGGGTAGTAAGACCTCTGACAGGACCAGTCTCAGGGAGGAGCAGGGTAAGGAACAGGCAGAGAGAGAAGAGGAGCACGGAGAGTCCATGAACAACATGCAAAACAAAACACAAAGTGCAGGAGAGAGTAACAAAAAGTGATCATCATGCAGTAATGACGTACAAATGTACGGGGAGTGAAAAAGCAGGTTCCCCAAAAGGCTGCAGCACTAATTCAGATCCTGGACCACTTCAGGCGTCTTTACACTAACATATTAATTTCCTCAAGACTCACCTGTCTGTGACCTGTTTGTCTATCCTTACAAACCTGACACAAGCCTTACTGTGGCCCCGAGTCCACCCCCCCCCCAAAAAAAATTAAAGGATTCACATCAACTGGTTCTGCATTTTGTCTGCATTATGACAGTTTCAGCTGGCAAAACCTCTAATATCCACAGATAAGCTGTGGGAGTTGAATTGCACTTCACTTTTTCAGCTCAGCCTGCTGGAACAAAACTCATCATCCCTGACATCACTCCAGTCTGACCTCGCTCGCCATCCTTTCTACCCCAACCAATCAGTGACACAGAGACAGAGGTCACCGTGTGTGTGTGTGTGTGTGTGTGTGTGTGTGTGTGTGTGTGTGTGTGTGTGTGTGTGTGTGTGTGTGTGTGTCTGGCTTCAATTCAGAGCCGTCTGGTCACAGTTTTGGTTTCAGTCTTCAATAAATAATTGACTCACTATTGATTCAAAAATATATTTCACTGATATAAATCTGATGTCCCGCCTCCCTGTGTTTCTCTTTAGGTGAACTCTCATTGTAATGTTTTTCTCACTGAGCTCATTTCATCACAGACGTCTAATCTTTTGTGCTTTCTCATAATTACATTTTTGAGGGATTTTTATTAGTTTGTTCCTTTTATTCAGGGACCTTTCTTTGCTCTCGTGCTCAGGGTGACAGCACCTGGCCTGAAGCTCAGTAATATGAAAGCATCTGCACACAAATCCAGTTTTAACAGATAAATCTCTACAGTGAGTTCATCATCCTTTTACTTTCCTTCAGCAGCAGCAGGACTTTTAACCATCTTAAGGTGTCGGGTGTTGATTTTAAGCCACCACCATGTTCAGTGGGGGGGGGGGGGGGGGGGGGGGGGGGGGGGGGGCTCTTCTGGTTGAAAAAGAAAAGTCAGGATTTATTATCGTGACAAAACTTTTTGTTAATGAGTTCATGGTGCCAGGGGCTAAAAATAAGTTTTCTTCATCACAGATGTCCATCCATCCATTTTCTTAACCACTTATCCAAGTCAGAGTCAGGGGGTGTTATCCACACACACACACACACACACACACACACACACACACACACACACCTCAGTCAGCAGCTGCACAGCCTGTGAGGTCACATATTAGGTCTTTTTTATAATAAAAAAAAAAAAGTCTAAAATCAAGGATGTGATCCTCTGGTTTTGAAGTTTTAGTCTTTTTGTAATCTTATAACTAATCTTAATATGATCTTTTCTGCCCTTATTGTGAGTCAGTCTGAAACCAGACAAAGTGCACAGAGAAAATCATGCATTAAAATTTGTTGACTCAGCAGGAAATATTAAATGAGAAAAGCTGAGGATAATTAAGAGTAATACAGAATAGTTAGGACCTTCGTTACATTATATTCCAGTAAATTTCTGTCATCTGGTGCCTGATTCTGCATTTTCTTTACATTTCCTCTATAAATTAGTGCTTAAATATTTAGATCAGGCACTGCTGTGCTTCTCCTGCTATGATGTGTCAAAATACCTGCTATAGAAAGTTGTAGCATGACTTATATTATCTTGAATCTGCTGTAATTATATTGCATAAACATCCAGTATTTAAGGCCCTGCAGCACCACACAGGTGTTTCCAGCTGTTCTAGATAATCAAACCTGCCCTCAGGTCACAGGTCAGTTTAGACTCTTTTTCACTTTCATCACAGCATCCCTAAAAATAACTATAGTAATAACAGTAATCATAATCCATATTAGCATTATTTCCTGACATCAGCTTCTAATTTTGCCAGCTCGTCTGCTGGAGACAGGATAAAAAATAAAAACTGGTTTAACAGGTTCCTACTGTGATGATGTTACAGCTGCTTTTTATATATTTTATATATATTTATTTTATATTTCCTGTCTCTGGTCATTCCACCAATAAACCACCCTTCAAGTTTAAGTTCAGTCTGTGAGTCCTGCATTTTTGGGTCCAACGTCACCTCCATCATCACAGCCATGACAGAGGTGTCTCTGCTTCAGCAGCAGGTTTGTCAGTGATAAATAAGACTTCAGGTGCTGCAGCTGAAAGATGATGGAGCGGTAATTACATCATAGAATTCAGGTGTGCAGATTTAAAACACTTTATCTGAAGTGCAGCAAAAGTGCAAACTGTTCTGATGCAGAGACACTGCTTTGACTTAATGTGTCTGCTTCTGTATATTTGCTCTGTAAATGGCATTAAAAAGGCTGGCTCATATAGGCGGAATCACTAGCGATAATTAGCTAATTTTAGCTTTCAAAGCCATTAGTCTGCTGCCATATGCCAGCCAAGGAGCTCGTGGACTTGATTAGTTCCTGTTCTTGTCATAAGGGCCGAGGAAGCAGACTCTAAAAATCAGAACAGGTATATCGAACAAACAGTTAACTGAAAAAACTGCTGTGGTGATCAGGAGCTCTGCAAACAGAGGTCAGCAGAAGCTAAATCCAGAGGGAGACTGGGGGGGATGATGTGACGAGGTGAGTCTCATTAGATTAGCAGTATGCCCAGATGTAGAAGGCCAAAGGAAGGCAGCCAGGATGGTGAGTAGTATAGTGGAGAGTGGGCAGACAGGTAAACAGACTGGTTCTTAATTAGTGCTTTTCTGCTCACTCGAAGTGCTTTATACAACATGCCCCATTCATACAAGCTAAGTGCTTTCTATCTAATATTCACACACATTCATACAACTCAGGGTTCAGTATCTTGCCCAAGGATGCTTGGGCATGCAAACTGGAGCAGCCAGGGATTGAACCACCAACCTTCCAATAAGTAGGTGACCTGCTCGATCTCCTGAGCTACCCCAGGTGTCTCCTCAGTGTGTTTTCCGGGTGGCAGGTAGGTCCTTCTGGGGGTGAATCCACTCCAGCTCCTGTTGCCGCTGTTCACTTGTGGAGAAGGTGGTCAGGTAACTGAGGCCGGGACGCTGGTGAACATCGAGATGGATGCAGAACCGAGGACCAGCGTTCTAGGCAGACGGCAGACAGAGAAAATACTAACTAAGGAAGCCAAGTCACCCCCACAAGGGTGACCTGCAGCCCTCCCAGCCTTTAACTACTGCCACCAGAATGAGGAGACGAGGAACAGGTGTGAGAAACGCCCAGAGGAAACTCCGCCCACAGGTGGAACCTGTTGCAGAACCTGGAAAAGAAAAACAAAGCAAAGACTGTCCAGGCCATGACAGCTCTGGTTAGACTGGGCTTCATTGTTTAAAGTACAGCTCTGAATCCAGTCAAAGGCATGTTAGCGCTCACCAACCAGCAGCAGCAGCAGCAGCAGTATTTTCTAGTTGAATACAGTGTCTGTGATTGTCAGTGCAGAGGAGCGAGGAGGATGGAGAGAGGTGGTAGAAGAACAGGTGGGGCCAGGTGAGGTGACGTTAGGTTAGATGCATTCCATGGATGCTCTGCTTTCCAGCAGCATACTTGCAGAACAGAACGTATTGATCTGAATGATTTAACAGGATTCATATCTCTCTGAACGTGGCTTGAACAGGACGGTTGCCCCTCATCGATGTGACAGACTGCAAATCTACTCTCCACTCTTGGCCTTGGGGCACATGATGCTCTGTGCTGAGTGAGGGAGGGTCTGCATCAACTCAGAGACTCAAATCTGAACTTCAGCAGTTAAAGATTCTTTGTTTCTCTGCTTTGAGAAATCTGACTTCAAGAGGAAAAAGGTCCCACAGTAAAACACTCAGAACAACAACACTAAAATCCAACAGATACAGTGCAACAACACAATAAAAATTACATGGACAATAAATCATATAAATCACAATTTATAAAAAGTGGTCAGATTAAAATAATTTGTAGATCTTAAATTTTTTTCATAATTAAAATCCATATTGTTCAGCTCAAGATGAATGTGACCAAACGTTTTGTGCCTTTGTGGATCCACTGTAATCTGTATATTTTAATGTACATTTATAAATTATAAACTGAGGCATAATATTGTTGAAATTACTATATTTTTTAAGACATTTCTGGTTGTTCATAATGTGTTGTAAAAACAGTGCATTAAATGTGGACGTTTTCAGAACGTACTTGTTCTTCTTTATACTCAAAGGGAAAATATGGAGCAGTGATTATTTATAATTTAATATGCTATGATTTTACTGGTCCAGCCCACTTCAGATCAAATTGGCCTGTGTGTGGCCCCTGAACTAAACTGAGTTTGACGTCTCTGTGTCACTTGGCTGGTTTGGAAACATCTCAGTATTCCCTACTGGAAGAGGAAGGAGGTTGTGGGGTCTGGGTATCCTTTCATATAGCACATACTTCAAATTTGGACCTGGATGAACAAAAGTGACAGAGACTGGTAAGCAGTACATGGAGATACCTACTGGCTGCGGTGTCCCCCTGTGATAATGCAATAGTCTGGTTAAAGTAAGAGGAAAACTGCAGCTCGGGTCATTTCAAGACTCACAATCACACTGAGATCTAAGTGAGCTGGTAAAACTAAACTCCTACTGTTCTCAAGCTTTTCTCTGGCATGTTTGGAAATTATGTTGCTACCAGCGGTTGATATTTTTAATATAGACCACAGTGGTGGACTGGCCTATCAACAGGCTTACACTCCCATTCATAGAGCAAACTGCAAGCAAGGCTAAAAATTTGCACCTTTCAACAGCAGCCTCATTAAATATGGCTCTGAGTGAGTGAGCGCTCCAATTGATCCAGGGGTATCGAGGGCCTAATGATAAAGTGCTTTTCAATACATTTCACATAAAAAAGGCTTCATGTCGATGACGCTGTGAAATAGGATGGATAGCATCACGTCATTGTAACGCTCTTCATCAAACCAGCTGAGCACAGAAAATTATCAGCAAACCGATGACCCAGTTGAATAATAAGTACTTGACTCTCTTTATGAGATTTCTTAAGAGCATGTGTAGAAGTCGAAGAGGTCATGTATTCAAAAGGCGGTCTGTAATTATGAGAACAGAAAACACTCAAACTTTTTATTCTTTGGTTTAAAAGCACAGAGAGAAACTGGGTACAAAGCTGAATGCCACCAAAGCTGGAGTGGGGATGGTGGGTTAGGCAGCGTATGCGTCACAGCTATCCATTTATGTGGAATTTGCACTAAATGGAAATGTTCCTACAGTTCCTCTCTGAAGGCTTCCTCAGAGGGGTTTGTTAATGACCTGGAGATAAAAGGTGTTATGCAAAAACATTTACTGAGCTAAGATGTTGGTGCAGTGTGTAGGAGTTGATAAGGAAATTTAATGGGGGGCTCTCTGCTCTGTGGTTGACGTTTGGCCCACTTTAAGCCAAATAACTTGGTTATGTTTAGCTTTTTGTCATTATGTTATAATATGGAATGATTGTTTTACTTCTTCACAGATCAATGTTCGTCTGTTTAGGGTTAGTATTTAAGAACAGACCAATAAACATTTTAAAAACTGATTAACAGATTAATGACAGGCAGGTGAGCAACTGGGCAGCATTGTTTCTGTCACGAGTGCTCAGGAAGGGTCTCCAGAGAGGGAGACAGGTTATTACCCAGGGCACACAGACAGATGTGCAAAGGTGAGGCGATAAGGCTGAGGAGGGACCACCGGTGGGTGGACTGGGATCCAGAGAAGACTAAAGAGGTTTAGTGGAGAGTGGGGGAGCAGGTGAGTTACAGGCTGACTGACTCCATGAGCACAGGGGGAAAATGGCAGCTGTGATCTTCTGACTCAAAAGCAGGACAGATGAGGTCTCCAAGGTTCAAGCAGCAAACTCCAGCGGGGAGGTGTGAAACATGTGGAAAGAGGATCAACAAATAAAAATAACTAAACTAGATAAGTGTTTACTACCACGGTGGAAGCAACGATCTGACAGCTTAAATATTCAGCCTTGATGAAGGACTGTGCTGCAGGTATGTGAGTGCAAGTCCAGGAACAGGCAGCTCTGCCCATAGGCAGAGGCACAGGTTGGCCCTCCTCTCCACCTGAGAGAACAGAGAGAAAAAGTCCTGAGCCCGCCCACACCCAGGATCGGTGTTTCAGTGGATTTTAATTGGTTTCTTTAGAAACAAGAAGACGTTAACTATCAGACTGAGTCATACATTCATTTTGGCATTACTGCTCTTTGAATAATAAAAAAAGATTGGATCCATAACCCTGGGTGGGTCATCAGTGTGTTTGTGGAAGAAGTTTAGGTTAGAGATAAATCGTTATTGCCCTGAACACCTGTCCAACTTTGTGTAGACCCATCCTAACCCCTCACCTCCTTCCATATTTGGGAAGATTGACTCTAAATTACGAATGCATTTTGTCTGTTAAATTGACTGTAATTGGTGTTATGTGTACAGGCAGGAAAATTAAATGAGATGAATTACATTAGGAAGAAATGTAATTCATCAGCAGCTCAACAGCAGACGTCTTTCCTTCAGTGCAGCTCTGGGAAAATTTTTAGAAATTCACAGCTGTGTCCAGAGCCTGCATCCCTCCTCCATCATTGTTTACATCCTTTTTAACAGCTCCTCAGGCTCCACCCCCCCACCCCACCCCCACCCCTCTGTTGGATCCATTCTCATCTCTCTCCGTGTGCAGATTAATTGATCCAACTGCCGTCACTGGGCCTGTTGATTAATTGCACTCTTTGATCCTGTTTCAGGTTTGAGATGAGACATTGAGAGAGGGGAGCAAGCGAGGCTGTTTTGATGAAGAACGGCCTGAAAACACTACGTGTAGCGAGAGAATGGAGAAAGTTGGTGCAGTAAATGGAGTTCAGGAACTCCATTATGACTCTGATTACAGCTCTGTATGATAAAACACCTCTGAATGGAGCAGAGAGAGAGACAGGCAGCTGCTGCTTGTCCAGTGATACAGAGTATCTCTGAGTAATGTTAATGTCATTAGATACTTAGCAGCACGGCTCATGAATGATACATGGTAAAGAGACACTGATGCAGGTGTAATTGTGATGGAAGATTTGACCCATTAAATGGCTCTCTGTCTGACCATTTTAAACTGGAGCCATTGTTGGATTGCTTGTGTTTAGGTGCAGGACCAAAACTGAAGTTGTCATGACTTGTGTGTCATTGTTGTACTTCAACCTCAGTGACACAGGCCTACACAGAGGGGGAAAATGCATATGCCCCGACCAGCTGGCAAGCTGTTGCCAGGTGAAATCAATCACAAAGAGGTGCTACACCACTAAATTCTTTGTAGTTGCTTTGGTTGCCAACAGATTGCCATGGTTGCCTATAGTTTGTATGGAAGAGGCTGGCCTGAACTTCTAGCCAGGAAGTGGTGAAAAAAATGTGACACAAACTGGAAATTGAAACTGTTCACCTTCAAAGTAAAAGTGTTCTCATCTCTGCAGACAATACATTTCAAAAAGGGGCAACTTTTACTTTGAAGGCCATCTCCATATCCAGTTTAACTCACAGTTTCACTACTGCTCAGAAAGTAGTTGGCTAGTGTTTGCAGACAAGTTGCCGTCTTCCATGCAAACTATGAGCCATTGCAGCAGTCTGGTAGTGCCCAAAGCAGCCCTGTGCAGCTCTTTGCAACTCATTTCACCAAGGAATTACAATTTCATGAAATAAAGGGGACGTGTTTCTAGTTTCCTCAAATGCACTTTTGAAGGTTAAAGCAGTGTGCTGTACAGAGACTCCACTGCCATGAATGCTGGTCACTTCCTGTACTTCCACAGCAAACTGGTTTTTCACTGAGGTGTTCCCATAAATCCAAATGTCGCTTCAGTCGCTGTTCTTACTCAAACACACTAAAACCAGCTTTGCAGCTCCTGGAGACCAACAATGGACCTGCAGAGCATTTTTAAACCTGCCATGAGCATGACTGGATATTAATTGTGTTTTCATTCACTTATTGCAGTTTTTCGCTTTCATCATGTGTCACCCATATGTTCACTCTCAAAAAAACATCCATACATATTCTTTTTTAATTCATATCACTTCTTAAATCCTTATTCTTTGAAAATGTTCTTATTTTCCAAAAATGTCCCAGGTGCCCCCCCCCCCCCCAACGTTCAGAATATCTGAGGTCCCAACAAAACAGAAAATATATTTACTTTGTACCCACCCTTTAAAAATATGCCCTTGCATTAAGGTGTGCAGTTTCTTTCATGTCCACTAGATGCTGCTGCAGGAAATGTGACTCCAGTCTAAACTTCGTTGGGTCATTTTCTGAACTCTGATGTGGTCTGAGGAGAGATTTTCAGAATGAGATACTAAAGGATCATTTCAGAATATTGTGAAAACATGATTTAAGTGTTTTGTGTCAGTCTGTGCCAGAACACCGAGAGTTACCCTGAACCACGCTTATCACAAATGAGCTGATTCCTGTAAAGCAGAGTTCAACTCGCATCCCTTTTTTTGTTTGTTTGGTTTGAGTGTGGGCCAGTTAGAGCAAACATCATGAAGCGTGGTTTGTCTCAGCTTCAGTGAGAATTTAACTCTGATCAGCAGCTTTGCTCAGATAAGTCTGAACATGTGATACCTGGAAGTCTCAATGACCCTGCTGGCCTTTTCACCCAGAAGGATTCTTATCTCATCCGGCCTAAAAATTCTCAACTAACTCAAACTGGAGGCTGTAGAATGAAGCACAGCAATGTTGCATTCATACTGCCTGCCCACCTCTCCAGTGAAAGAGGTCCCAGTTCAGAGACCTTCAGGGTAGCGATGCGATGTTGTGGCTGACCAGCAAGGAGTCGAAATACAGCAGCTCAGCCTTCACCCTCAGATCTTTCAGGTGAAAGGCGGCCTGGGGTGCAGTGGCAACAACCCCACACAACACCTGTCTCCGGGCAAGTTTTCTTTGTTAAGTCCTGTTGTTGCCTGATTGGCTGCCAGATTCTAGATTCTAATCCATTCTTATGAGCTGATGGAGACCAGAATAAAAAATGTATATTCTGGTTCATGTGACGGCTGTTATAGATGAATGTTTGCGCCTCCAAAACTGACAGCTTCTCATTTTTGGATTCTCACATTAAAAAGTCTGAAATTAAAATTGAGAAAAATTAAAACTTGAAATCTCTGAAACAAAAGTTTAAGAGCTCAGAACTTAAAACCAGTTAGACAAAAGCACCCACCCTGGAGCTGGCTACATTATCAGAGCTGAATGCTTGAAGTGCTTAAAAACTAGTAACTGTGAATGAAACCGTTTAAGATGAGTTGCTTAAAAAGATGAACTTAGTCATTTACAGCATTATGAATCCAGGGATGGTGAATGAGATTCGATGGGGAGAAAGCAGACAGGTGAGTAACAGGTAAATCACAGAGACAGGCAGCTGGGATCTTCAGACTCCAGGGAACACAGGTGAGTTCACCAGGAAGCTAACAGTGAACACCAGGCAGAGACCAGGGGAACCAACCAGGAAAGAGGATTACAGAGCAAAAGGTACGAGGGCAACAAATTTACCACTTTTCTCTGTTTTTGCTCACAGACTGATGATGTCAAGGTGGCTTTAAATGTGCCCAAACAGCCATAAGACCTCAAAGCCTGGTGAGATCTGATCATGTGACTGACAGATACAGTCTGTGATGCAGTCACTGCACTGACCTTCACATGTGGGGAGATGAGTGGCAACCCTGTGTCTGGATTCAGAGGGACCTGAATTCCTTCCTGGATGGATGTGATGTTCCAGGTCATCAGCATGATGCAGCTCTCCCACGTCTAAAACCTTCTAACTGTTCAATGTTCCCAAACTAATAAAGTCAGTTGAAACCTTTACGTTCACTGTGTTGGAGCTATAATTTTTTAAGATCTAACTGGGTCAGCCAATGAGGAGAAATGTGGTGATTTCAGGTCATATCTTAACTTTTCAAATCAGTTTATGCTGGAAATGGTTTTATTAAATGGTGGCTAATAATTCCACATACATCAGAATGTGATGGGTTATTGGGTGTAGACTGAAATATGAAAATGCTATCAATTTAATCTACAAGACAAAAAGGGTGCAGAAAAGAGACGCTTCCTGAAGCAGCTGCAGACTGGTGAGCAGCCCTGGATCAGTCATGAACGTGTCTGCTCTCAGTGCTGCTTTTGGATTCTGGTTACAATGTTACTGAGTTTTGATTCCTGCTTTAAAAGTTAGTATTTTGTGTCTGGTTCTCCATCGATGTTCAAATAAAATGCCAAATAAAATGTTTTGATCTGTTTGTTTAAACCTGCCTGTTTATCCTGTGTTTGGGTCGTCTCTGCACCAGAACCAGACAGAACGAGTCCCTCATTACATACACGGACCTTTATCAGTGCTGCAGAGCAGGTACCCAGGATAGTAGTCATGTTAACAGGATTAGACTGTTTATACAAAGCTGATTCTTCCTCACGTTACTTCTCACACCATCAGCTATCAGAGCAATACTGACTCCTGTTTGGTTTTCCTCTTTGGATTTCCTGTTTGGGGTGCCTTGAGGATAAAAATTTTAAAACTGACCCCCTCTGCAGGGTCACTTTGAGCTCAGTGCCTTCCTTGTTGTTTCTGCTCTTGATTAAACCTGATTTATTTGTTGTTCTTGGGTTTACTAAACTTTCCTGAACTTTGGAATCTGTTCCAGCCTGATCGATGTGCTGTGTTTGTCTGTCTGGATTTTGTAGCCATGAACCCAGTTTTTGTTTTACGTAACCCATCTCTTATATTGTGGATTAGGGTCCTCTGAACCCAAACAGTCACAGCGTTTTCAGCTGAGCTTTTCTGACAGGAAAGAAGGGAAGTGACCAGCAGCTGCAGAAGCATTCAGACCAGCAGAGACACCATCATGAGGACTCTGTTCGTTCTTTTCCTCTTGGCGGCTGTGGCCACCGCAAAGGTCTTCGAGCGCTGTGACTGGGCCCGCAAGCTGAAGGCGAGTGGGATGGACGGCTACCGTGGTATCAGCCTGGCCAACTGTGAGTACCGGTCCACTTAAGAACAATCAAGACGACAGAACCGTTAACCTCTAAGTCCCCAGTGACCTGTTTAAGGTCATTTCTGCCAATACGTGGAATTTTCACCTATTTGTGTTTCGAAATGTTAAAACCTGTTTGGACAATGAGCGAGCTTCTCATTTGCCAACCTTTACATATGGTCATGAATCTTAGGTAGTCTCCAAAACAACAGGATCCCAGATGCACACTTTTCCATGGACTAACTTCAGCTTTGAGGATGAAGAAATCCCCAAAATAACTGTGTCACCAGTGACCCGACTGGGGTAACAGGTGAAGTTAGGTTTAGGTTCATATCTACCCATTTATATGGGTGTTTGGCATGACCCAATAGAGTTTATACACCAGAAAATCTGTAAGGCCAAAGATGGACATAAGGGAGCTGATTTGAAAGCAAAAATCTTCCAGTTTCTGAAGTGATGCTTGTTTAGGATGCAGGTAAAATGTTACCCCAGGTTTGCCCCTGAGCAGTTCACTTGTGACCTGATCAGTATGAGGTTGATGAGCTATCAGTTCGTGTCATGTATGCTGTTTGCATTTTAAGTAACACAAAATAATGTATTGCAACAGTTTTGAATTGCAAAGGCTGCTCTTTGGTTGTACTATAATGTTATCTGCTGTGGTGCAGGTTATCATGAAGTCAGCTTGAAAGAGAAAAGACCCTGAACAAAATCTGCAATCTGAGCAGACCATGAAGTTATATATGGTTCAACCATAACTGAGCAAAAGTGATCAAATGCCAGCCTGGATTTAAGAACATAAAGTCATCTGTCTTCATCAGTTTTACATGCTGCTTGCAGCTCTCTGCTGCAAGCAGCATGGAGGCAGGATTCATCCAGAGGAGAGCTGCTTTATTACAAACGATTACATCGAGTAAACCTGCAATCTGTGTGGCAGCTGAATGCACCGTATTCATGTTGGTTATTTTGCTTTTTTAACTTCTATCTGAATCAAATGCATCATATTTAAATGTCCATAAAAAGCAGCTGTTGTTGCTGTGTTAATAACTTCTGAGGCTTCACACAGCCTGCAGGAGGGAAAACAATAAAAACAAGAGCAATACTTAAACATGCATTTATGAATGTGGCACTGTAACAGTATCTTAATTTTCTTCAGGTCAGCTGTTACATGCAGATGTAATAATGCAGTTTTTAATGATGCAGTAAAGTCCTGCGCTCCACCTGAGTCTCAGTCCTCAGGACCTCACTCACTCCGTTACACTCCGTCACAGGGTGCGCTTGTTTCTTAGCAGCTCATTTGTGCTAGTGTGCAGGTAATTATTAAAATGATCTGACTGCATCTTTGTATATAAATTTTAACTGCCATGGGCCATTTTTGAAAATGAATCAGACTAAATTTCCCCTGTGGTTTCAGTCACAAACCTGACCCTGTGCCTCTTTGGTAAACACAGACAGGAGAGTTTTATGCCTAAACGGGCTGTTACACTGTTACTAAATCTGGCCCCAAACACCTTTGACCACTCACTTTCTTAGCCTACTCTGCTCTGACTGAGCTAACTGTGTCTGTAACCTGTGTGTTCACCCAGTATTATACATCTGGTGCTGAAATATTAATAATGAAGAAACTCCATTAACATGTCAGAATAAATAAACAACATAAAGTTTGTAAACAAAATGGAATTAGATACTCAGCATGTAACAAAGACCAAGATATAACTGATACACTATATATATATACATATACACACATACATACATACACACACACACACACACATATATATATATATATATACTGTATAAGCATAATGCACATAAACAGAAATAGAAACAAAGCTGCACCAATCAAAACCTAATTACTGTACAAAGCAAACAGTGGCTGGCATTTTTAATGTCTGATGCTTAAACTAAACCCCAAAACCAAATAACAGTAGCTCAGTAGAACACTACCCTCATGGTAAGGATGGAGTCCAAGAACGTCTTGATTGTATCGTACATGGGTTCCAATACCTGAAACTGGCCCATCAGATTGAGGTTGCTAGCTGGATTTGACACCCATGGGCATCATTTTATAAAACACTGGATGCCCAACTTATGAGTGCGTGGTAAATGACTGAGTCCCTGAAACAGATGCTACGAGACTGCAAGAAATAGTACCTGCTCCATCAGCGGTAACCAAGGAAACATTGTGGAAGCTTATTGATTGCAGATGGAAGTTTGTCATACATGTTGTGTTACCATATTTTCTTCAACATTGTAAATGGGTATCATAATTGTACCAACTACCACACCACCTTCCTCTTAATGCTTACTTTTGAAGGATTGTCATGGCTGGCAGTGTTGCAGGCAGAATTTGGACCCAAGCGCAGGACTCCAGAAACAAACAAGTCTTTGAGGGTTTATTGAAGAGTCTTTTCCCAAAACACAAAACTCCAGGGAGCAGAACATGGAGCAGAAACACACTCATACCACCAAAAAGGGAGTGGAAACATCCGGGGAGAACAGGTGGACAGAATTACACTGAGGAGATCGGGAAAACATTATTACACACAACACACAGAGAACAGAAGCCTGGCAAAATAAAATAGAAAGTGACCAAATGTAACATACACCCACCTGTCCGACTTCCTGTTTTATTTTGATAGTCTCCGTGTCCCCATGTGTGATGTTGTTTTTCTTCCCCCATGTCATTAGTGTTATTTGGTTCACCTGTGTTCCCAGCTGTTTCTACCCCCGTCATCAGTTATTTGAGTTTACGTCCGTGTCCAGTGTCCTGTATTGGGGTCCTCTATCCTTCCTGCCACAGCGGTTTATGACAGTTTGATACTTGACGTTTTGGTTTCAGGTGGTTTGTGTCTCCATGTCCTCTGTTCTGTCTGCAGGGGTTTGTCTGACCAAACATGAGTCAAATTTTAACACTGGGGCAACAAACCGCAACACTGATGGATCCACTGACTACGGCATCTTTCAGATAAATAACCGCTGGTGGTGCGATAACGGCAGCTTTCGTTCATCAAATGCATGCAAAACCAGCTGCAGAGGTCAGTGATGAGTCTCAGCTGGTTTTATCTCTACTCCTGTTGTGCACACACACTCTTCAGGACAGCTTGTATTTAAGTACGTGGAGTTTTAATAATACCTCATTTTCATCATAATTGTATCAGGAGTAGAAGCTCTCCACAATAGAATCATACCAATAGACTGATACTCATGTAGCACTTTCTACTCAATTTGAGCACTCAGAGTATTTTCTTAGTAAAACCCTCATTTACCCACTCACACAAGTGCTTTTTTCTATGACTGAGCACTTTGTAACCTAATGTTCACTCACTCACACTCCAATGGATGGATACTTTAACATGCTGGAAGTTTGGAGGAGCAGGGAATCGAACCGCCACTTTGGAATAAGTAGACGGCCCACTCTATCTGCTCAGCTTCTCTGAAGCTTAAAGTACCTGGTATTCCAGGCAGTCTTCAATCCAGGTACTATCGGGACCAGACCCTGCTTAGCTTCCAAGATCAGATGAGCTTGGGCATATTCAGGGAGGTATGGCCATAAGCCATACCACTGGTACAGCATCCTTATTATGGCCAGAATTGCGCCAACCCACTTAAAATACTGGCTTATTAGTAAATGTTGAATACCAGCTTTATTCCAAAGGGGATTTATTTACTTTATTGTGTTGATTAAAGCACTTTCATTCACTTTTTTTTTCCAAATGATGTACTTATTGCTCCTTAATGTTAACTTTTTATATAATCTCCACCCTCTGTGGTTGCAGCGCTTTTGAGTGATGATGTCACTGCGGCGATCAACTGTGCCAAGCGTGTCGTCAGGGATCCCCAAGGCATCAGTGCCTGGTAAGAACAGATCACGTGACTGGCATACACTAACAGTGCTGCTTTCACTGGACTGACAATCACATGTTAGGACATGATCCTTGTGTCTGGTTTCAGGTATGCCTGGCGCGATCACTGTCAGGGCCGAGATCTCAGCTCCTATTTGGCTGGATGTCGTCTTTAATCAACACATTAAACAGGAGGGTGTCATCGACATAAAGGTCTCCATCTTTCTCTGCAGTAGAAACATTTAAAATGTTTCTCTATTTGAAGTGAAACACTGAGTAACTCTAATAAACTCAGTGAAAATCTCTACTTTCAAATAAAGATTTAACAGCAATGTTGATAATTTTTTGTTCTTGTGGTCATTGTAAAAGCAGACTGATCATTGGTGGAGTGTTTGATATTGGTTTGGCCCTGATAGTCAAAGCAGATGATCGGTCCTGTTTTGGAAGCATAAGAATATAATTTGCACTGTAAAAATACAAAGTGACAAATCCTCCAGGTCTGAAAAAATAAATCATATTCAGTTCAATTGTATTGATATAGCACCAAATCACAACAGTCGCCTCAAGGCGCTTTGTATTGTGGGTAAAGACCCTACAATAATACAGAGAAAACCCAACAGTCAAAACGACCCCCTATGAGCAGCACTTGGTGACAGTGGGAAGGAAAAACTCCCTTTAACAGGAAGAAACCTCCATCAGAACCAGGCTCAGGGAGGGGGGGTCATCTGCTGAGGGGGGAGAGACAGAGATTAATAACAATTAATGATTAAATACAGAGTGGAGTATAAACAAAGTAAATAAGGTGAATGAAATGAAACAGTGCATTATGGGAACCCCCCCAGCAGACTAGGCCTATAGCAGCATAACTAAGGGATGGTTCAGGGTCACCTGATCCAGCCCTAACTATAAGCTTTATCATAAAGGAAAATTTTCAGCCTAATCTTAAAAATAGAGAGGGTGTCTGTCTCCTGAATCCAAGCTGGAAGCTGGTTCCACAGAAGAGGGGCCTGAAAGCTGAAGGCTCTGCCTCCCATTCTACTCTTAAGTATCCTAGGAACCACAAGGAAGTCTCAACCCTGGATAGTCAGGTTTTAGGAGGGTTAATAAATTTGGTCAGATTTCTAGAAATGAGAGCTGCTCCATCCAAAGTGGGATGGATGCCGTCTCTCCTAACAAGACCAGGTTTTCCCCAGAAACTTTGCCAATTATCAAGTGTAGACCTTTTTATCTGCCAAGGGAGTTCACTTCCACTAATATAACTGCAGTCTATATACAGTACCTCCGGATGCTAATGCCAAACTGGCTATAAACGAACTTTACTCAGCCATTAGCAAACAACAGACTGCCCATCCAAAGGCTGCGTTTATAGTTGCTGGAGATTTTAATCACTCAAACTTAAAGACAGCACTCCCAAAATTTTACCAGCATGTTTCCTGCAATACAAGAGGAAACAAAACCTTGGATCATGTTTATACAAACATTTCTGAAGTCTACACTGTGACCCCCCCCCCCCCCCTCCCCCACCTGGGAAAGTCAGATCACCTTTCTTTGTTTCTCATTCCAAAGTACTCTCCATTAATCAAACGGGTGAAGCCAACAGTAACAACTATCAAGGTCTGGCCAGCGGAGACAGACTCTGTACTTCAGGACAGGTTTCATCACACTGACTGGAGTATGTTTGCTTCGCAGGCTACTTGTGGCTCTCATATAGATATTAATACATACACGTCCTCTGTGCTGGACTATATCAAGACCAACATTGACAGTGTCACTTCACAGAAACAGATCATCACATACCCAAACCAGAAACCATGGATGAACAAGGAGGTACGTCTTCTGCTGAAGGATCGTGACATTGCCTATAGCATATCCAGGGCAAAACTGAGGAGGGGCATCAAAAAGGCCAAGCTCCGTTATAAGCTTAAAGTGGAAGATCACTTCTCCAACTCTGACCCCTGACGCATGTGGCAGGGCATTCAGGCCATCTGTGAGTATAAGCCCAGCAATTCCACTCTGGTTACTGCAGACGTCTCCTTCCTGAACGAGCTAAATCACTTCTATGCTTGCTTTGACAAAGACAGCAGGGAGGCAGCTATCAACATCAGACCTTCTGCAGATGTCCAGCCCTTCACACTCACCTCTACAGACACCTATGCTGCACTGAACCGGATCAACACACGCAAGGCTGCTGGCCCTGATGGTATTCCTGGGCATGTACTGAGAGCAGCTCACTGAAGTTTTTACGGACATCTTCAACCTGTCCCTCACCCAGTCAGCTGTACCAACATGCTTCAAATCCACATCGATCATACCAGTGCCAAAACACTCCAACCCAATGTGTCTAAATGATTATCGTCCCATAGCACTCACACCCATCATCATGAAGTGCTTTGAGTGACTGGTCCTGGCACGACTGAAGGACTGCCTCCCATCCACACTGGACTCTCATCAGTTTGCTTACCGAAGCAATAGGAGCACCGAGGATGGAGTCTCCATTGTGCTACATTCCGCGCTCTCACACTTGGACAACAATAACACATATGCACAAATGCTGTTTGTTGATTTCAGCTCAGCATTTAATACCATAATCCCTGCCAAGTTAGTCACAAAACTTGGAGATCTGGACATTGACCCCTCCCTCTGCCTTTGTATTAAGGACTTTCTGACCAACAGGCCTCAGCATGTTAGGTCAGGCCACACCCATTCTACCACCATCTCACTTAACACAGGTGTACCACAGGGCTGTGTGTTGAGTCCATTTCTCTACAACCTCTTCACTCACGACTGCAAAACTGTTCATGAATCTAACGCCATGATCAAGTTTGCTGATGACATCACAGTGATCGGCCTCATCAGCAACAACGATGAGACAGCCTACAGGGAGGAAGTGGAGCATCTGGCCATGTGGTCTGCTAACAATAACCTGCTCCTTAATACCAGTAAGACAAAGAAACTTATTTCAGGAAGAAAAAAAGTGACAAACCTGACCCCATCTACATCACGGGGATGCCTGTTGAACTGTCTGTTGGCCAGTTTCAAGTTCCTGGGAATACACATAACAGAAGATCTGTCCTGGACCACAAACACTTCTAGCCTGGTCAAGAAGGCTCACCAGCGCCTCTTTTTCTTGAGGACACTAAGGAGACAACACCTGTCTTCTACCATCCTTGTGAACTTTTATCGCTGTGCAATAGAAAGTATCCTGACCAGCTGTATTACAGTCTGGTATGGAAACTGCACTGTCGCAGACCGTAAGACTCTACAGCGAGTAGTGAAAACGGCCCAGAAGATCACAGGGACTTCACTTCCATCAGTTGAGGACATCCAGATGAAGCGCTGTCTGCAGCGTGCTCACAGTATTCTTAAAGACCCCTATCACTCTGCTCATAGACTTTTTGTCACTCTGCCCTCTGGCAGGTGCTTTAGGAGCCTCCGGACCAGGACGACCAGACTGAGGAACAGCTTTTTCCCCAGAGCTGTCTCCCTACCAGGGTTATTATAGTTAACGAAAACAAACGAAATAACGAAAACTGAAATTGAAAAAACATTGTCGTTAACTGAAATAAATAAAAACTATAATTAAAAGGAAAAAACGATAACTAATTAAAACTGAATTGTGAGTTTACAAAACTAACTAAAACTAACTGAAATTATCGATAAACTGACTTTCATTTTCTTGTTTTTTTTTTGTTTTTTTTTTAAACCTTGTGGATTGATATGAAATCATTTTTTCCGCTCTCCGAGTTTAAGCTGGGAGCGCCACAGGACAACTGTGTGAGCGCGCATGTGCGTGCGCTCACCGCACAGTAATGGCTGCGGTCTGCCGAGAAAGCGGCAGAGTCCCGTATGGAGGTTCTTTGAGTACAAGAGCACAGATAGAATCGAAAGTCTTGTTGTGGATGATGAAAAATGTGCGGAACATTTCTCAGTCAGGAAAAACCAGCAACATCAAAGTCCACCTCAATCTGTTGCGTCCTTGTGCGTTTCCGGCTACTTTATCAGTGAGAGAATAACAATCAGGAATAATAATCAAAGCATCAGTATAAGGACTCACAACTGTCAGCAAATTCCTGGTAGGAGACTGTTGAAACTATCAGGATGGACGTGAAGGAATGAAGAAGGTGAAAAAAAACAGGGACAAATATGTTTGTAGCCAAAAAACTGAGCACAAAGAGCGAGGACCAAAAAAGAAGTCCCAGCCTGCACCGCATATAAAACACCTGCACACGACCACAAGGTAATTAACACACACACCAGCTACACAAGCATAAATGTGGACATGAGGTCGGACACTTCCGTAGGTTGTGTACAAAGACCCTGCAAGTTTAATTAGCAGCATCTAACCAAGCTAGCTCCAAAACAGAAGCAGCTTCAGGTGGTGAGAACATCAGGATGCAGCTGGATTTGAGCTTTGACTCCTTCAAAGAGTTTGTTTTTGTCAAACACCACATGTAGCTGTTGTTAATCTGCTGCACTGATGCTGAACTTTATTGTGGAGTTTATTGTAGAATTTATTGAGTTTGGGAGTTCATGTTTTTCTTTGTTTCTCCCTGTTGATGTTCATGAGTGTCCCACATTTAGCATGTCTTGTGAACTGTTGGGTGTTGAATATATTTCTTTAAACGGTATCTTTTGTCAAGTTTTCATTACACAATAGTCACTTTTGCGCCTTGAGTCTTGCACCTGATCAGGTATGAAAATACTAAAACTAATACTGAAACTAACTGAAACTAAGCATGAAACCAAAAATAAAAACTAATAAAAACGAGAAAAACCACTCTGAAAACTAATTAAAACTAACTGAATTAGAGAAAAAAATTAAAAACTAACTAAAACTAAACTATAATGTAAAATCCAAAACTATTATAACCCTGCTCCCTACTGAACTCTGTCCAACATTAACATTCACTTACATCCTGGACATTGACTGCACTACATTCATTTACATCACTTGTTACATGGTACATCACTGTATAACTGTATATTGCATATTATCATAGTTTTACTCATTTAGCACATTTTGTATTTAAATGCGCACATAAATACATCTATCTCATATTGAGATTTAAATGATAAACTTTTCCATACATTTATTTATATTTTAACTGTATGTCTATAATACCTCTAATATATTCACATTAATATACTCACAAGCATATTCATTGTATTCTATTACTGTTTAACTACTGCTTATTGCACTACTGGTTAGATGCTAAACTACATTTCGTTGCCTTTTATTGTACATGTGTAATGACAATAAAGTTGAATCTAATCTAATCTAATCTATGAAGCCCACATTGTTTTTTGGACAGCCAGCGATTCAAGGAGAACATGTGGCTAAACATGTCGCTCCTGGTCTGATTGTAGTTTTCTCTGGGCCCCTCCCCAGAGTCCAACATTGTTTTTGCAAAGTTACACACCGAGTCAATATTAATTTTAGTGATATCAAGTACCTCAAAGCCTCATTTTAGTCTTTTTGAATCAACATGATGTTTGTTTGGGAAATTATGGTTCGATATTCGTTTGTGCCCTTGATTAGACCTTATCTTAAAAAAAAAAAAAATCATAAACTTTGGAATCTCTCAGCCTGATGGATATGCTTTGTTTGCCCACCTCTAGTTTTTAACCATAAAATCACCACTGCTTGCTTTTCCATTTTGATGTAACCCTTCCTTTGTGGATATTTGGGTCCTCTTATCTGGTTTGACCTCCTTTTAAAAAAGAAAAACTTTCCTGAACTCTGGAATCTCTCAGCCTGACTGATGTGCTTTGTGTGTCCAGCTCTGTTTTATAACCATAAATCCACCATTGCTTGTTTTTCCATTTTGATGTGGGTATTTGTGGGTATTTGTGTCCTCTTATCTAGTCCGACCTTATTTATTTAAAAAAAAAACTTTCCTAATCTCCGGAACCTGAGCCTGACTGTTTATTGAGATGTATTTCCAACCATAAATCCACCATTGCTTGCTTTTCCACTTTGATATGACCCTTCCTTTATGCTGTGCATGTGGCTCCTCTTATCTAAGCGTGGACGACATTTTTAGCCGAGCATTTTCGGCAATAAAAAGGAAAGCAGCAGCAGCTGTGGAATCATTCGAACCAGCAACAACACCATCATGAGGAGTCTCTTAATTTTGCTCTTGGTGGCTGCGGCCAGCGCTAAAGTCTTTGAGCGCTGTGAATGGGCCCGCAAGCTGAAGGCAAGTGGGATGGACGGCTACTACGGCGTCAGCCTCGCCGACTGTGAGTACCACCTTAACTACAAGCAAAATGTAGTTAAGGTGTAGTTCCACCATATGTGAAGTTTTCACCTACTTGTTGTGTAATATTTCTGAATGGAAATATAAAAGTTAAAACTGTATTGGTAAAGAGACAGCTTCCAGTTTACCAATCTGTTCTTACTGTACTTGGGTACGCCTTGTTTTTATAATCTGACAAGAACGGGATTCTGACCGAGCATGACTTTGTGAAACTGGGTAAAGTGTTGTTTTGATAGCTGACATTTAGTTTCCAGCTTGTCTCCATGTCCGTCTGTTCTGTTTGCAGGGGTTTGCCTCACGAGATGGGAGTCAAACTATAACACCATGGCCAAAAACTACAACACTGATGGATCCACTGACTTTGGCATCTTTCAAATAAATAGCTACTGGTGGTGCAATGACTACATCATCAACTCACACAATGCATGCGGCATCGACTGCAGCGGTCAGTGATAATCCACAGCAGGTTTTCATCTCAGGCCTGAATGATGCCAAGCTTTAACCCTTTGAGGTCTACATCATCACAGGTCCTAAGCCTAAATTCAAGAGAAAGTAAAGACTAATTAAAGAAAATGGTTTCTGATGGGTGTCAGAATAATTACTTTTTCCTGATTGCCAAAGCTTGGGAGGACCTAGGACATAAGCAATAGAAAATGGATGGGTCACAAATTCAGATTGCCTAGGGCTAAAGTAATGGGTTAGGGTTGGGGTCACACCTGTACTGACGTAGATCTCAGAGGCTTAAAGCTGTAATACTTTTTACCTCAGGTTTTAGTGAGGCCTTAATGATGCCAAGCTTTAAACCTAGATTATTTATTCTTGATTCAAAGTTTGCTGCTACTGTTTCACCCTGATTTCTTACACACTGCTGTCACAGTGTCTAACCATAACCACAACAAATGAGAGGAGTGTGCTATTCACAGAACAGTTTACATTCAAGCCTGTTCAGCACTAATGGGGATTTCTTGACTTCCGGCACAGATTCACTGGTTTTAGTTGACCTGTAAATTTAATTGACCTGTAAATGGGAATTATCAGTTTGGGTTCCCCTCATCATATTGAACCAGTGCAGCATCCATGTTACTCCAACCCACCTAAAACCATCTTATTATTACCTGAGTTGACTAAGATGTTGAATCTACTCATTTGAGTAGAAGCACACCTCCTGCTTTATAGTAAAAATAAAGGTGATTGATGGACTTTGCTGTTTTCCCAGCTTGTTCAGTAACAGCTCCACCTTTGACTGTGTTTGTATGAAGTGTTGTGGGTTCATCACTGTTTTTCCTCCTAAGCTGAGTTGATGAATCTTAATCTCCACTTTTTCCCTTCCCATCTCTTCTCTCGTTTTTGGTCACAGTGCTTTTGAGTGATGATGTCACTGCGGCGATCAACTGTGCCAAACGTGTTGTTAGGGACCCCCAAGGCATCAGCGCCTGGTAAGAAGGGATCACGTAATTGATATAGACTGACTGTGCTCCTCGTGCTGGGCTGATCAGCCGTGTGTCTGGTTTCAGGTATGGCTGGCGTTATAACTGTGAGGGCCGTGATCTCAGCTCCTATCTGGACGGATGTGGTGTTTAATCAGCGCGGAGCAACAGGAGAGTCTCATCAGCATCATCAAATGTTCTTGTGTTTCTTTATTTGAGATGACTGAAGTGGAACACACTGACTCACTCAAACTAATAAACTGAATCAAAAGCTCGACTTTCAGTGTGCAGTTTAAGATTTAATCCTCAAGTTTATAATTAATGACCTCCCCCCTGACCTGCGCAATCAAATAATTTTTGTTGTATTGAATTATTCTCACTGTCATGAAACATGCTGTGAGGCAGGGAGGTTGTAGGACTCCCAATGCAGGACTCAGGAGACAGAAGGCTTAACTTAACCTTGGTTTTCAGCTTTATTAGCTACAGCACAAACATGAACAGAGCCAATGAGAGCCCAACACGAAACTCACTTAAACAGGGAGAAAACACAGAGGGCGGGCACACAGCAGAAGGAGCTGGTGACAACAAGGGAAGGGAAGTGCAGACAATATGTACACACTGGGTAATTAGAGATTGGACACACCAGGAAACACAGCTGAACTGAATCACACACTAACTACACAGTGGAAGCAAAACTGAATATCAGGCACATGACACAAGGACTACCAAAGCAAAACAGGAAGTGGAAAACGGAGACTCCGACTAAGACACATGAACCTGATACAAAGACACAAGACTGACTAAAGGCAGGGCACCGAAGATTAAACACAGAAACGAGACCAGGACTGAATCTGGGAAACAGGAATAAAATATAAAATAACCATAACCCAGATCAGAACTCAGATATCTAACTAACAATAACACAGAGACACAACAGAACCTGAGAATCCAAAACCAGAAAACACTGGGTCCTAGATCCAGGACCGTGACACTGCCAAGTCTTCATAATCAGAGGACAATAAAAAGATTCACACTGACAGTGGCTCACCAACTGCTGCACCTGCAACAAAATGCACACAACAAAGCAAACAGCAAAACAACAACAGATACACAGACCAACGTAAAATCTTAATTACTTACTTACAGTGACCCCCAGGGCCACAGGCAGGCAAAGATGGACCCAGGAGACCAGGTTTGTCCTCAGCTCCCCCAAGAGTACTGAATCCCAATAACTACCACATGCCCACCCCAGAGGAAGGAAGAGGGAGGCCCCAGATGGAGCCCCCATGAGCAAAGGGCAAGAGCTCTAGAGAAGCTGACCATCTTTACAAGAGGCGAAGACAGGGCACCAGGCACCACCCAGCAGACATCCCTCTGCCCCTGCACTGAAGAGGCACGAGCCACCACGGACTACAACCCCCAAGGGAGCGGGTCAGCAACCAAACCAAAACACACCACCATGCACCCCAACAGGTACATACATCCTGGGGGAGACAGAAACTACCAGCCGTGGGTGATAGGGAGGAGCAACCCTTCACCCTTCATGACAATGTCCCACAGGGGCCAAGATTATATTATCTCCCATGGTGCTGATTGCAAGTCAGCTTGAAAAAAACTACAGCTGGAACGTTTTCAGTGTTTCGTAAGACCTTCAACAGATTTTGTAACCCTGGAATGTTTATTCAGATAAGTGAGCTGGGTCTGAAGCTGAAACACGAGCAGCAAAGAATAAACATTAACATAATACGTCAGTATAGTTACACAATAGAAATTCTGTAAACAACAGGAAATGGAGTTACACACTTATCATATAACAAAGACATTTGATAGACTGTAGCTCACATGGTAAATGCACTTGTTCTCTGCTCTACTGGAGCACTTAAAGCACTTCATACAACAAGTCTAATTCACCCATACAAGCACTTTACGTCTAAGGTCTTTCTAACATTCACACTCAGATGAATCAGTCACGAGCAACTCAATCTTCTGTTTCTTGCCCAAGGATAGACCAGAGCAGCCAGGGATCGAACCACCAACAATCCGATAAGTAGAGCACACGCTCTACCTCCCGAGCCATAGCCACTGTGGTGACAGAAATGGAAACATAGCTACACCAACCAAAGCCTAATTACAAAGCAAAGAGTGATCTGCATTTTAAATGAGAGCTCCATGTGTGGCACTCTGTCTTCATTTTACTTATGCTGCTAGAACCATTTTTGTCTCAGCACAGTAACTTTTTGATTGCACTTTGTAAATGGGTCCCAATGCTGTGCCAATAATGTTGCTCAATCAAGGCTGAGGCTAATCAACAGATTCTCAATCCCAAGACATTATACACTAAAGTTTGGTCAGGACCAGGGTTATAATAGTTTTGGATTTTACATTATCGTTTAGTTTTAGTTAGTTTTTACTTTTTTTTTCTTTAATTCAGTTAGTTTTAATTAGTTTTCAGAGTGGTTTTGCTCATTTTTATTAGTTTATTAGTTTTATTGCTTAGTTTTAGGGCAGCACGGTGGCGCAGTGGTTAGCACTAGGTTCAATTCCACCTTGGCCCAGGCCTCTCCCTCTCTCTGTGTGGAGTTTGCATGTTCTCCCTGTGCTTGCGTGGGTTTCCTACCGGTACTCCGGTTTCCTCCCACATTCCAAAGACATGCACTTACTGGGATTAGGTTATTTGGTATTACTAAATTGCCCATAGGTGTGAGTGTGAAAGGTTGTTTGTCTCTCTGTGTTGGCCCTGCGACAGGCTGGCGACCTGTTCAGGGTGTACCCTGCCTCTCCCCCTATGACAGCTGGGATAGGCTCCAGCCCCCCCGCGACCCTGAACAGGATGAGTGGAAGCGAATGGATGGATGCTTAATTTTAGTTTAGTTTTCTTTAGTTTCAGTATTAGTTTTAGTTTTTCATACTTTGTCAGGTACCATAGTAACTATTGTGTAATAAAAACTCAACCAAAGATCCCGTTTAAATAAATATATTCAACAACCAACTGTTCACAGACAGCAGCACTATGTGCTAAATGTGTGTAATATTAAGGACACACATTTTCACTTTCTTCATTCCCTCGCATCCATCCCGACAGTTTTAGCAGCTCCCTCCAGGAATTTGCTGACATTTGTGAGTCCTTGTATTGATTGTTATTCTCTCACTGATAAAGTGTCCAGAAACGCACAAGGACGGAACAGGTTCATCGTGGCAGCGACGAGTAGTCACGTTTCTCCGGAGGTGAACGCCAGATCCTGTCGGTTCAGAGCGGTTTCCTTGTGTGCGTGTAACGGGTACCGGTTCACAGCGCCCGTGAGCAGCTTTACCGATAGCTGGAATAATGGAAAACAATAAGATGACACAGGAGAAGCGGTTTGTCGTCTCTGATTCCTCCTCAGCTATTTTTATTAACACATCACATATCATTAACTGTTAACACTGTCCATTTTAAATCAGCATCATCTTGCTGTACACACATATGTATAATGTCTCCTTAGACATGTTTCAGTGTCCATAAATCACACATATTCATCAGACATTAACTCTGTTACAATATCTCCTTTATGTCTCTTTCTCATATCACAGATTAACACTGGTTAGTACTGTATTTTAAATGTACCTTTAGAAAAATACCATGAGGTATTAATGGACTCCATATTAAACAGTAGTAAGTAAATAAACACAAACTTTTAAACATATTGATTAATTTATACATTTTACTCTTCTCAGTTTTAATCTACCTTTTAACTAGCACAAAGATATAAACATCAAATACATAGAGAAACTTGCCACGTAATACATGAAACAATGAGAATGAAAGTGCATCAGCTCACACAGGCTTTCAGTAGTTAGCTGCCTGCTAGCAAAATGGCCGCACTGCTGTCACTTTCACTCTCGGTGACGATCGATCTCATAAACAAAGGATAACGCATCTTACCGCTCATTAACACCATCGTTCTGAATTCGACTTTGTCTACAAACATTAACTAGCAGTTACACCCACTTTCCTTACAGTTTCAAACACAACATACCTGGAATAATGGAAAACAATAAGATGACACAGGAGAAGCGGTTTGTTGTCTCTGATTCCTCCTCAGCTATGAGGGGAATCCACGAGCGGCAGGCACACCACCATCTCACAGTGCCTCCTACTGGTGGGAGCGGAGTAACTGCATACACACTCAATATTTAACACAGTGTGTGAACCAAATTTGACCCATATAAACACAAACAAAATATATCTGAAACACAGCATTATACACCTTATTCAACTGCTTATTTCTAATTACATCCACATGTGAACACACACTTGTGGGCTTCACACGCGCTTCTCAGGTGGACTTTGATGTTGCTGTTTTTTCCTCACTGAGACGTGTTCCATACATTTTTCATCATTCACAACAAGACACGCTTCTACCTGTATTATCGGACTCAAAGAAACTCCATACGGGACGCTTTCTCAGCAGACCGCTGCCATTACTTTGCGGTAATGCCAGCGGTGAACACACGCATGCACGCACACAGCTGCCCGATGGCGCTCCCAGCTTAAACTGGGAGAGCAGAAAATGATCAGTCCATAAGGCTTTTAAATCAAATGACAAACAAGTCTATAATTTTAGTTAGTTTTTAAACTCACAATACAGTTTTAGTTAGTTATCGTTTTTTCCTTTTAATTTTAGTTTTTATTTATTTCAGTTAACGACAATGTTATTTCAGTTTCAGTTTTCCTTATTTCGTTCATTTTCATTAACTATAATAACCCTGGTCAGGACCCACAGCCATAAGATTTCTTGAAGAACTGAGTACCTATCATTGTTTCACAATGCAAGATAGTCCAATAGAAATAAATAGCTGCTGTGATAGTGCAAGAAAAAGACACCTGGAGTCAGAAAATGACTCCAGGGGTACACCTTGCTTTTTAAATATGGCATTAATGGGATTCTGACCAAGCATCAGTATAAGAAAGGTGGGTAACTGAGGGAGAGATGTTTTGATAGCTGGCATTTAACTTTTACATGGTCTCTGTGTCTCTGTGTGTTCTATCTGCAGGGATTTGCTCATGCTGTCAAGCTATGACACCCTGAGCAAAACCCACAACACTGATGGACCCACCGACATCGGCATCTTTCAAATCAACAGCTGGTGGTGCAATGACCTCATCATCCCCTCAACAACTGCAACGGTCGGTGATGAGCCAACAGATCTTGTTGTGGCCTGAATGAACCTGAGCTTTAACCCCCTGAACTCTAAATCATCACAGGTGCTGCCCTAATGCTGTATTTTGGAAAAACAAAAAGTGAATAGTTTTTGATGGGTGTCAGAATGACTGCTTTCTCCATTCCCTGATTTCCAAGACATGGGAAACTTGGGAAATGTGATCACGAGGTGGTGGAGACCCAAACAGAATTAAAACTCCAATGTGATGGTGACACTAGAAATAGATAGCTGTCTGACAGACCTCCCCACCCACCCATGTAAAAGGCTCTTTATATCCCAAATACCAACCTCTGAACAAAGGAATTTATTCTTAGTTAAAAACATTATGTGTAAGTGCAACATCAGCACTGCAACTTGTATCTATTTCCCATATTTCTCCCATATTTCTCCAAAATATGGGATTAGAGCTGGAGTTAGGACTTTTCAGAAACAAATGTAAAGAGTTTTTGAGGCATGTGACAGTTATTTTGGTCCCCTGATTGCCAAGATTTTGCAGGGCAATAAAAAACATTCAAATGTCAGAAGGTTAGGGTCATCACTGACCCTACAAAAAAAAAAAAAAACTTTTCTCAGAGTCTGTCTCAGTCTGACTGATGTGCTTTGTTTGTCTGGCTGTATTTTGTAACCACGGACCCACTATTGCTTGCTGTTTGCTTTTACGTAACTCATGCCTTACGTTATGCATTTAGGTCCTCTTATCTGAACCCAGACAGTCTCAGCATTTTCAGCCGAGCTCTTTCGACAAACCAGGAGATTCAGCAGCAGCCGTGGAAGCATTCAGACCAACAGAGACGCCATCATGAGAAGTCTAATATTTGTGCTTTTGGTGGCTGCAGCCAGCGCTAAAACCTTCCAGCGCTGTGAATGGGCGCGCACGCTGAAGGCACGTGGGATGGACGGCTACCGTAATGTCAGCCTGGCTGACTGTGAGTATGAACCTGTCAGTCTGCACATGTTTGCTTTATTAAGAAACCTAAAGACCAACCAATGCAAAATGACTTCACATCCACTGTTGAGGGTTATGTTCATATCGACCCTGTATATGGAAGTTTTGCCTGTTTGGCATAACCAAATGGAAATTATATACCAGAAAACTGTAAAGCCAGAAATGCATGTAAGCAAATATGTTCAAGTTTCTGAAGCTATCCTCCTTCAGGATGTGGCTAAAATGCAGCACTAACTCTGTCACTGAGTGGTTCAATGATGACCCAGTTGATGACTCACTGTCACGTATGCTGTTTGCACTTCATGGAGTCGACCTGAAAGAAACTACAGTGCTGTCCAAAAGTCTCATTTCTTTATATTTTGCTTCCCAGGACTTCCTTGTAATCTCTAAGTGGTCTTCAGCAGTCGTTCTCCAGTCTTTCTGAGGTTCTTTCAAAGTTCTTCTTTGGACATCGGCTGCTTTTTCACTCATGTTCAGACAGTCCTCGTACCTGACCATGTTAGGAATGGGGCTTTTTTTCACACTGACCTATAAGTCATTCAACCATAAAAAGGCACTCAACTCAGGGGATGAACCAGTGTTGTGCCTACACATAACAGACAACTTAGAAAAGAACCAGTTTTAAATTGTGTCTTTAGACACTTTGTTACTATCAGCCTGCTGCAAAACATATAATTTGTTCCCATTACTTTAATTAAATTTACAAAAAGTAACAGTTTGACAGGAAGAAAATATAATCAGTGGATTCATCTGCCGTTCGCTGAAGCCTCATCAGAAATGGAAGGGTGGCTGTCAGGAAGAGCTTCTTGACAGCCACTCTTCAGCTGGTGGTGTTGGAGATCTTATCAAAACCGATGGAATTATGAACAAAACATTGAAATAAAAATAAAAACAGTCAGATTTTGACATGCAATACCATCTGGAAGCCTCTGATTGTCGTGCTTCATTTTTCAGTGTGGCAATGATCCCAAACACACCGCGAGTGCAGTGAAAGCATAGCTGTTAGAAAAACACACAGCATCAGCCTGTTTTTATAATATAACAACAGAAACGTGTGTGAGTGAGAAAGTGTTGCTTTAATACCTGAAGTCTGGGTTTCAGGTGTGTCGTCTCTTGTGTTTCGTCTGCAGGGGTCTGCCTGACCAAATGGGAGTCGAGCTACAACACGATGGCGAAACACCACAACAACGATGGATCCACTGATTTTGGCATCTTTCAGATTAATAGCTACTGGTGGTGCAATGACCAAATCATGTCTTCAAAAAATGGATGCAACATCAACTGCAGCGGTCAGTGATGAGCCGGGTCTTATTCTCAGGTCTTGTTGTAGCCTGAACGACGCTAAGCTTTAAGATCGGGTCGTGCCGTGAAAAGAACTTCATCAGTATTAAAAACGTCACGTTTTCTATCAATCATTACGTAAAAGTTATACAGGTCCAGCCCACTAGAGATCAGATTGGGGTTTACCTGGTCTATGAATTAAAATGAGTGTGATATTTTTGCCCTCGGGCCAGGGTTATTTCACTGATGTTACCGAGCTGAGGTCTGTGGAAACATCACCTGATGATGACCCCGGTCTGACCCTATCTTTGGGAGAAATATGGGGTCAGAGTTTTCAGAACAAATGTAAATAGTTTTGGAGGCACGTGATAATTATTATTTTGGTCCCCTGATTGTTCTGCAAAGTCGTGACAATCTAATCTCAGAGGGTTGGAGATCATCACTGATGAGGGTTAACTGAGCAGATGTTTCCTGCTCCACCGTGTGTGAATACTAGTCACTAACTACAGAATAACTACTGGTAACCTTCTGTACTGTAACAGGGACAAAAATATTTATGTTAATATTAACTTCTGAAAACATTTTGGTCCTTTCTATAAAAATGGGAACCAATTAAAGATTTTAGTTTGCGTTCAGCTCATCGTAGCATCTACAGGACTGCAGGAACTGCCCTCAACCCACTGAGAATCCTGCTTCCTGATCTGAGATCAGTACAATGCTGAACATATTCTGAACACACCTCGTCCTTGTACCAAAGGTGCTTCATTAACATCACTGTTTGTGTGTGGATTCGTGTTGTACTTGTTGGACCTTAATCTCCACTTTTTTAAAATGATCATAACAGAGCTTTTGAGTGATGATGTCACCGTAGCAATCAAATGTGCCAAGCGCATCGTTTTGGAACAAGGCATCAGAGCCTGGTGAGAACAGATCACATGATCCTCAAACTGCTGCTTTCACTGGCCTGATGTTCACATGTGAAGGTGATCCTTGTGGTTTCAGGTATGGCTGGCTTAATCACTGCGATGGCCGTGATCTCAGGCCCTATTTGGACGGATGTGGTCTTTAACCAACGCAGGAGGGTCTCACTGACATGATGAAATGTCCTCATCTTCTCCTGAAGCATTTAAACTATCTCTGAGCTGCAGAACAGCGAGCTGCTCTAACTAATAAACTCAGTTAAAATCTAAACTTTCAGTGTGTTTGATTTATTTCTAGGTTTTAACCCTAACCCAACCCCAATACTAATCTATGCTGATCTAAGTCTTTACAATCAAACAAGAGCATAATACCTGCAGCTGACACAAATCAAACACTATCTAGAGTTTTTCCAAAAAGTCCCTCTTGCCTTTCTCAGAGAGGTCAGGGTTATCAGTGATGATCTGATTCCTTTTTTCACCATATTTCTTACATTATTTTTCAGCTGGAGTCCTTTTAATTATATCTGGCTGTCTCTTATTCTGGATTAATGGCACAGATTAGAAAATTAGCGCCACCTGCTGTTTGTTTTCATTCATTCATTCTCATTTTATTTTGGTAATAAAATCTGACTGACATTCAGAAGGGAACGTGATCATGTTAACACGCGCTCATTTTCAAAATGATTTTCTGATGTAAAAAAATCATAAGTTACATTGTTCAGGTTGTTTGACCCAGTCAGTGAAGGTGAAGAAAGTTTGCCATCATGTTTGGAAGCATTAGGACGTAACTTTAACACAACCTCCGAGTCTGAGAAGTGAAGTCACACCAAGCACCTCAAACTTTGACTCTGCCGGCGGCAAAAAGAAGTTCAAATTTTAAAAAGTCTATGAGAAAGAGCCTTAATGTGTTTATGTTCTCGTTCACCAGTTTAAAGTCTTCCTTAACTCAACATGAGTATTTTGTAAATTTATGGTCCCATGCTGTGTATAATAAATGGTCACAGTCAGGAATCTGAATGACTGCAGCTTGTAGAACTTCAGCAGATTTTGATTTAGATTTAGGCATAATTTAGTCATCTGAACAGTTTTAGTTTTAGTCGACAAATTATGGTAAGAATATAGTCACTAAATCTACAGTCGATTTAGACTAAAATATAAAGGGTGTAAAATGTAAATGCTTTTTCTCCAGTTCCCTTCAATTAGTCATTATACACACTTACACAAAATTAAACATTTATTCAAAGTTAGGGAATATTATTAATAATATTAACATTAGCGTTTCACCTGCTTCCCACACACCTGATCATTAACACCACCTCACTGAGATAATCGGAGCGTTTTACAGCAGGACGCTCTGAAAGGTACAGGGCAGTGTTCAGGACTAAGATTATAAAGGCTAATCCACCGCGGTGTGGAGATTTTCTCTGAACACAAACTGGGAAAAACACTTTACCCTGCATGACATTAAAATGCTGACCTTTGCATGGAGATCTGGGTGACTGGTTTGCAGATGTCGTTTAAGATTTGTCTGTTTTTACCCGAGATAGTCGCCCCACATGGTTTACACATCGTTTTGTTTGTCACAACGTCAAAGGACAAATGCGTCCATACATCGGCTCTTCTCTTTCTCCCTGCTGACATTGGTTACATCACTTAGTTCTATCGGAAGGAACGACCAATCACAGGCTAGTTTGGTCTTCCTGGGTTTAGAGCAAATTTGTGTATCTGTGCGTTTGATTGGATGTTTTCCTAACTTGTCCCACCCTGTCACAAAATTAAATAAGTTCTGATTGGATGTCGTCCCCGACAAGCATTTTTGTCTCGTTTTCACTCCTTGATGAAAGTCAATTAATTAATTTAATCATCGTTTTTTTTCCTTTTAGGTAGTTTTTATTTAAAACTGAGGAAAATATTTCGTCAACAAAATTAACACTGATGACTTCATCCATCTCTCACAGTGTTGTGGTGGAAGTTCAGCCCACTCTTTCAGTTTGTTGCGGTGTTTGAGGTTGTGCGCAGCTCCCTGAAGGTCCTGCCACAGCATTTTAGTCAGTTGAAGGTCTGGACTTTGGATGATTGTAACATCTCGATTCTTCTCGTTTGCAGCCCTTCTGCTGGAGATTTGCTGCTGTGCTTGAGATCAGTGTCCTGTTACGTGACCTGATTTGGGCCAAGCTGACATGTGACCCTAAAATACTTTGATATATAAAGAAGTTTGTTGTCGACTCAGGGACTGAAAGGTGCCCAGGCTGTGTGGCTGCCAAACAAGCCCAAATCATCACCTCTCCACCACCGCGCTCGACTCTTGGTATGAGGTGTTGGTGCAGTTTTCTCTGCTTTGGTCTCATCTTTTCCAGCAGTCTTGTGGTTGGTTGGCGAGCCAAAGTAGTGCTGCCCTGTTCTTCTTAGAGAGCAGAGGCCTTCTCCTCGCAACCCTTCCAAACAACATACAACATGCTTGTTTCTTTCCAAATTGTGCTGTCATGAACTTTAACATTTAAGATACTGTCTGAGGCCTGCAGAACCTGAGATGTAGCTCTTGGGTTCTTGGGTACCTTGTGACTGACATGTCACCACCACACAGTGTGTCCCTGCTCTTTCAGTCACCCGGCTCGGCTCATCTGGTTTAAAAAACTAAGATAGGGACAGAAAAAAGGTCCAGTTTGATCATTCAAAGGCAGATTTCACAAACCAAGAGCTGATTTAAGAGGCCCGCTTCCTACTTTTCCAGCTACAGTCGACAGACAGAAACATTTCAATAAGTCTGGTTTTCAGAAGTCATGATTTCACAGAGCTGAAGAGTAAACACAGTGACTTCACTCCTGTCAGTGATGCTTGGCTGACAAACATCACACTGAGTTCATCGTTTATGTTGAAGCTCTGTAGCTGATGGAGGTTTCAGCACCTTCAGATGGCCACGGTGGGGATTTGAGCGCCATGTAAACAAACCTGAACTGAGCTGAACTGGGATGATGATAATTTAACTGCAGTTAAAGATGTTTGAATTTTTTGAATGCTGCTGTTTATTTCCCATAAACTACAGTTAGGCTGCACCAATGATGACTGCACAAAGACACACACACACAAATTGTTTGTATTGATATAATGGATTTTTTGACCCCTCACCTTACATCCTTACAGCTGCGCTCATGAATATTCATATGTTATAAATGCAAAAAAATTAATTTGTGTATGTGAAAGGGGTCGCTCATAGTGACAAATACGCTGATAATTATGCTCTGCAGCTCTCATCAGCACTGGAGCCTTTTTCTTGTTTATTATTGTGTCTTTTTGTTCCTTTGATTCCAGAGGAAACGGCTGCTTTAAGTCTGAAAACGCTGATAAAGCCTCTGCACGCTCGTAAAGTCAGGCTTATGCTCAGATTCATGAAATATGCAACATATAAGCTGCAACCTCTCTCGTCTTTGTGCTCACACTTCTCCCAACATGCAGGAGGACACCCCAGCTGTCATATTCATATTCACTGAGTCGTGCTGCTCGGTGAATATGAATATTTTTAAAGAGATAAAAAGTTCATATTTGGTCAGTGATCACTTTACTGCTCACAGCAGAATGGAACAGGTATTTATACTACTAAAATACTTCAATACTTCTTATTGAAGTACGCTATACTCAAGTTGTGCTGACTGTATCCTGACTGTCCATGAACACAAAAATTAGCTTTTTTGTTACCATTTTGTTTTCATCCCTGAGGCCTGCAGTCACAGCACTCAGCAGCTCCTCTACAAAACTCTGCATGTGTTAAACTTTCTCTGTATATGAAGTTTTTATACCTTCATGTTCTCAAAGAGCTCCTCAAACTCTCAGTCTGTTCATGACATCCAGCCCTGTGTGTGTTGTAGCATCTCTGAATGAAGTGCTCTCGAGTCTGAATGGGAGCAGAAGTCTGCAGCCAGCTTTCTGCGTGTCACAGCAGCAGAGCGATGCTCGTGTTTGCGAAGTTTGAGCATAAATCCAGCTTCATCACGACTGAAATCACCATCCTGCTGGCAGCTTCCTGCCCCCAGTCGAACCTCGGCCGGGGTTTTCTCATGCAGAGCACGGACGGAGCTGCCGTCACAGGATGGAAACAGGAATCCCTGAACGAGGCAGAGAGAGAGGAGCATCTGGCACCGAAGCGGGATTTTAAATGTGTGGTTGCGGTGATCAGAAACCGGCATCATGGAGCCATTAGCAGATGCAAATGAGGGCAGAGCTGGCAGGCTGGTTTGTCTCAGTCCATCTTTAACACACAAACACCACACACACACACACACACCAACACAACCACACAGACTCCCAACAGCTGGACCGGGAACAGTTTGTGCCAGCTAACTGACAAACAAACTACCTGCTGATCACTTTTCTTCGAGCTCCACCAGAGACGTCTTATCCAAGAGTTTCTTCATAACAGCATTTCCTGCTCTGCAGGCCTCTGCACCTCGATGCTCCCGGCTCTGCCTGGAGACAACGGTCCCCCCCACAGATCAACTCCTCACTGAGAGGCCGGGGGGGTGGCACTGAACCTGGTTAGGTTTGGGTCTTCAGTTTACACCGATAACCCCACACAGCCAAAGTCCCTTCAGCAGCAACTACAGTTTCAGTCTTCTCGGGACACTGGGATTTATGGAGGCTTATCCCATCATTCCTGGCAGTCAGAGAACTTCTATATAAACTTCCTTCAGCCCACTTTGAGCCACATCTCTGATTTCTTCAGCCTCAGTTTGGGGAAAAATCAGCGTCAGAGAAAAATAAAAGAAGCGTGACTGCGAATATAATCATTTATTCCAGTACAGGAAATGTACACATACGTTCTCAGAAGGTATAAAATTTGTCTTTAAATAAGCAATTGTTCTATTTCATATTCATGTAAATTCTCATTAATTAATTAAAACCCCTGAAGCTGACATATGACACCACAAAACAACCAAAATCATCAGAGCGAAAAATCAAAGTTAGAGTCAGCAGAAGCCGTCCAGCAGTTTGCAGCCTGACTTTGGGTCTTTGTGAGGGAGTTCTGAAGGACAATCTCTGGTTTTATTATTATTTCATCTGCTTCATAATAAAAAGAGAAACTGTGATCAGATAAATGCATGTTGTAAAGTTTGCACAGAGAGGATTTAAAGGCTTCAGACTCCACTTATTGCTGCTGTGGCCTCCGAGGCTGAAGGATCTGTTGCTGGTATTGTTGGGATTATTGCTTTCACTGCTGCTGCTGCTGGGAATCTGGAAAAAAGGTAAAAAAATCACTGCTTCCAGATGTTTACAAATGTCCAGTTAAAAAAAAAAAAAGTCCTGAAGAGGAAGTTTGAGGGAATCGTCCACAGAAACAACAGATCGGAGCGGGGGGGTCTGTTTGGGTCTGTGGGAGGTTTTTGGTTCGCTGAATGCATTTAGATGAAGATGAAGATGAAGATAACCCTGAGACTGGTGAACAGAGGAACTCTGGAGAGACACAGAGAGAAGAAGAAGAAGAGTTATTCATCCTGATAACAGGACAGTTCACAGTTCTGATTTACAAAGGAGGAATAAACACAATCATTTTAGAAAAATATGAAGCGGTCACACAGAACGCAGCGATGTGAGACCGTCCAGCAGTTTAATATCAACACTGCGTTTCAAACACTTTGGTCAATAAGACTCAAAAAGAGCTGCGATATTGATAAAGTTCAGCTTATTTGAACCCTGGAGAGAAACTGTAGGTTAACAGATTATCAGTATCAGAGCTCGATCATTAGGGAGTATCAGACTGATCATAAATGAGCATTTTATTAAATTAATCTTTAAAAGGCAGTTTTAGGTTTGCTTCTCTCAGCTGCAGCCTCGGCGTGTTTGACAGTCAGTAAAGACCTCACACTGGATACAAGGTCACCGAACAGCTGCTCCGTGTTAGGATCAGTGCTTACAGCACAAAGCTGTGAACTGTTTGATGAAAATAAGAATTTATATTAGTTGGTGATCATCGGGGAAACTGCACCGAGGCTGAAGCAGAGATCCTGGATCAACTAAAAAATGTTGTAACAGCCCTTTTCCTGTGATGGGGCTTTGCTGCTCACTCTGACCCCGAGCTTCAAGCCTTTGGATGGTGCCGTTTGTTTCAGATACATTTTAACTTGTGATTATGGAGATGAGCTTATTTTACTTTATATGACCGTCTGACTTCCTTTGTCCAGCTCTGAGGAAAAGAAGATATTTCCGGGGTGAATCGTGGTATTAAAACTGTGCTCACACACAGAAGCTCGTGTGTGTGTGTGCATTAATGAACACTGATATCTAACATTGTGTGAGGCTTCCTGCAGAGACCTCTGAATAAAACTCCACCGCCCACCTCCTTCGTCTATAAAACTCAAATTGACTCGTTAAGTTCATCTTAATAAAACCCCCAAAACAAACTGCTGTGTTTCTGCCTCCTCCTGCAGAACGAGACACATTCGCCTCTGGACACACAAAAATATCCAATTAATGCACTGAGCTTCCATGCTAATCATTAGCTTCTCCATTAACCCCTCGCCACCTCCTCCTCCCCCCTGCTGCATTAATGAGGAGGGTGGAGCTACAATTAGGACCGCTTGTCTGCGGAGGCCCTCTGAAAACATTTTAATTATACATAAAACATCAGAGTGAAGCGTTCAGGCAGCAGGGGAGCAGGAGTGATATCAAACATTTCCTCCTCCTCCTCCGTCATGTTAACTCGTGTTTAAAACAAATGATGGCACATTAAAAACATCACAATCAAGAGAACAAAGAAGGAAATGTTTCCTCCGGACTGCTGACCCCTCACTTTCCAAATTTTCATCTTTAATGTGCCATTCTGAATCCCCACGTTCCCAAATCCTAAATAAACTGGTTCCTGTTTCAAATGTCCAATGCAGCCATTTTTAATCTGTAACTGTGGCGTTTTCCTCCTTCATTTTCTATTTTCCACCATAAATCTCTTCTGAATCCCTCTTGCTGCTTTCATTGTGCAGCTTTGAGCTCTAACTTTAGTCATCCTGCTAATTACCATCCTCAATTATTTATCTGCCATTGTAGTTGCCCCCCTTTACCTTCTGATTTAATATTTAATTGTGCCATTTGATTCCTTCGTCATGCAATTTGTCATTCATTGAGGTGTGTTTAAACCCCCCCCCATTCCTCCCACTCTCAGCCCTATACTGGTCACCATTTAAATGCAGAATATTTGGAGCTTGTACCATTAGGCTGTTAGAGGGTAATTTGATTACATTTGTCCCAATTTAAACTGACAGCACCATTTGGATTCCCTCCGTCTTCCCATTTGTAATGTTTCTACAGTTTTGAGTCCAATCTTTTACCCTTCACTCTGCAGTTTATAATTATCTGTTTAAAAGCTTCATTGTACCTTCCACCCCCCCACCTGTGACTGAACCTACCACCCCACAGGTAAGCGTTTTATTCACGGTCCCTTCCTGTGCCATTGTGACTCCTTCAAGACTTGTGTCTGTGTAGATTCTCAGTTATCCAGGTCATAGTAGTCTCTGGAGCTTGAAAAAAGGCGACTGGACTTCTTTTTGTTTCTTGAAGACGTTTCACCTCTCATCCGAAAGGCTTCTTCAGTTCTCAACCAAATGGTGGAGAGACCCAGGTATTTAAACCCCTGTGGGCGTAGTCCCCTGGAGGTGGTTATGACCCTCTATTGATCATGTGCGTGAACACTCGACAGGACAAGATTCAGCAGTACATCTGCATCTGAAGGAAAAAGGGCACTCTTTTGAGGATGCCAATGTTCACATTTTGGACAGGGAAAACAGATGGTTTGAAAGAGGAGTGAAAGAAGCCATCTATGTCCACTGTGAACAACCATCATTGAACAGAGGAGGTGGATTACGTCACCAACTTTCCCCCGCTTACAGTGCTGTCCTGAGCTCCCTTCCCAGACGTCTCAACCCCCATTCACACCTTTGTTCCAGTGACCTCAATAGGCCACAGGAAACAATGGAGCAAAGTCCTAAATTGGTTTCAACTGAAACCACTGATTAAATATGACCCACGCCCCCTTCACACCTGGGCACATGTGTTCAAGCACATGATCAATAGAGGGTCATAACCACCTCCATGGGACTACGCCCACAGGGGTTTAAATACCTGGGTCTCTCCACCATTTGGTTGAGAACTGAAGAAGCCTTTCGGATGAGAGGTGAAACGTCTTCAAGAAACAAAAAGAAGTCCAGTCGCCTTTTTTCAAGCTCCAGAGACTTCAAGACTTGTGTTGCTAAATCCAGACTTGATGATGAAGTCTTTGTTGTGTTAGTGTTTCTTTGTTTTACTGTCTGAGTATTAATGTGCGCGAATGCTTTCTCCCTTCACTGTTTCCATGTTTCGGTCTGATAATCCTCGACTCAGTCTTAATTACTCCCTAATAATTAGAAAATCCCGATAATCTGCTGCTTAATCGAGGCAATTCAGCTAACTGACAGCGCACACGCACACACACTCAGCGGTTATCAGCCTCATGAATGACTCTGAAGCAGATAATTCTGTGTCTCAACATGCACTAATTACCAGCAGCTGAAAAATGCTGCAGGAGTCTGAATCAGCTCCTCTGCAAATTACAAGATACACAGCTAATATCCACACACACACACACACACACACACACACAGAGAGAAAGAGAGAGGCGCTGTGTGTGTGTGTGTGTGTGTGTGTGTGGGTCACAGTCTTTCCTCAGTCAGCAGAGTGAATCTTTAGTCTCGATCAGATAAAAACAGCAGTCTGCACATTTTAAAGGAACAGTTCGACATTCAGAGAACTCCTCTTCCTCCTCATGTGAGGAGATGATCTCAGCTTCATGTCTGTGGGAGAGCTCTGAGTGGAGGAAGGTGGAGGCTCTCAGAAGGAACACTTTATTTTACCCCTTTATTCTGTTTACACACAGAAATCATAAATGAGGAGGATCACTCAGAAATTTTTGACAAATTCCACTTCAACTTAAAAGACATAAAATTAAATTAAATAGGAGTGGACTGATGTCAAAACTCAAAATCAAGGACTGCATGATTGGTGAGACGGTGGTGAAAACTTTAACATGGGTGAATGGTGGGTGTGACTTAGTTCATTTATATATTTTTGTTGGGAACATCCAGCGGCTGCTACGATGATGTGTGAGCGTCTGTGTGGGACTCTCATGCTTGCAGATAAAGTGTCTTCATGAACGAGGCCGCCCACCGGAGAGCAGAGAGCTCAATTCAGTTTAAATAACCAAATCATTAGAAAACGTACTCGTGCATGGAATCTGATTTCTACTACAGTACTGGTACTGGTATCTGCCTGTACTTGTGTATTTTTCTGAAGAGTTTGAACTTTGAGGAGTTACAGCCGCTGTGGTACAAGTACTACTGCAACTTAGAGCAACACCTGCTAATGAGAACTGATGAGATTTAAAGAAAAAAAAGAGGGCGTTAGACGTGTTCCCCCATCACTCATGGCACCACAACACGAGTGATTGCCACCTAGTGTACCATGTTTCCATGCAGAATAGAAAGAGCCGCATAAAAGATGGAGAATGGCAGAAGCCAACTCAGCCAGAAAACCAACATAAATAAATTAGCAGGATGCTGCAAATAAGAGTCAGAGCAGCAGGAAGCAAAGCAAACAGTGAGGATTCGACAAAGATTTAAAAGGCTTGTTTCAACAGCTCTGAAGCAGAAACACACACACACGCTGCCCACTGCACCCCCTCTCGCTGGTCCAGCTATAAAAACCCATTAGTAATCACTCCTCGACTCTCAGTGGCTCTTTTCGCCCAAACGACTTCCATCCAGCCAATCTGCATAAATCTGCATTAATGGACAATTTTGCCTCCATAGAAAACAAATGTGATAAAAAAAAGCCTCCTTATCTGCCAGCTTTTAGTGGAAGCATCAGCACACACACACACACACACACACACACACACACACACACACACACACACACACACACACACACACACACACACACACAGGCAGCCTCCATTAACAACACATAAATCCTGGCAGACATATCATGACATGTCTACAAAAGCACTGTAACACGAGTGCAGGACAGAAGAGCACTGTGATGCTGATGCTCTAGCTGCACAGAGCCCAACCAGTGAAACTGCAGCATTTGCACCACAGACTGTGAACATGTGCACGCAGCCACTGTAGACCTTCACTGATTGGTCTGTGGCAATTTAAAGCCTCGACTTCACAGCCATCACCATGCAGGTGCAGGTAGAAGGTTGAGAGCTAAGCGAACAGCTAACGCTGGAAAGCTCGGCTGGGTGATTTACACACACACGTGCTGCAGTCCTGTCAGAGGTGCAGGTGAGAGCACGGTGTCAGATCAGCCTGTCTTTAACCTGCAGCTCCCAAACAGGAAGTCAGTGTCACGTTGGATTGCACCAGTGCGCGAATAATGCAGGTAACAGTCAATGCAGCAGTAGGACTGCTGCAGGGACCACAGACAGGATAAAAGATGGCTGTAACTACCCTGATGTCACCCACTGGCTGACACGAAAACACCGACACATCAGGAACGTGCTTAGAGGTCAAGCTCAGGAGCACTTTCCCCACTTCTACGGAACCTGAAGTCGCCCCCTGGTGGCCATTAAAAACAAAGCAGTTTTAAGTCACCTCCACATTGGCTTCATTCTTCAGACCCACGAGCTGCAGCAGCCTTTAATGCTGCCGCTGTACGGACGTGTTTAAGGCCTGGGATTAGTCTGCTTTGGTGTTTGATAAGAGGTTTGTTTTCTTTGTTACATTTATTTTGCTACAGCTGCTGTAGAAGCAGAAACACCATCTTTAGCGCCACCCTCAGGACAAACTGCACTCAAGTTTTAAGCCACGAAGTCGCACCAAAGTTTAACTGACCAGACTGCAGTCATCAGATGAGTCTCCTTCTTGGACAAAAACCCTTTAAGGTCTGAAACTGCAGCAAAAACCTGTTCAGCAGCCTCTAATCTGCTGAGCCGTCCCGTTACCCCGGCGACCCTGACCTGGATAAGCAGCCGAGAAACAAGCGAGATGATGGATGGATGAGAACTTCTGAAAGTAAATGTTTTTAATCTGCTTTTGTTTACAGGCTCCACAGAGTGAAACACAAGCAATAACCAAACAAACTGTAATACAGCACACGCATTAACCACTAACACACACACACGACCCCACAGACCATCAATCACACACACACACACGCTCACACACACACACACACACACACTCACACAGCTACGCTGCTGCAAAGCCGCGTTTCAATCAGACACTGAGAATCTCATCAGCATTCACAACAAGTCTCACTGAACACACACACACACACACACACACACACACACACACACACACACACACACACACACACACACACACACACACACACACAGAGGAGGTTCTGCATCATTCCAGATGTTTAAAGGTTACACATTATTCCTGTTTGATTCGTGTTGTGTAGTTTGTTTGTTCCTGGATCCTCGGGGTGTGTGTTTGCCTGGTTGATCACATATATGTACTGCAGCACAGAGTAAAATAACTTTTAAAAGCCTCTCGCAGTTTTTGTCAGTTGTGTTGTTGCATATTTGTGCAAATAAACAGAAAAAAAACATGATCTGTAACATGTGACACAAACTGACGCACAAACGTGTGACCACTAACCACATGACTTAATTTACTCATGATTTTGGACGTGTGACAGTCACAGTGATAATGTAGAATCAAATAAAAAAGACTGCAGCCACACAGGCTCAGAGACCGCTCTGCAACCCTCTGGAAAGTATTTCCCGACAGGTTGTGAGGTTGATGGCAGTCGCCGGGAAAATGATGATGATACTTTATTGATCCCACAATGGGGCAATTACAGTTAACAGAACACCCATCCAAGAGGACAAAACAAACAAACATGGGGAGATAGGTGAACTGTGGCCATGCTGAGAGCTGAAGAGAAAAAATGGGAAAATGATTGGTAAAGTCCAGAGGCGTCTGATTGAAAAATCCGCAGTACACAAATGGCTAACAACACGCAGCGTTCCCTCCTGAATGTGCGCTCTGGGGGCGTGGTCAGCAGGTACGGTGGTAATCGATGCAGTGACCGGCTGCTAAACAGCAAGCTAGGAACGGCGGAGATGGCAGAAAAGATAAGAAAGCCGGACATATGTGGCTAATATTCAAAGCACAGTCACTTGGACTCAGTCACATCACAGATATCCAAAGGTTTCCTTCACTGTTTATATGGTGCTTCAATTACAGGTGCGCCTGCAGCACCTTCTTTGAATCCCACCCAGTGCGAGCCGGCAGCCTCCAACCCCTGGTTGTATCGTGTCCAATATGGCGGACAACTCTCAAGCAATATGTGCAAGAGGTCATGTGAGAAATCTCAGCACTGACTGCAGTTTGCTAAGCTGAATGTTGTTCAGGGGAAATAAAGTTATATTCAAAAAGAGGTAGAGATCTCCACATCTGCAAACCAAAGGTATCTGTGTGGATAAACAGCAGCAGGAGGCTTTCACTCACTGACTCGAAACTTGGTCAGGAACTGATGATGGTTACAAAAGACCAACTTTTACCCCATCTAACAGTAACACTTTCCACGTGCACTTCTTCACGCTGCCACCAGAGGTCATCAAAACCTAACTAGAAGCTGCAGCAGCTGCTCACAGCAATGAGCGGTGACGGCTTTTCGGAGTCTGTTCATCACTTCATGGCAACTTTGTTTCCCGTCTCTCAGCGATCGTTCACCTCTGCTTCTCTTATTCAGTTTCTAACCTTAACCTGCAAGCCTGGAAGGTAGGCTGAGTTGCCGTTACAACAGTCTTACCTGCAGCTAATTCTGGAGACGGCATCTTTAACCCGTTAGTGCTCATTTCTCACCTGTCTGTCTTCAGGCCTTCTTCCCCTCGAGCAGCTCTCGGGTGTTTTCAGCAGCCCGCGCCAAACCGTCGGCCATCAGCGCTTCCTCCAGACTCCTCCTGGCCTGGTACACTTTCATTTCCTGCTCCCTACACACACACACACACACACACACACACATAAGTCTTTTTCTATTAAGATATCTTTATTACAATTCTTATTCCACAGCCTGCTGGTTTCCCCTGACAGTTTTAATTTAACATCCAGACTATTTTTGTAAAAAACAAACCTGAAGCAACTTTATTAATCAGTGCAAATGTATCAGAGCCTGCAGACTAAACCTGCACCTGAAGCACTAAATCTTAATACAACAATAAATCATCTGACATTAAAATGAATGAGAGTAAACACTTCTGATTTTCTCTGTCAGATGTGTGAACAATAAAAGACTGGTGTCTTTAATAGGGTCAGGTAACTGGACGCACAGATCAGGTCTGATCAGTTTTTTGGAGGGTTTTGTTTGTTTTTATTGGTCAGTTTTTTTTTTTGCATGATTTCATTAGATTTATCTCAACTTTGTAGTTTGTGTCAAGAGCTGAATATAAAAGATAAAAGTGAAACCAATGTGCCTCAAACATGCATTCTTTTTATCAGCCAGCAGGGGGTGACTTGCGTGGCTGCAGAGGTTTCTAGGTGCACAGACGTCTATGAGAAAACGGCCACAGGCTCAGCTGATTTGTGAGCACTGCAAGGTGAGTTTATGGTCTCAGTTGCCAATGCAAGTCTTACTGAATGTGACACGAGGTTGATTTTGGTCCTCAGTGTTTGTCTTCACATGAAGCCGTTCCATTCAGTCTGTGTAGACTCACTCCAGCTGACACAGACACTCAGCTGTTCATTTCCTGTCACGCTGAATGAAACATCGTGTCCATTATGTAACTTTAGGTCACTGTAGTTTCAGAAAGTTATCCAGGATCAGCTCACTGACAAACAGCTTGTGGCTGACCCATCACTGAGTCACAGCCGCCCCTCTATCATCACATCTGGATTTAAAACATCAAGATGGCGACGGTGGAAACGCTCATCTCAAGGCTTCAGCAGTACTTCACACACCAGCGGGTCAATGTGGCAGTCACAGCCATCTTTTATGCCATCTACGGTCTGAACGCACCAGAAGGAAGCAGGCTGTGATATTACTGTGTGGCAGGCAGTGAGGCTGCGCTGTCCCTGTGCTTTTCCTTAACTAATCAAAGTAGAATTTCACCCAACATAAACACTACAGCCAGAATACTTCATGACTTCCTGAACACACCCTCCATTTTTACATAAAGCACGAGGATGTACGCTTCCATTAAAACGTCCACTTCTCATTTCCAGCTTCAGGAAGCTGATCAGACACAGGCCAAAGATCATCACTGAACATCTAACCTCCTATATTCATCACTTTTATGCACAAACACTGTTGGGATTAAACGTTTTTAACTCATTCTCACCTAAAATATTCAACTTATTTTATCAAAATGAAGATATTATGTAGCCACATTCAAAGCTGCTTTAAAGCTACTGTGTAAGCTGGTGTCTCTGTGCTGAAGCATCCTTTACCAACACTGGCCTCACCTGAACATCTGAGACTGAATCTGGATTAATGAGTCTGAGAGAAATCTGAGGAACCGTGTCAGTCTGGACACAGACTCATTTTCCAAGCAGTAATTAAAAATGGAAAAATGTGGCAAAAAGAGAAAGAAAAGGTGGATAGACTGAAAAAAAAATGAGAAAGTGGGAATTTAAAAAAACAGACATGTGGGCCTGTGTGCCACAGGAGGAAGAGGTGGAGGAATGATGAAGAGGAGGAGGGAGAGGAGAGGAATGAGAGTGATTTAGGATGACAAGCACATTCAGCTGAAGAGCGAGAGAGAGAGGAAGAAAGAGGAGGTAAGAGGGAGAGAATTGGAAATTAATGGAGGGGAGAGATAAGAAAAGGAGGAAGAGGAGGAGGAGGAGGAGTGGAAGGAAGGCTGGAGGGATGGAGGAAATAGAAGAGGAGAGGAGACAGAGGAAAAAGGAGGAGGAGGGGTGGAAATGGAAAGGAATGAAAGATGAAGGTGGGAAAACAAAAGAAGAGGAGGAAGAGGATGCAGCATAGGAAGGATGGAGCCAATAAAGAAAAGAAGAATGAAACAATACGAAAGGAAAGAAGAAGTGGACGATAGAGTAACAAAGAAAATATAATTAAAGGATTAAAAATGGAAAAGGAGTAAAGAGGTGAGGAGAAAACAGGAAGAAAAAGGAGGAGAGAAGATGGGAGGGAAGGATCGTGTGATGCATTCGAGTGATTCTGCTGTAATGGCTTCAGCCAGCTGTTCTCCCCACTGTTTTCCACTGGACACACACACACACACACACACACACACACACAGTCAGTACATGTGTGTCCCCACAGTGCCTCCTGCTGTCAGACTGCAGTAACTGCCTTTGTGGTTTATGGGGACTCTGGTCACCTGGCAGGACAGACGAGGGCGGAGAGCAGCAGCAGGATTATAAAGTGTAAAATGAGCTGCTTCGCTTTCCAGATAAATTAGGCTACATCGAGCCTGCAGGCATTCAAAGCAAAGAGGACAGAAGAGAGCTGATGTCCTCATAAATCAGGAAGCCCTGGCGTCCCATCCACGGTCTGTGCAGGACAAACACGCCCCCAGCAACCGGCCTACAAAACAGTCCTTATAGACGCTCATCGTGTCACTCAAAAACCACTCAGACCTGCTTCGAACTATCAGCTAATGCTAGCTAGACTGTTAGCAGGTATCTGTGTCAGTCAGACACACCTGGTAATTAGTGCTAATTAACAGTAACAAAATAATTTTGTTCAACAAAATTGATGGTTCGTTAGTACGATTAACTGCAGTCTTTTTATTTGTCACATTAATGCATTAAAAATGGCTCCAACAGCACAAACGGAGCTCCAGCTCAGCGTCACCATCCACCCGTCAGAGCAGCAACTTTAAGCCTCACCAACATCCAGACTGATGAGTTTAGAAAAACCACCGTTGGTGTAGTTGGTGTGGAAGGTCAAATATGGCGGTCAAGGGGTTTTTTTTGTAGCAGGCTGTAAACGTGGACGGTTAAACTTGGGAGTCTACGGGGACGGCCTCATCTTTGGAGCCAACCTGAGGCAGACGCTAACGGAGCTGCAGCGTTCAGCGTGCCGTAGACGGAGCCACTTCAGGGCAATGATGGAGGTAATGATGACCTGCAGCTTAAATGCCAACATCCTCGTCCTCTCACAGCAGCTCATTCTGAGCAGATAACCGGGCTGGTGTTTTGGAGACCGTGAACATTTTTTGTTCCAAGACAGTTGGATATTAAATTGAATCGTATGTTTGGTGTGAAATTACCAATGTGGTTTCTTTTCTTCCTCCCCTCCTCCAACTCCCTTCGTGCTTCATTTCTCCTCATCTCTCATCATTTGTCTCCTCTCTCATCACCATCTCATCCTCCCCTGTCCCTACAACTGATTATTCCCTTTACCCAGCATGCATCAGTCATCGGCCCTCATCTGTCTCATCCAGCAGGGCGATAGAAATCCTTTAGGTTTTTATCAGAAGCTAGAAGGAGTGAGAAATTATATTTTTCTTTGATAACAAACAAAACACAGCTCCGCCCCTCAAACGCCATCACTGCCTAACCGAGCAAACATCACTGGGCTGATACAGTGGATCCAGAAAATATTCAGAGCACTGTTTGCATGTCTGGAGATGTGTCCATAATTTAACTGGAGTCCACCTCTGACTGAAAACCTGGAGAAATCATGGCTCAGGATTATACTGCAGACAGACCCTACTGGGAGCTTCCCAAAGTGCACTAAAAGGAATCATGAAATCAGGAAAAATGTTATCTGGACTCCAAGTACTGTCAGTTTAACACCTTCAGATACCGTCTCTACAGTAAAGCACGAAGGCAGAGGCATCGTGCAGCAGGGACCGGTCAGAGACCCAGAACATCCGAGGACAGAAGTGAAGCCACTTCCAGTCCAAGAGAGGAAGGATGGAGATAGAGAAGGAGAGAGGAGAGGAAGCGAGGTGTGGAAAGAAGTACAGGAAGTGAAAGTCTCATCAAGTATTTGAGTATTTCTGTTCTCCACTGGACACACACACACACACACACACACACACACACACAGTCAGGTGGTGTGCATCCCCACGGTGCCCCCTGCTGTCAGTCTGCAGTATCTCTCTGTGGTTTATGGGGACTCGGGGCACAGGGCTGGTAAGACAGGACTCTTAAATTCCAGAAAGGAGGATGAAAGAATGAGACAGCAACCGGATTATAAACTGGGATTAAAAACTGCTTCACCTCCCAGATAAACAACATCAAGCACTCAAAGCCAACACCAAACAAGACAGACTAAACTCAAATCAGAAGACCCGATGTCCCATCTCGCCTGGAGTACAGAAAATTATTAGTACACTAATATTAATACACTACTTTCTTTAGGACGACAGCCAAAAAGCCACCGTTGAGAAATCATGTGGAGTTAGCTTCAAAAGCTTACAGCCTGCATCTTTACTCTTCCAATAAAGATCCATAGTTTGAATTAATCTATCTGAGCCATGTGCAGCTATGGAGGACACAAATAACATTTTTGGTTATGATAAATGGTAAAAGACGATCTAAAGAGTCATGAAAAGTCAGATAAGCAGTTAAAATCAGCAGCTGGTCATGCTGAGCTGGATGAGACTGAATGGGAAACATTTTTATTACAGCTTTTGTAAGAAGGCAACACGATGGTAAGAAGAGTGGATCCCAGCGTGCATAAATCAAAGGTTGATAGAGTTTTTTTTAAACCACTTGCAGCACTTAAAATTTCTTCAAATATTCCCACGAGTACAAAAGTTCAAGGACAACAGTTTTCCAAGTTCACAGAAGCACAAAATAAATCGCCACTGAGAACGGCTTCATCATTCAGAGACGGCGCAGAGGAGGAAACGCTCGTCACACTCAGAGGTGTGATGAGGGGCAGCTCTATTGATTCTCATATACAGTAATAAAGATTGTTTACTTTGGCCCAGATAAACAGAGCCAGTCTGCTTGGATGTTACAGGTTCAAACGAATGGTGTAAAGGTCAAAGGTTCAGACGTCCGTCTACTTTTCAACTCATTTTATTGATAACAGGATGTTTTGTTTCCACCCTCTGAGGCCGAAGTCATCATCGGTGATGGCCGCCACGCTAACCCTCAGCAGCATGTCTTTATTTATTTATTGTCCTGAGTCATGGAAACCAGGACACAAACAAAAACATGGATCTAACTGACACACAGCCAAAAAAAAGGGTCATTTTTGCCTTTCTCTGAGATATTTGGTTAGGGTACATTATGGTTACCATCTATGATACCTCAGAGGGTTATGACCTGATGACTGGCAGGTCAGATTTAGCCCAGTAAACAGCACCCATGTTTGCTGCTTTTAACCAAAGCTCAGCTTTGATTAGGAGTCTGTGACACCTCAGCAGGTTTTTGGTGGCTGCTCAGAGGCAGGAGCAGAGCTGCTGCTCCTCCATGTTCAGGCATCTGATCGCGAGGCCTCTTATCTGCATGCATATATATATATATATATATATATATATATTAGGGGTGGGACTTTAACGCGTTAATTTTGATTAATTAATTATGGGGAAATTAACGCGTTAAAAATTTTAACGCATTTTAATCGCACTTTGCACCGTGGAACGTTTCTCAGTGCACGAGTTCCCGGCATACAGATTATATCGATGCACAATGTCCAAATTAGGGGCCGCATCCTGCGAAGGACCCGGCCCACGTCTTTCGCAGCCCACGAACACCACAAAGGCCGGAAGTGAGCAGCTAGCCTTCATATCAGCTGCCATCACCTCTGCGTAGCTCATGTCGCCTAGCAACCGTGAGTGCGAAGCACAGCTGTGTAAAAGCAGCTGTTAAACGGAGAACGAACTTTTTCTCCTTTTTGTGGTTTAATTTTAAGTCTTTAATTCAAATAAGCTGTTAAAACAAGCATAACACATTTCAACATCAAGGAATACAGCTGAGAGAATGATTAATTTCCAACTATATTAAGTGAGACATTAATGTTGAATAAAACTATCCAGTTATGATGCTTAACTTTAGTTTCAGGTGTTTGCTTATCACAGGAGCACTTCCACCCTTCATTGGTCTGTGTAGTAGACTGGTGGGAAAATAAACAACATTTTGAAGTTTAAGCTTATGTATATTGATTCATTCATCAACTAAACTTAAATTAATATTTCTTATGTCAAATATTGAAATGCGATTAAAATGCGATTAATTTCGATTAATTAATTACAAAGCTTGTAATTAATTCGATTAATTTTTTTAATCGAGTCCCACCCCTAATATATATATATATATATATATATAAAATCATATCTAATCAAACTCAGCATCAGGTAAGTGGAAGAAAACAGATAAATGAAGTTTCTCTGTGAAAGGTTCTGCACAAACCACTGAATTACTTTGATTCTTTGTTTCTTAAACAGGTCCTGCAGCTTGAAGCATAGATGTTTATGGATGTTTGTTTGCTCAGAGATAATGATATCCTTGGAAAGTGTAACTCACACTGTGTATCGTGTCTTTGTACTCTGATTAGTTGTGACTCACAAGAAGCACTAACTACAGCTCAAAATGCAGCAACAGGACACTGAGGGCTTTAAAGTGCCTTAATTGCCTTCTTAAGCTGTGTGTCTGTGTGTGCGCTGATTGTCCCTTTCACCTCACAATATGAAAATCCCTGCTCCAAATTAATCCTCAGAGCTGGGTTTCTCAGAGCGCTGGCACAAACATTAGCATCTTAGCACGGCTTCCGGAGCTCACGTCAGAGGCAGAGACACGTGCTGAGATCTGAGCGGGAATAAAGCCCGTCTAAGGGCCGCGCGTCTCACCGGATGTGCTCGTCGGTGACGGTGAAGGCCTTGCAGAGCGGCTGCGACGTGTTGAGCCAGATCGCCGGGTTCTTCTCGGCAGCCACGGACGTCTGTCCCGTGATCGGAGCGGAGCTCATGTGCAGAGCGCTGGCGATGGCCGACAGCAGAGTGTCGTCGCTCGCGTCTGGACCGACGCCTGTCCAAAGAGAGAGGTCAGAGGTCAACACTTGAGCTTAGTGTGTGGGTTCTGTTCAGGGTGATGTTGGAGACCTACTCTGCAGTCCTTTGGGCAGGTCCATGGTGCGCAGGACCTGCTCTGTGACATCTGATGACCGGAGACCTTTCAACCTCTTCTCCCAAAACAGCTGCAGACAGACAGACAGACAGACAGCTGATTATCCGATCACCTGATTAGTTTTGCTTGTTAATTTTGGGGCACTCTCATATATAATCCATTTTAAATAATTAGGCTCACAAATTCCCCTATAAGGCCAAGATGAATCTGGGAAACCTGATTTTAACGTATCATCTTCTATATTCTGTACACTTGACTCAGCGTGAGGCTAAAGTGCAACCTAACCCTGATCCTACTCCCCGGCAGCTTGGTGGGTGTTAAGAGATTAAGCTGGGGTGACCTGCGTAGGGTCAGGGTTGAGTTTTAACCGCATGCTGAGTCAAATGTTCAGAAACCAGAATGTTGCCTATCAAATGCTCAGAGATTCATCGCAGTCTCACAGTTTGTTTCTGTTTGAGGTTTGAGGTTCATTTGGGTGTTCCCCTAACCGTCGCCGGAGACCTGGAGGATGTTAACAGGATCATCGATTAGTTATTCTCAGCATGGTGACAAGACGTCTTCGGAGGTCACGTAAAGCAGTAAAGGCCTGACGGTCCGCTTTCTGCCGAGGCCCCATCAGAGCTGAGGCGGACCAGAAAGACTGGCTCCTCTTCTGTTAAAAAATGTTTATATAGGTAAATATTCCATATTAAGGGGTAAATGTGACTCTAACTCCAAACGTGTTGCAGGCAGCCTGACGGATGCTGACCTGTTACTGCCAGCCACCTGTTTAGGAGCAGGGTACGAGATCATTTTCATCTAGTCTGCAAACCCAAATTAAAATCTTATAATAGAAGAACCGTGGGGCTGAAATGCATATTTTATCATCTTTCATTAACGATATCATTGTCCTCAACATATTTCTCTCCCTCCTCCCTCCCTTGGTACCTCAGCACCCTCTAGTGGTTCCAGTCGTCATTACACTCTCCTCCTCCTCCTCCTCCTCCTCCTCACGCTCATCTCTTATGCAACAGGCTGACCTCACCTTCTTACCTGAATGCATGTGAGTGTTTCAGCGTCTTACCTGTTTGGGCTGTTCGATCGCTCTCTGCAGGTCTGTCTTCACCTTGTTTCCGGGGTGACTTGTAACCTTGGTAACGGGCTGTTTAAAGATGGACGCCGTCTGTCTGATGGGCAGGGCTGTGTTCAGGTCTGGTTTCCCTCCCTGCAGGAGACAGATACAAGTCCAAGTGTTGGACGGCTTCTTTTGCTTCCTGAGTTCCTACCTGAGTTCCCCCCCGCCCTCCCTTCCTTCCTTCCTTCCTGTTTCTTTCTTCCTTTCAACTCCTGTTTACCTGCCTGTGTGTGTGAGTTTGATTTAAGCTTAAAGAGTTAACTCTAAGCTGAGACAACAACAGGAAGTGTGTGTGTGTGTCTGAGCTCATGAGTAATGAAGTGTGAAGAGCAGCAGTGCAGGGTTGCAGACCGTGTCAATACAACACAAACACAAACACACACACGCTGAAATTAATATCCACTAAGCATGTGTAGATTATCCGTGTAGTGCACGGAGACTTTTTTTTTTCCAACTTCTGGAAAGACTCAGCCCTACTTGATCTCTGATTGGTTCAAATCTTAACATTTAACCAACCATCAACCATCTCTGATTCCATCAGCGCTCACAGTAAATGGATTAATACTCATAAAGTGCCTTTTTACTCTGAGCACTCGAAGCATTTTCATCATCGGTCTCTACGGAGGCGGAACTGGAAGATTTATCCGGCCTGAAGCGGTTTTCACACATGAACCGTAGCTCTGAACTTTTCTAGCCATAAGCAGACGTTCACCAATGAGTAGGCGTCATCTCCCAGTCATTTCCAGCAATCAGAACACGTCTGAAACTGACTGTTTCCTGCTGTGTACGTCATGTAAGAAAGGACTGTGGAAAAACCCTGAGCCGATGCTCCTGAAATCCTCCGAAGTCTATGTGTGAGTTTTCCGGGTCCTGTAGTCGGGACCAGATACGCCGTTTATTGTTGCGTATCCAAGAGACAAGGGAAAGGTAGTCAATCTACTGCCAATCTAATTACAGCATAAAATCGCCCAGACCGACAGAAGACAAGAAATAAATCAGCCAAACGCACAGTTTGTCCCTGTGAGTCCGATCGGGCTCAAAGAAGATAATCCCACCAAAACAAATCGAACGTAACACGTCGAAGACACGGAGACGATTCGGAGTGAAAACCTGAGGCCAAAACACCCACAACTAACTAACACTCGGGTTATCCTTAACTAAGACAGGTTTTAACACCACAGAGTGGAAGAAACAGTCACAGCTACTCCTGTGACTGTACGCAAGTCTGTTTTTATTTAATCTTTATAATCAGTAATTCTGTGGGACCTGCTTCACTGACACTGAGCAGACCTACAGCTAAACTTTATATCCAAAATCAGCCAATTAAAAAAAACAAGAAATTTGATTCTGACTGCTTTTGTCTTCATACTGGATGCTAAATAGGATTTTTCTGAGGAGCCAAACCGTGTTTTCCAAACTCTGAGGGAATTTTTTACTGGCTATGAAACAGTTTAACAAATCGAGGTCAAATAATGAGAAGACTCAAAGGCAGTAATTTATGAATAAAAGGGTTATGTATTAACAGCGTTTTTAAGCATTAAGATCAGGCCTGATCCACACCGTCAGAACCAGAACTGGTCCATAAACAACACATCCTTACCTGATTTTAATTTGGGGTTTTCCACCTCTATCCATGAGATGGAGATAAATCCAAACAGGGGAAAAACAAATCCAAGTTACACCCAGAAGACCAAGAAACCTCAGAGCCAAAACACGAGGAGGCGGCAATACAGCTGGGTCAGTACACCCAGGAGACGGGCCTGTCCCTGAGAGCAGGACTGCTGGGATCACGCTTCCTCGTGGACGTGCACACAGTCAGCTTTTGTGTCCACATGGATAATTTGGAGGGTAAACGAACCCTGTGAGGTCATCATCACCCAGAAGTACCCCACTGGTGTATATTTCACACAGGAAGCCCCCCTCCCCAAATATTTAGAAACCATGTAATTGAGCATGTGTAGAAACAGATCTGAGCTTTTAGCCAGGAGCTGATGTTTATGTGTATTTCAGGAAGTTACTTCCTCAAACAGAGGACAGAATTATATCACACAGCAGATCCCCTCTGACTCTCTGACATTAAGCCAAACTGAATTCAGTGTAAAATGTTATGCTGTTGAATTATCATATATGTGCTTCTGGGTTTTTATCTATGCAAATGAGCCTGCGTGCCTTGGGCACATCCACATGATGGATGAACAATGAGCACCAAGTTCCCATAAGCTGACCCGGTGGCCTTTCGACCTGTTGCCGGAAGAGTTTTGTTAATCTGATAATCAGTTTAAGGACAACACAAACACACACCGCCCCTCCCCTACAGGTGTGAGTCATCCGTCCTACCTTGGCCATGCTCAGCGGGTCGTGTCGGAATCTCTGTTTGTTCTTCTGCAGTTTTCCGGGCATCATCTTGCCCGTGCGAAAGTCAAAACATGCCAGGTCCACTGTATTTCCGAGGTAACGGGACAGCTGGGGCTTACTCCGGAACTTCTTCCCTGTAGGACTGAAGGGGAAAAGGGAAAAGGCACTGTCCTTAAAAATTCATACGCATACTACTTTTCCAGTGGTGGGTGCCCAGCATGGCCTGAGGTCAGTGGAGGTACAGGTAACCTCAGCTCAGACAGCTTATTCTACCTTTGGCTCAGTATTATGTCAAAGATATGTGACGGAGAGCGAGAAGCTTGATAAACAGCAAAGACTGAGAAAAGGTGAAGGTAACCCTGTGCTAATCAAACAGTTCTGTCCTAGGAACAGCTACGATACTGCGGGAGCCTCCCAGGCTTCTGACAGAGGACCGAAGGTCAGAGGACAAAGACACAGGGCGAGTGGGGATCTGTTTCAGTCAGTCAGCCTGCGAAAAACTAAATACATCTTACTGGTTCCAGTGAGAACCAGTAAGATGTACTTTAACATTAAAGAGGTTAAACAACAGCCAGATGCTGCTAATCAAATGCACTTGATTAACTGATCATCAGCAAGTGTGAGCACCTCTTTGAAAGCAGACAGATGCCGGTCTTCTCAGGAGTGGACGTCCCAGCAAATTCACCTGAGAGTCAGACTGAAACTGCTAAACAACAAGAGCTCCACCTCAGACTCTGCAGGCCTCAGTTAGCATGTTAATGTTAAAGTTCATGAGAGTACAATTAGAAACAATTAGAAACAAGTACGGCCTGTTTGGAAGGGTTGCCAGGAGAAAGCCTCGTCTCTCTAAAAGAACGTGGCAGCACAGCTTAGGTTTGCAAAGCTGCATCTGAACAAGCTGCGAGACTTCTGGACTTTTGGACAGACGAGGCCGAAGTGAAGATGTCTGGAAATAATCCGCAGCTCCACCAAACACAGCGTATCAGCACAGACACCTCATACCAGCTGATGCTTTCAGCTTGTTTTGCAGCTGCAGGAACTGGGCACCTTGGAGTCACCGAGTCGACCGTGAACTCCTCCAAAGTATTCTAGAGTCAGATGTGAGGCCGTCTGTCTGACAGCTAAAGCTTAGCTGGACCTGAGCCATGCAGCAGGACACTGATCACCAGCACAGCAGCACACCGGCTCCAGGGTCCAGACCTGAACCCGAGTCAAATGCTTTACTGGGACTTTAAGAGAGCTGTGCATACATGAATGTCTGCAAACCTCAATGCTCTGCAGCAACGTTGTAAAGAAGGGTGGGCCAAAATTATATATATATAATGTGTGTGTGTCCTCAGCATCTGTAAAGGTGTAAAAGTATAAATATGGCAGAGCAGACACATTCGTGCAGGCAGCAGCAGCGAAGCTGAGAGTTACTTTTAGTCTTCGTTCAGGATTTTACTAACTGTAAAGTCAGCAGAATATTATACGGTCTATAACTAAAAAAACTGCACTTTTATGGCCTGAAAATATCTTGTATGGGTGTGAAAAAGTGTCCCGATCAGCATGAGTCTGTAAAACCGGTGGAGGCCTCAGCAGGGTGTTGCTGCTCTTCCAGTAAGCTGACCTGCTGTGGCTGGTTTTCTTACTGGAAGTGATGAGTCACTTCACAGACCAAACTGAAAGTGAGCCCTCAGAATGTGACGGCGCTCAGACGTCTCCGAATTACACAGCGAGCCGAGCTCAGCCTCTCGCTGTGCAGATCAACAGGAAGTAGAGAACAGCCAGTGGCTCTGCGGCAAGGCTGCGACGCCGCAGAGCTGCACCAGGAGTGACTTCCTCTGCGATCTGACGCACAGCGCTGAGCAAAAAAAGGAAAAACGTAACAGCCAAACCTCCAAACTCAACTTTGATGTGCTGGGGAGAAAAGCTGAGGCAGAGAAACGCAGACACGGAGCTTTTCCTGCCTGAATGCACTTTTACTGGATAAAAAGAAATGCAGGGTGCAGGAAAAGTGCAGAAACAGTACAAGTGAAATGACGCTGCATCTTACTCAGACTTTTTCCTATTTACTGCAAACGCAGTGGGATTCGTGTCAGAATGCAAGGGATATGTCCTCCCTAATATTTCAAGTAAATTTGTGCTTTAAAAAATAGTTCAACAGCTTCCAAAATTATCCAAAGTCATCAACAGAATTTAAAGAAACAGCCATTACTACTTTAATTAAAATAAGAAAAACATGAATACTTTATTTATCTTTATTTTTGGTCAATTCTTTATGTCCAGCATCTGTTGTGCTGAGATATCAACTGAAGTTGAACTGGGGCTGGGCTGCACTTTGATGTAATACCAGCTTGTATCACAAGATGGTGCAATGAGTCACTTTAACCTCTATTTTAGCAGGTAAAAGAGCACACTCCTATTATAATAGTGAGGGGAAAGCCAAGCCTCAGGAGGAAATTTGAACTAAAAAAATTTATTTCAGAATTTAAACAAGCAGCAAAAATGTTTCCACAACTCTGCCCCCTGGTGGTGAAGGGTTTAGCTCCATTTTGCAGAAAATAATGGCAAAAAAGACTTTCATGTGCCCCCCCCACCACCGCCCAATACTCAAAAGAAACCTACACTACGAACAGAGAGCTCAATGCTAAGTTTAGTAAACTTAGTAAAAAAAAATGTATACTGTAACAATAACACAAAACTAACTTTACTTTTAGTCGTTACTGATTAAATTTGTCAACACAAGCAGCCTGAAGAGGCCCGAAGAGGCTGCGATGCAGGTCCTGTATTTTTGTGCTGTTCAAATTGTAAAATCGGACAAATACCACACACATCAAAATCAAAAAGTGAGCACTGTGAGGCTGTTAGAGTTTAAGATTCACTTGAACTTGTAATTAAATTAACTTCATCTGTCCAAACTTAAGCTTAACATACATTTTTGTTTGACTCTTGGCCAGATATGACAGAGGAGGTGCAGAGAGTAAGGTAACGCACACTTGTTGCCTTTAAATGTGAGTGATCTTAATCACCCATGAAGACTCCTTTGGATCCACTGATCGCCTACTGATTGGTGAAATAAACTGGGGTTTAAGAAACAATCTCGTTCATTTACCTGCAGCTCGGGTCTCTCAGGCCTCTTTTCCACCAACGGAGTTCTGGTGCCGGTGCCAGTATTTGCACCGTTCAGCGGTTTTTCCTCCACGAACGAACTCGGTGCTCGGCCGAAAAACGGATTCAACTCGGGCTCCGCAACCTGGTCTCGAACCAAGAACGTGTGACGCAAAGGGCAGAAGGGCGTGGCTCTGCCGTCTCAATGTAAAGTTTTCTACAGCTATTTCACTGATTGGTGTGTATTACATGAGAAAAAGGAAGCGATTTTCACGGCTGTGAATTAGGTTGGGCTCTAAGGCTGAACTTGCTGCTTTGTATCAGTTCATATCACAGATAAAAGGACACAAAGTGCGTACTTGTCGTCTTGCTCTAATCGCTGTCTGTGTTTCCCTCTGTGCTGCACACAGATGCTGCAGTAGTTTGGTTTGGACCCTAAAACGTATTTGCAGCACAGAAAGGGGAGCGTGTTCTCCCACGTTTGTGCCCAGGCGCGGAGCTTCTGGGGGAGCTGGGAGGACAGCACACCCCCGGCCTGGGCCTAGAGGGGGTTAGGGTTAGGATAACATTTCAGGTATCCCGGCCTCTATCACGTTCGAGGAGAGCTGGAGAAGGAAGGCCCTCCCCTGAGTGTATCCGGATGAACACGATGTATGTCCAAAGATATATCCTACTTTACATCAGCCATCATTCATGTGTTACACGGGGGTTTTAAAGGTTGCCACAATCAGGACTGAGTCATGGTTGCTAAAAACTTTTCAAGACCGACTGACTTTAGTGAAGTAGTAGGTGTAAAATATTTAATAAAATGTTGTGCTGCATGACTGGCTTTATTTTCACTCTTACATTTAACTTTATGACACGCAAATTTTCAAGTGGATCGCCGATATTTTCTCCAAGTGTATTGTGGGTAAAACTCGTCACCAACCGTCCACCAACATCATCGTCAGTCTCTTGGCAACAGATTGTAAACTAAGTGGAGCATTTTTACGCACTAAGCTAACATGAGTGGCACTTCATAACATACACATGCCCGCTGTTGTGGGCATGTGTATGTTGTAAAATGATGTTATGAGCTTTATTATTTGGGTATAAAGGGCCCGGTCATTCGCCCCGCCCCCGGCCCGGTTCTGATTTGTTCCGCTAGTGTTTGTGCCCTTCGGCTTCTGTGTCCAGACGAAGACCCGCCCACACTCATACGTAAAGGATCAGTTCACAAAGCGCGGTGGAAACACAGACTTGTTCTTAAGTGTTTTGCCGGTTCACTGAAACCGACACCAGCACTGGCACGAGCACCGGCACCTCAGCGGTGGAAACGTGGCATCCGATCCACTGACAAAGATCTCTCACGTGTCCCGAGGTCACACCTCAAACAAAAAGGTGACAGGTTTGGCAGTCGCGGCTCCGTGTTTGTGTACTTGGTTCCCACCCAACATAAAAAGTCTAGGCTCAAACCCCACCTTCACTCTCTGACCACTAATCTCTCCTTTGTTGTTACATCTGTAACCATTAGTCCCTGCCGGGTGTTGCTGTTGTGGCTTCTATGTGTCCACTTTATACTTTTTTATATAATTACATGAGTGTGCATGCATATAGGACAGTACATATACAGCACTTTGGTCAGTGAAAGTTGTGTTTAATACAAAAGTTGTGCTTTATACAAAACACAGCAAGTACAATGTATCATACAGTCCACTATTTAAACAATACTCAGCTCCATCACAGCTGCAGTATTCACCCTCAAGGCTATTTAAAAAGCTTCTACAGAAAGCTGAAGTGAAACCTCTGGGTTCTCTGTCAGCTAGCTCGGGCAACAGCAGCACAAACAGCACGCCCAGCTTCACGGTTCCCGGCTTTATGAAGCACATGGTTGGCTGTCTGAGGGCAGGGACGGGATCTTCCAACAGTAGTTTGTCTGTGACACAAACAGAGAGGCCTAACCCTGCTCCAGTCAGCGGTTATCTTGCTGTGCAGCGTTAGACGATAACAGTTTTGCACGATACCTGCTGGTATCAGTGCAACATGCTGCTTTTTTTACATGGCATGTGTCAGTAGGAAAGCCCTGTGGCTGTTAGGAGGCCTTTAATGGATGCATAGGTGACAAACAGTGAAACACGACAGCATAAGCCACTTTCAGATTCAGGCTGATTAAGAAGAAGCAAAAAAAAAAAAAAAAAAAACTGATTTGTGCATAGACTGTATATAAAAGATGGCCACCATGATGTTCCCCATTTGTTTTGGATTATATATTTGTAGCTTCAGCCGTTTTCAGCAGTTTTCTCAGCCAGAAAGTTGATTCACTTCATCTGGAAGCAAAAATTTCAGTGGGAAGAACTCAGTCTGAGCTGACTGCAGGCTTCCCCCAGCTTACAAACAGTACAACTGCATAGCCATCTGAACCAGCACCACTGCATAACAATGAGCAACGAGATCAGTTTCATGCTCATTAATGTGCAAATTGTCACGGCTGTTAATCAGTGCCAATGAGTACTACACAGAGAGCTGGGGAACAGCTGCAATCACAGCACTCCACGATGGCGAAGGACGTTCTCTGAGGCCCCCCCTCTCCCCACTTCGGTGATGGCTGTTCCCTTCTTTGACTCCAGGAGGTCAAGGAGGCAGTTTATGTAGAAAGGTAACGACCATCTCTGTGAACAGTGCTCATGGCCACTGATCAACGGTCATGACAATTTGCATATCAGCAATCATGAAATTGATCTCATCGCTCACTGTTATGCAATGGTGCTGGTTTCAATTGTTCTGCATGTGTATTGTTTATACAGTCAGCTGAGAATGAAGAAGTCAGATGAAATGAATCAACAAGCTGTGTATGGATGCAGTTATCAGCTAATTATTGCTACTTAACAGACTAAATACACAACCTCAGTCACCGAAACTGGAGCACAGACATTTTGGACGTCTGTCAGTGCAGTTTGGCAGATAATTGCATTAAAAATGCTCTAAATGGCACCGACAGCACAAACACGGTCGAGAGGTTCAGTTCAAAGACTCAAATGAGGCGACATGAGCGAGGCCTTGAAGACGGCACGCGCCTAAATTTAGGCCTTAATAATATCCAAATGAGTAAGTTATAAAACTGTAAACATGACTGCTGGAGCCAGCCTCAGCTGGACATTAGAGGAACTGCAGCTTCTGGCATTTAACTATTGGTTTCATTTTAGCTCATATTGCACATTTATGGAGGTGTGAGGTGTGTCCACAATAAAATCTTAATAACTGACTGGACTTCCCACCAGTGTTCGCCGCTTTGGTTTGGCTTTGGTCACCCTGCTGTTTTGGCCCCTGATGGCTGACCTCTGATCATTGTTGCCAGGCTGTTATTAAAAATTATTTCTGAATGGTTACTTTGCTGCTCTGCTACAATGTAACTTCTCAGACTATACAGTCTGATTGGTCCACTGAGTCTGAACAGAAGTGAGCTCACACACAGTGTAGGGTCAGGATTGATAACCACAGCTTAATAACTGACCGGTTATCAGTTTCCTGTGTGACCACTGATCCATTAGTGTGATGGGCTACCTGTAGTAGTAGACGTCGCTCTTTCCGGCGCTCAGTCCGGACTTCCTGATCACTTCTTCTTTCTTCCAGCCGGGCGGCAGAGCGGGACAGTCCGTCCGCTTCCTCTCCATCATGGCACAGGTATCGATCCCACGATTCAGGCTCCTAACAGCGTAATCGATCACTTCGTGAGTCCCGGTGTGAAGCCCCCAGGCAAACGGCGTGCTGGTTAAAAAAAAAAAAAAAAAAAAAACAGCGGAGCGGCGGAGCGACGTCACGGATGTTACGTTAACGGCGGCTCTCCCACTCCCTCCCTCCGCCCTGCTTGTTTATGCTCCTTATTTCGGGCTGAGCAGAAACAAACAGGGTGTTCCGGTTCGGGTTGTCCCGGGTTAAACCGCTTCCAGGTCCGGGTTTAGTTCAGTTTACCTCCTGAGAGAACCAACGGCGCATCCGCGGATCCGATCTGATCTAAACTGAACTGAACTGAACTGAACTGGACCAACGGCAAGCTGTGACGTCTGAAATATCACACACACGCACGCACACACACAGACACACACCTCGATCAAACGCGCACACACACACATACACACTCCCCCAGAGATCGTTTAGAGATGAAGATCACTCACTCGGTGGCGGGTTAGGAAAAACTGAATCAGTGACAGGAGGAGGTCTGAAGTCATACAGTGGTATGCAAAGTTAGGGCACCCCTGATAATTTCCACGATTTTCCTTTATAAATCATTGGTTGTTCGGATCAGCAGTTTCAGTTAAATATCTCATATAGCAGATGAACACAGTGATATTTGAGAAGTGAAATGAAGTTTATAGGATTTACAGAAAGTGTGCAATAATTATTTAAACAAAATAAGGCAGGTGCATAAGTTTGTGCACCCTTGTCATTTTATTGATTTGAATCTAATTATTGGAACACTTCTCAAATATCACTGTGTTCGTCTGCTATATGATATATATGATATATTTAACTGAAATTGCTGATCTGAACAACCAATGATTTATAAAGGAAAATCATGAAAATTTTCAGGGGTGCCCAAACTTTTGCATACCACTGTTAATGCCTCTAAGATTAAACCTGCAAAAATAATTTTTAAAAAATGTACATAAAATTAAATATTTTCTGAAAATCATTTAATTTCAGGAAAAAACATAATTGCTATTTAAATATATATTTACTAAATAAGCCAAGGTGCCTTAATTACTCAGTTTTTAATCAGCCTTCAGAATATGTTAGCACAATAGACTGTATATAAAAGATGGTGGCAGCCACCATGACGTCATCCCCCGGTTTTGATTCTGCATTTTAAACTGCAGAATTTTACTCCCTAAAACTGGAGCTCAGACTTCTTGGATGGTCTGTTAGTACAATTAACCACACAGCAGCCATATTATTGGTCAGATAAGCAGAGGTTTAGGGGGACGGAGCCTTTGCTGTGGCAGCCCCTAAACCGTGGAACTCACTGCCACTGCACATTAGACAGGCCTCTTCACTGGTCACTTTTAAATCTTTTCTTAAGACCCATTTATTTCACCTGGCTTTTGACCAGGCTTGAGAGGTTGATTTTAGTTTTTGTGTACTTATTTTTTTTATTTATTTTTGATCTAGTTATTTTATACTGTTTTATTATTTTATGTATTTTATTGTTGCTTTTATCTTGGGTGTTACCTTATGTGCACTTTTCTTGTGTACGGTTGTGTTCCTTTGTTCAGCACTTTGGTCAGTGCTTGCGGTTTTTAAAGTGCTTTATAAATAAAATTGGCTTGGCTCAGATAATTGCATTAAAAAGGCTCCAACAGCACAACAAGGTCCACAGGTCCAGATCAGGGACTCCAATTAGCTGAGGTGACACAGGATGTGTTAGCGGGAGGAGGAGGTGATGAGAAGATGATCAGATAGATAGGAAGATTTCCCCCCCTCCAGTACAGTGGTTATGAAGGGGAAAATTAGCTATAACATGGGCGTCTACAGGGACTGACTCACTTTTGGAGGAATATTAGAGGAACTGCAGTTTTTGGCTCCTGGAGGTTGTTGTTTGGGAAGAAACAAAGCAATAAAGTGGGCCTATTCCTGAAGTGCATATTGATTTGGATCAGATTGTTTTGCACTGCCTCCCTGATGAATCATGTGGAGTTTACTGGTGCTGACGGGGCTAAAAAAAACAAACATATTCAGCAAAGCTGTCTGTGTCCTTACCCTGAGGGGAGGCAGGACAAAAGTCATGCCCCAACAACCAGATGAGCCCTAATGAGACCTCTGCTTAAGTGTTTAGGTTTTTTGTTCTGTATTGACAACTTAAATCTTTACAAGGAATGACCTCATATATATATATATATATATATATATATATATATATATATATATATATATATATATATATATATATATATATATATAAAAATGAACACTGATGTGGCCTGTTGGTGCTCTGAGGTTTTTCTGGTGTCTGCAGTTTGAGGCAGAGTGATCCCTCTTTGCTCTTTATTCAACATTCACACACACCCCTGACACGCTGACATCACACACCCTGGGTTAAAGGGGCCTGCAGCAGAGACAGGGACCCCGGAAAAAGACTTGGTCGTCCCACCACGGCTGACCTGCGGTTCCCGTATGGATTCTGGGAAAGAAGTGAAAACAGATAGAAAGAAATAATAATAATAATAAATGTACATAAACCGGCTCTTGTGAAAAGGAAAACATGTCCCAACCGGCCCACCCCAACTGCTTCTGCTAATGAAGTCATCACAGGAGCAAACGGAGTGTTAAATATGCAGTCTTTTACTCGAGGATAAGAAATCATTTTAAAGAATGTTAAACCCTCCAAAAGTTTGCAGAACTCCAAATAAACAAGTCAATAATTATATGCTATGTATGTTTAATTAGTACAGTAATTTAACATGCTTAATAAGTCGACTCAGAGATTTACAGCTTATATGATTCAATACCATTTTTTTTAAAGTTACAGTGTCACTGTAATTATCTCAGATACGTGACTAAACCTTCCTAAACTAGAAAAAGCATTTCCTGAAGAAAATGCACTGTGAATGCTGCATGCTGAAAGATTGGAGCTGAAATGCCAAGAAAGGCTTCAAACAGCTAGAACTTTATTTGCTGAATGAGCTTCAATAAACTGCTGAATACCTGAACTGCTGAACTGTTGAATACCTGAACTGCTGAACTGCTGAATTGCTGAACTGCTGAATACCTGAACTGCTGAATTGCTGAACTGCTGAATTGCTGAATACCTGAATTGCTGAACTGCTGCATTGCTGAACCGCTGAATTGCTGAACTGCTGAATTGCTGAACTTCTGAATACCTGAACTGCTGAACTGTTGAATACCTGAACTGCGGAATTGCTGAACTGCTGAATTGCTGAACTGCAGAATACCTGAACTGCTGAATTGCTGAACTGCTGAATTGCTGAATACCTGAATTGCTGAACTGCTGAATTGCTGAACCGCTGAATTGCTGAACTGCTGAATTGCTGAACTGCTGAATTGCTGAATTGCTGAACTGCTGAATTGCTGAACTGCTGAGAAAACTGCTGAACAGCTGCTAAACTGCTGACCAGCTGTTAATAATGCTTCAAACAGCTGAAAATTTATTTGCTGAATGATTGGAGCTGAAATGCCAAGAAAGGCTTCAAAGAGCTGAAACTTTATTTGCTGAATGAGCTTCAATGAACTGCTGAATTGCTGAACTGCTGATTTGCTGAACTGCTGAATTGCTAAACTGCTGAATTGCTGAACTGCTGAACAGCTGTTAAAAATGCTGAACAGGTGTTAAAACTGCTGAAAGGCTGTTAATAATGCTTCAAACAGCTGAAACTTTATTTGCTGAATGATTGGAGCTGAAATGCCAGGAAATGCTTCAGAGCTGAATTCTGATTGGCTGAAAGAGTTAAAGCAGCTGACAAATGCTGAAAATGAATTTTAAATGCAAAACAGCTAAAATTGTCAAGAAAGTAACTACATTAAATTCGATTTGCTTAAAGGGCAGAAAAACAACCTGAAGAAATTTTAACGGCAGCTGAAGAAAAACCATAAAAGACATTGAAATGGGTAAAATGGGCCACCATGAGTGAGATGGCTATGGCAGCTGATGACCTTGGGCCATTTTTCCTGTTCAAGTTTCTCTAACTTAAGTGCAATACCTATGTGCAACCAGTAGGTGAGCACAGGGTTGGCGAAGAGTTAGAAGATTTCTTTCTTAAATTAAGTTTGTTTAATTGCCACTCACTATAAAGAGATGTGAAAGTTAAAAAAATGATAAATGCCTAGAGACATTTAAACTGCAGCTGAACAAAAACCATCAAAGATATTGAAAGGGCACCACCATGACTCAAGTGGTTATGGCAGTAAATGATGATGGCCCATTTTTCATGTTTAAGGTGTTCCCACTTTGTCTAAATTAAATGCAGCTTTTCTCTGTAACCAGTAGGTGATCACATGAATTGTCAGAAGCTACAAGGTCTTTAATTGTAGTTCATGAATTTAACAAGTATTGAATGCCAAGAATCAGCCTGAAGAAATTTAAACTGGAGTTAAAGAAAAACCGTAATCATATTGAGAAGTTAAATCCAAGTTTAGTACTGTAGTTTAATATCTTGCAACTGAAGGCTTTCAGCTGAATTGCTGTCATTCCTGAAATATTTGGGAATGTTGTTGAAAATGTTAAAATACAATGAATGATTCTCCTAAACATGGAGGAGAATGAAAGTGCAGAAAATTGTGGACAGAATGAATCTGCTGTTGTGGCAGCCAATGGGAGGAGCCACAGAAGCAGGGACTTATGGGAGTGTTCATGCTGATGTTTGCGAGTTTTAGGTATTGGTCTTTATCAGTTATTCAGTGAAGTTTTGTTGGTTTCACTGTGATTGTTGGTTTGTGATGTCAATGTGATGTCAATATGTTGTTATTCAGTGTGGCTGATAATGGGCCACCATGACTGAAGTGGCTATGGCAGCTGATGACCTCTGCCCATTTTTCCTGTTCATACCATTCTGACATTGTGTCATCAAAGCTGCTGCTTCTCTGGTTAGCCACTAGAGTGAATGCAGTCACAGCAAATTAAAGCAACAAGATTTTTTTTTTTTTTTTTTTTTTTTTGTTCAGCTGAAATTTGCTAAAGTGTTAATATAAAAAGTTTTAAAGGGTCAAATGGCTTGAAGAAACAAACACACACTAAAACTTTGTGCTAAACATGAAGGAGAAATAAGGTGCAGAAAACTGAAAAAAATTAAATATCTTTGAATATGAAGAGATTTAAAGTTCCAAACCCAATGGAAAATCTTTTAAGTTTGGGGTAAAGTGGGACTTGAACCTGCTCTCTCTGCATTCATGGTCCAGGGTTTCTACCACTCAGCCAACAGGAGTCTCATACAAGCAGTGAGGTTTGCATGCATACATATTGGAGAGCTCCTCCAAGCTGAATGCTTGTAGATGAATGATTGGAGCTGAAATGCCAGGAAATGCTTCAGAGCTGAATTCTGATTGGCTGAAAGAGTTAAAGCAGCTGACAAATGCTGAAAATGAATTTTAAATGCAAAACAGTTGAAATTGTCAAGAAAGTAGCTAAATTAAACTTGATTTGCTTAAAGGGCAGAAGAACAGCCTGAAGAAATTTTAACAGCAGCTGAAGAAAAACCATAAAAGACATTGAAATGGGTAAAATGGGCCACCATGAGTGAGATGGCTATGGCAGCTGATGACCTTGGGCCATTTTTCCTGTTTAAGTTTGTGTAATCAAAGTGCAATTCCCATGTGCAATCAGTAGGTGAGCACAGGATTGCCAAAGAGTTAAAAGATCTCTTTCTTCTTCAACTCAAGTTTGTTTAATTATCCCTCACTATAAAAGGTTGTATTAAAAAAAAACAATAAAGCCTGAAGACATTTAAACTGCAGCTAAAGAAAAACCAGAGAAGATATTAAAAGGGCACCACCATAACTCAAGTGGCTATGGTAGCAGATGACCATGGTCCATTTTTCATGTTTAAGCTCTTCCCGTTTTGTCTAAATTAAATGCAGCTTCTCTGTGTAAGCAGTAGGTGATCACATGAATTGCCAGAAGCTACAAGGTCTTTAATTGTAGTTCATGAATTTGACAAGTATTGAATGCCAAGAATCAGCCTGAAGAAATTTAAACTGGACTTGAAGAAAAACCGTGAAACATATTGAGAAGTTAAATCCAAGTTTAGTACTGTAGTTTAATGTCTTGCAACTGAAGGCTTTCAGCTGAATTGCTGTCATTCCTGAAATATTTGGGAATCTTGTTGCAAATGTTAAAATACACTGAATGATTCTCCTAAACATGAAGAAGAATGAAAGTGCAGAAAATTGTGGACAGAATGAATCTGCTGTTGTGGCAGCCAATGGGAGGAGCCACAGAAGCAGGGACTTATGGGAGTGTTTATGCTGATGTTTGGGGGTTTTAGTTATTGGTGTTTATCAGTTATTCAGTGATGTCTTGTTGGTTTCAGTGTGATTGTTGGTTTGTGATGTCAATGTGTGGTTATTGAGGGTGGCTGATAATGGGCCACCATGACTGAAGTGGCTATGGTAGCTGATGACCTCTGGCCATTTTTCCTGACCATGCTGTTCTGACTTTGTGTTATTAAAACTGCTGCTTCTCTGGTTAACCACTAGGGTGAGCGCAGTCACAGCAAATTAAAGCAACAACTTCTTGTTTTTTTTTGTTTACCTGAAACTTGCTAAAGTGTTAATCTAAAAAGTTTTATAGGGTCAAATGGCTTGAAGAAACAAACACACACACACAAACTTTGTGCTAAACATGAAGGAGAAATAAGGTGCAGAAAACTGTGAAAAAAGTGAGTTAAATATCTTTGAATATGAAGAGATTTAAAGTTCCAAACCCAATGGAAAATCTTTTAAGTTTGGGGTAAAGTGGGACTTGAACCTGCTCTCTCTGCTTTTTCTGCATTCATGGTCCAGTGTTTCTACCACTGAGCCAACAGGAGTCTCATACAAGCAGTGAGGTTTGCATGCATACATATTGGAGAGCTCTCCCAAGCTGAATGCTTGCAAATGCGCCAATTGAAAACACCTGCGAGGTGCACTGCTTACCTGCTGAGGTGCGTGCACTCTGGCCAAATTTGACTCGGCGCAACTGTCAAATAAGTGCTTCTAAATCAAAAACCGTAGCTCCTATCAAAATCATTTTTGAACTGTGAGCACCACAAGGACCTGCTCTAAACAGTGGTGTCATTTTTATTTTCCTGGGCTCAAAAGTGTGGTTGTGGGAGCAGTTTAAAAAAGGTGCTCATTTCTGCTTTGGAGAAAATCACCTCTCAGAAATTACTATGGAGGTTAATGAAGGAGTTGGAAGGTACTCTCTCTGTTTGAATGCTTACAGTTTAAAAAGTGTACATTTGACAGGGTTTAAAGACACATTTTTTGAAAGTAGAGAAGCAGCTCTACATTTTGAGCAAAAAATCATGGCTGTAGAGTGAAGAGTGTGGACACAGCGGCAGTTTAGAAATAAATTTTCCATCTGAAAGTTTTGAAGTCTCCCACTCTACTAATCAGGCTCCCACTCTAGCAAATGCAATACACAACCATTATAAACTCTGAAACGCCTGAAAAACATCCTCAAACTTAAATGCTCACTGTGCTTAAACCGGAAAAGATTTTAAAACACAAAGTAATAGCTGAATAGCTGAAAGGCTTGGCTTCATTTTAAAGCTTAAATGGTTTCTCTAGCTTAAGGTATGCTGAAGTTATTAGCTTTCAAAGCCTGAAAGGATTTTTAAAGGATTTGAAACTTCCCCATTCATTTTCAATGGGGCTAAAAATTCAGAAAAATATTAATATAAAATCAATGCTTAAAGATTTGAACCAGAAAAGTAATAGCCCACTTCTCCTGAAGAAGCTGAACGTTTTGATACCTTAATTATTTTTGTAGCTTAAGCGGTTTTTGAGTTTTTAGCGGTCAAAAAACGTACGGAAGAACATATAATAATAATAATAACTAGAAAAAGCATTTCCTGAAGAAAATGCACTGTGAATGCTGCATGCTGAAAGATTGGAGCTGAAATGCCAAGAAAGGCTTCAAACAGCTGGAACCTTATTTGCTGAATGAGCTTCAATGAACTGCTGAATACCTGAACTGCTGAACTGTTGAATACCTGAACTGCTGAACTGCTGAATTGCTGAACTGCTGAATTGCTGAACTGCTGAATACCTGAACTGCTGAATTGCTGAACTGTTGAATTGCTGAACTGCTGAACTGCTGAATTGCTGAACTGCTGAATTGCTGAACTGCTGAACAGGTGTTGAACTGCTGAACGAGTGTTAAACAGCTTAACAGCTGTTAAACAGCTTAACAGCTGTTAAACGTAATGGCATAAAGTAATAGCATAAATCTGCAGAAGAAGTTGAACGTTTTGATACCTGAACGGTTTCTGTAGCATAAACGGTGCTGAAGTTATTACAGCAGAACCAACAGCTCAACTTTGAAGGACTTGCATGCTGAAGATAATTCCACAAATCAGTTTAAAGACTTCAAAGAGCTGAAACTTTATTTGCTGAATGAGCTTCAACAGCTGAAGAAGACAAAAAAATTAATTTGAAATGCAATACAGCTGAAATTGTCAACAAAGGATCTAAATTGAACTTGATTTCTCTGAAAGGGGAGAAAAACAGCCTGAAACTAAAACTGGAACAGAAGACAAACCCATCCATCCATTCACTTCCGCACATCCTGTTAAGGGTTGCGGGGCAGAAGACAAACCATCAAAGAAAATATTAATATACATTTTTATATGTTTTGCCGTCATTTTAAAGCTTGAATTGTTTCTGTAGCTCAAAGTATGCAGTTTCTAGGCCATAACAGTAAACAAATAAAAATACAAATAAATGCAATTGATTTAATTAATTTTTAAATATTGTTATAGTTATATTTTTTTAATTGTATAATTTATATAATTCCTTTTTAAAGTCACAAGACTTTTCTAACAAATTGAGCAGAATGTAACAGAAATATTCAATCTATTGTGAACTGCTACATCTAACAGTGTACAACACAAAGAAACACAAAGGAAAGCAACATTAAATATATTCAAACATTTCAAATGATTAAATTGTGCATTCACTAACTGGCTCATTGTAAAATAAAAAAATATAAGAAATCCTGATCACATGGACACCTTGTTGGCAGACTTGGTACTGTAAATCTAAATCTAAGTCCATTCAGGGAGTGTGTATGAACAAAATGCCTATGTTTGCACATTGTGTGTTACATGCTGTGCTCTCTGGCATATACAGTCAACATGAACTCAAAGAAGTAAAACTCAAAGTGCTGCCATCAGTCATCATCTGACTCAGTGTCCTTTTGTCACAAACTGATTGTTCTTTTTTGCACAGTATCCAAATAATAATGTGTTACTGATGAACTGTGTCAGGATATACAGGTGAATATAAAGTAATGTGCCAACATAAGATAATAAAACTTAAATCTCAGTAACATTTCCAAACAGTTTTTGACCTGTTTAGCACCGATTAGCTAAGCTACTGATAGCTTTTCACATCATGCTTAGACCTCAGTGTGGAAATAGACTTTCAGTGTTTGTAGACTGTTTGATTATAGCCATGATGGGAAAAATAATCCCAGAATACTGTTAATTTGAATATGACTAATGTCTATGTACCAGGGTTTTCATTTGCCCCAGTCTAAGGACACAGATGTGAAAAGCCTTTGAGCTCTTACCAGCTGATACCCCACAATAAACACCAGGGATGTCAAGAGAACCAAAATATTGTTACCAAGTCATAATGACATCATTCGGCTTTTCAAATTCAAGCTTCTATCTGTTTTTGTTCTTCTGCGTATGCAGCAGTTCTCAAAGAGTTTAGTTTAGAGTGCATTCATTTCATTAAGAAACTGTTTTAAAAGGTTAGGAAAGAAACTCCCAGATTTCTGGTCCTATGACATCCCCAATGATTATCCCAAGTCCATCAATAAATAAATAGATAAATAAGAGTGTGACAACTGTGTAAAACAAAGGGCTGTGTATATTTATGTTATATGAATGTGTGTGTAGGTGAATGAAGCTTGTAGTTGAAGCTCTTTGAATGCTCAGTATGAGCAGAATAGCACTCTATGAATAACAATCCAATATTACATCCATGTACAGAGTTTGCACAGAGGTCAACAGTAAACTGGTGTTGTGCTGTTCAGAGAGTCTTTGTTCTGTTGGTTAGTCACTATATTCTGTTATTGTGCTCCTTGTTGTACCTGGTGCTCCAAACCAGACTGTCAGATGAGAACAGAGTCCTTGTGAAGATGACTGGAGGCTTTAGAGTGGATCCTCCAAATGATCTGATGTTACAGAAAGGCCGTGTAGGGAATTTGAGGCCTTTAAAGGATAAATGTTACCTTTATGAAGATTCTTGATACTGCACAGATGAGGCAGTCAGTCTGAAAATTATAAATAATCTGCAGCGGTGTTTTCTTGCAGCAACGTTCCTGATCTCCACCCTAATGGTCAGTTGTAGCCTCTGCAGAACAGATCAGAGGATGCATGGAGGTGTGCATGTAGAAGGATGGAGCTTTTTCTGAGAAAACCAGAAAATAAACATCCTATAATAAACTGTAGTCATTACAACAGGACATTTTAAGGTGGCACAATTCCCCCTAAACTAAATACCTTCAACAGTGCTGCAGCAGCTCCAACAGTCTTCATTCTGTGTCATTTCAAATGGAGATTTATTGGAGGCTCAGTGATGTGATCTCTGGAGTCTTCAGTCCAGAGAGTTTATGAAGTGGACCATAAAGGAGAAAGACCTGAGGGCAGACATTAAAGTATGTGATATTTGTACACTCTTAGATGTAGCATGGATGAAGATATTAATAATATCTAATGCAATGTTAACATTTGGATGAATTCACAGTTGAAACACACTAGAAGTAAGCAAGTGAATATGTTTTTAATAATATATAAAATACCTTTGTGGTTGCTGAGAGGAATCCTCACACTAGCAGAAGGTGTGTGTCTAATGAAGCAGTGGTCCATTCACTGTTGAAGGTGTGGCAGCATGATGTTGTCCTCAAGTCCAGAGAGGTCAAGTGTGCTTTGAAGAATAACTGGGACTGACATGATGGAGAGCAGTTTGCTGTGTGCTGTTGAAGTCTCTGATCTGTCCCGCTGCAATAAGCTGGGATTGTTACAGTTTGTGGTGATCTTCGTAGTGATGGAACATGATGAAGTTTGAAGAGACACAGGAGAACTTTGTCTCCTGTGAGAATAAAGTTACCCCCCTAGCCCCCTGGCCTACCCCGTGGGGTATCAGCTGGTAAGAGAAGGCATGTGTTGTGTATAGAACACATGCCTTCATTTCTACTGGAGATGATATAACCAACAGCTGTGCACAGCTGTTGGTTATATCAGAAATTAACCTATTAAATAAAACCCATCTACATGATTCCTAACAAATATGATCTTGTATTAATTTGGTGCCTTTTAACTGAACTTAGCTATTAAATCAAAGCCATCTACATGATTCCTAACAGACATGATCTTGTAATAATTTGGTGCCTTTTAACTGAACTTACCTATTAAATCAAAGCCATTTACATGTTTCCTAACAGACATGATCTTGTAATAATTTGGTCCTATTAATTAGTCTACCTATTAAATTAAAGCCGTGTACATGATTCAGAACCACAAACATGATCTTGCAATAATTTGGTCCCTTTTAAACAGTCTAACCAAGGGGTGCCCAAACTCCCGACCGTGCTTCGGGTCTGTGAATTGATGTCAAAAATAACATTGTCACCTTGTTAAAAGAATGGCCTAATGAAAGTTATTTTTTTGGCTGAAAAAACAATGACTTAGGCCATTATTTTAACAAGGTGATGACATACAATTTGGCCTTTTAAGTTATTTTTTTGAGATTTCTCCTTCCCCTCCAACTAAGAAGGTTAAGTGAAATGTCAAAAAAAAAAATAACTTCAAGTGCCAAATTATATGTTATTTTTGACATAAATTTGAAGTAGGCCTGTGGGTTGGGAGTTTGGGCACTCCTGGTCAAACCTATTAAATCAAACTCATCTACATGATTAATAACAGATATGATCTTATAATAATTTGATCCCTTTTAACTGAACTTACCTATTAAATCTAAGCCATCTACATGATTCCTAACAGACATGATCTTGTAATAATTTGGTGCCTTTTAAACAGTGTAACCTATTAAATCAAAGCCATTTACATGATTCCTAACAGACATGATCTTGTAATAATTTGGTCCCATTAATTAGTCTACCTATTAAATTAAAGTCATGTACATGATTCAGAACAACAAACATGATATTGCAATAATTTGGTCTCTTTTAAACAGTCTAACCGAGGGGTGCCCAAACTCCCGACCGTGCTTCGGGTCTGTGAATTGATGTCAAAAATAACATTGTCACCTTGTTAAAAGAATGGCCTAATGAAAGTTATTTTTTTGGCTGAAAAAACAATGACTTAGGCCATTATTTTAACAAGGTGATGACATACAATTTGGCCTTTTAAGTTATTTTTTTGAGATTTCTCCTTCCCCTCCAACTAAGAAGGTTAAGTGAAATGTCAAAAAAAAATAACTTCAAGTGCCAAATTATATGTTATTTTTGACATAAATTTGAAGTAGGCCTGTGGGTTGGGAGTTTGGGCACTCCTGGTCAAACCTATTAAATCAAACTCATCTACATGATTAATAACAGATATGATCTTATAATAATTTGATCCCTTTTAACTGAACTTACCTATTAAATCTAAGCCATCTACATGATTCCTAACAGACATGATCTTGTAATAATTTGGTGCCTTTTAAACAGTGTAACCTATTAAATCAAAGCCATTTACATGATTCCTAACAGACATGATCTTGTAATAATTTGGTCCCATTAATTAGTCTACCTATTAAATTAAAGTCATGTACATGATTCAGAACAACAAACATGATATTGCAATAATTTGGTCTCTTTTAAACAGTCTAACCGAGGGGTGCCCAAACTCCCGACCGTGCTTCCGGTCTGTGAATTGATGTCAAAAATAACATTGTCATCTTGTTAAAAGAATGGCCTAATGAAAGTTATTTTTTTGGCTGAAAAAACAATGACTTAGGCCATTATTTTAACAAGGTGATGACATACAATTTGGCCTTTTAAGTTATTTTTTTTGAGATTTCTCCTTCCCCTCCAGTTGAGAAGGTTCAGTGAAATCTCAAAAATGTAACTTGAAGGGCCAAATTTGTTTGTGGTCACCTTGATAAAATAATGGCCTAAGTCTTTTTTTTTTTTTTTTTTTTAGGCAAAAAAATAACTTTCATCAAAAAAATGATTTAGGCCATTCTTTTAACATGGTGTCAATGTTATTTTTGACATCAATTTGTGGACCAGAAGTAGGCCCGCAGGTCAGGAGTTTGGGCACCCCTGGTCAAACCTATTAAATTAAACTCGCCATGATTCAGAAATGTTTGCATATTATCCTGTACTCCTCTGCACTGTTTCCAAGCACCTGTTGGGTAATATATTATCCTGTGCTCTTAATTCTTGCATTGAAAATAGAAACTGTAGTCAAAAATCAGCTCATTACGTTCGCAAACCATCACAAGACAGTACACAGTACACAGGATCGTGGTAACTGTAGTATGTTTTCATGACACCTGAATGGAGACACCTGTGGGGCTGAGAAATGAAAATGAGGTCAAGCAGTGTGTTCTTGTCTGTGGTAGCAGCAGTGATGAGTTGTGCGTATCCCCTAGACTGAAACAGCTCCAAGATTGGTTTACTTGCATTGGAGAAAAGATTCTCATTAAAATCACCACAAACAATGATGGGATGACAGTCCATGATCTCCAGTGAATCTAAAAGGCTTACCAGGTTTTTCAGGAATGGCCTCAAACTGTAGTCTGGAGGTCTGTAAACAGCTGCAATCAGTGCACTCACTGGAGCTTCAACCTTTAAAGCCACAAACTCAAGGTCAGTTACATTATGGATGTACTGTTTTTCATGCACTTGAATGTCACTTCTCACATAGACAGCGACTCCTCCACCACTTTGGTTTGCCATTTGGGGAAAGTTTGTGTAGGACAGGTGTCTGTTGCGTTTGAACAAATTGTAATTTTCGAAATGGAGACTCTGTGCAACAAAATTGCCCTGCAGATGAGTTTCTGTTAAGCACAAAACATCCGCTAGACACAGTTCATGATGACTCTTGATGTCATTAACGTGAGATGGCAGTCCCTCTGTATTATGGTGAACAATGGTGAAAGCTTCAGACCTACTTAGTGATTGTCTCAAGTGTAGAAGAGGCATCATCATGTCATCCAGGTTGGCTTGTCTCATGTTCTGGAGTTCTGCAGTGATTTCTAGGTTGGCGTATATTTTCTTCTCATCCAGATCAAGAAGATGCAGTCCACTGAGGGAGGTCACTCTGCTGATAGCTACATAGGCCATGCCAGGTTCAAAGATGCCCTTGAGAGAGACTACAGCTGATGTGGTTGTCATACCTTGGACCTTGTGTATAGTACATGCAAAAGCCAGCTTTACTGGGAACTGTCTGCGTACCACTCCTTTCTGCTTCAGGTTCTCCTCAGATCTTTCGATGTACACTAGGTTGTCAGGGTCTCCTGGTGCTCTGTTATCCTTACCAGGTGTTTCGTTGTCCATCTTAATACCAAGCTTGAAGACGTGTCGAGCATCATTTTCATAATATACTACTCTGAGTAGTTTACCAAAAGCTCCATTAACCAAACCACTTTGAATGTCAATGTTTCTGGTGAGCATGACACGCGCTCCCTCTGCAACCTTCAGTGTGTCGGGTAACTCGTTTTTATTGCCTTTGAACGGGCTGTCTTGTCGTGCCATTTTGCCAGTTCTCGGATCCTTTCTGTAGTCATCTGCATTGATGTCAATGATGTTAGAATGGAGCAGAGTCAGTGTGGCAGTGTTGTGTTCATCCACTTGCTTATTAGTTGCAAAAATGCGCAATGCATCATTTGGACAACGGGTCGGTTCAGTTATGGTCTGTGACAACAAATCTTTGTCTGCTTCCGAAAGCTGATCCAACTTTCCTTTCACACGGATCCTGTTCAGCATCTCTGCAAAGGCAACATCATCTTTCTGACGCATAATCTCAGTCAGTGTGATCATCTGAAAATGCTCTCGCCACAGGTCAATCTCTGATGGGTCATGCACACATAGAGGGTTAGACTGTCGCACTGGTGGTAGCTGATAGAAGTCTCCAACAGCAATGACTGACATGCCTCCAAACGGTCTGTGACTCCCTTTGATCTGCTTGAGTCTAGCATCTACATAGGCAAAGAGGTTTCTTGACACCATAGACACTTCATCAATGATGATTATTTCAGCATTCAAGAGTTCTGATCGGACTTCATCCAGCTGGTTGCCGAGGCCGTGAATGGGAGGTTTTAAGCTTCGAGGCAGCTTAAGAAGAGAGTGCAGTGTTGTTCCACAGATATTAAATGCGGCTGTCCCAGTGAAGGCAGTTAACAGCACAGTGGGGTTCGATATGTCGGCCTCCTCTGCACGTCTCGGCACTTTGCTCAGTATCTTAGATGCTTCTGAGTAGATGCATTTGATGAGATGGGATTTTCCTGTTCCAGCACCACCGTTAACATAAAAGAAAAACTGCTCTGGATTTAGACCACACACTCTTTTAATGCACCAGTCTCGAATTGCATAAAACACACAGGCTTGCTTCTGATTCAGATTCTGTAACATCTGGCGTAAGACTCTGGGATCAAATGCGGGAGGTTCTCTGATAGCTCGGACTTCTGTTCCAGCATCAGCCTGACGACTGTAGTCGGGGACATCTTCCTGTTCATTGTCATTGTCTAGCTCCTGCTGTTGGTCAACAAGTGGCAAAGTCACTGCTTCAGATTCAGGAGCGAGATTACACCATTCATCAATCACCTCTCTGTTCTGCTCAAACTCTTCAATTGCGTTCTCAATATCTTCACTGTTTTTCTCATATTTCTCTCTGTTTCTTTTCACAATGTGTTGCACATACTCAGGGCGGTCGGCACCTCGTAGCTGTACGTAACCGGCACTGTAGAAAGACTCATAGGTTGGCAAAGATGGTCTCTTCAGTTGGTGATCTGAACGATGAGGAAGGTAGAGTTTCAGCAGTCTTCCGTAATATTGCTCTGGATGTTTTTCTTGTGAGCAGCGGTGAAATCTGATGACAGCAGGCTTATCGTTTTTACGCCTTTGCACAAATCCCATCTCATTGAGGAGGGGCAAAACATCTTTACCTTTTTTCTGTTGACCATAAACAATCCTGCAAGTAGCCGCAAAGTCTGCCAGGCACATGTCCTCATACTCTGGAGTTTCAGGTCTGGATTTGTACTTGTCACTCAAAGATGTCATCCAAATGTTGGAACATTCTGCTGTTGTGTTCTCCAGGACCGACAAGGGCCGACTCATTCTCACAGGGTTATCATCGGTCGGTATGAATATTACGGCACGTGAACACTGCTTCATGTGAAGACCACATGCACGAGCAACACATTCCTGAGCGCTGACCTCTCGCTTCTTCGAGTACGCCTGCATGACTGCTCTCATCTCGTCACACTCATTCACATTGTTGGTGTTGGAGTTTGCAATGACCGTTTTCAGGTACTCAGAGAGGCCTGCTTCTTTTTTACTGATGTAACTGGTCAAATAGACTATGGCGCCATAGGCATCTACTATGTAGCTGACATCGATATTGGCATTCCAGGCTTCAAGCAGGTGTGGATTATAACCATTTACCCAACAGTCCTTTGGATCACGCTTTAGTAAGACTGTGCTCCTTGAATTCATCATATTCAGGTATTGCTCATATTGTGTGTGTGTTAATTCACACCTAGCCAAGAGTTGCTCTAGAGTGAAGGAAGCAATTTCAGGTTCATTCAGCAGCTGGTTCAGCGGTCTGAGCTTGTTCTTTGCTGTTTCTACATCCAGTTCATCATCGTCACAGGGTCTTGTGATCATTGTCTGCTTGCAGGGTGGTTTGGGAAAACCAAAACGGCATCCAGAATTCAAACTCTTGAAACATGTCTTTGAGTGGTTCCTACTGTGTTTTTGCACTTCTGTTACTTTCTTGTGCAGTTCAGGTTGTGTCTGTGGATCGGGCAGCTGAGCTGTGATGTATTTATTTACAAAATCCACAACAGTCTGATCATCATCCTCATCAAACACAGGAGCACCTTCTACCCATAAGAGACAGTGTATGTGTGGGCTTCCTCTGTGCTGGAACTCAACTCTGTAAAAGTAGTCAATGACTTTGCCAAGTGGCTGTGCAGGAGATAAGAGTAAATCTCTGAATAAAGCCTCAACTCTCTTATCAAACATGCGCATTGTTGTCACAGGATTGCTTCTCAGTATGTCACACTTTGCTGACCAGTCGAGTTCTTCAAAGTTGACCTCTTCACATTGCTGTCTGGTTATTGCCTCAATCACTTCAGGCCAACGCATTTCAGCAGCTGAAAATGTGCAAAAGAATGTGGGCGTTCCCAACTGTCTGATCATGGCAAAGAGATCTCGTGTGGTTTTCTCCCAATAGGCCGGGGTTCCTCTGAGCGGCTGCATGAATCTCACTGCATCTTTATTTCTCACCAGCTTCTCAACCTCGCGTTTATCTTGTAACATACCTGAGGTTATTCTCCGTCCATCTCGAGTCATTGGTTTTGCCTTCCTTAACTGCACCGTCATGCTCGAAGTAGCCAGATGTATTTCAGTCACAAACTGTGCAAAAAACAAATAGTTGGTGTCTTTGGCAAAACGTTCATCGATACAGAAAAGCCTGGATTTGAAATAGGCACTCGGTGATACTTTAATCAGCCTCTGTTCATCCAGTGTGTTTTGGCCTGTAGGAAACTGCACAGGGAATGCCATGGCCTCCAGTTTAGGTGTTCTGAAAAAGCTTATCGGACTGTTTCGTTCAGCTGGTGCAACACAGTAGATTCCTTCACTGAAACATAAGATCTCCTCAGACACATCAGGGGGCTGCAAACAGGACTCGAGTGCAAAACCACCATTAGATGATTCATCTGCTGGCTCTGGATCATCTCCCATCTGCTCATGTGGTTGTTCACCATCACACAATAACATGTCCTGTTCATTTTCAGGCTCATTTACAGCTTCACACAGTGCATTTTGTTCACACCTGTCAATTTCCATTAAATCAGCCTCATCATAATCCTCCACATCCATGCTGTCATGCTCATCCTCTTCATCGTCATCATCAGGTATTGTAGGATCACATAGCTCAGCTTCATCTCTGATACTTACATCCTCATACTGTGGATGAATCTCTTTCAGTTTGTGGAGTGCCTGCACAAGTTTAGACCAGGTTACTGTCTGAAACACCTGATGACCTTTGTAACACAAACGTCTCTTCAGTTTAACTCTCATCACTTGACAATCACTTCTCAGTCGGGGTAACACATCTACAGTTTCCTGGACCTCTGAGGGCACACACACAACGTTTCCTCTGATAGCACTCTGTCTGCCTTTGGGAAGAGGAATGATCTTTGCAAATGGAATACATTTGGCAATCAGATGTCTTTCCAGTATGTTGAGATCAGACAGTTCAGGTGGAATATCAGCAAGCTCCAATTTATTGGCAGCAGCAAGTGATGGCATGGATCCATTTTTAAGATGGTTATGGCAGGTGTGACAAATCCACTCTTTCTTTCTCTCATCAGGCAAATTGCACTGTTCATTTCTGCAGGCATCATCACACACATGAACAAACTTTCCTGTCAAACATGTTGCAACCACATGTGGATTCTTCACATACCTTGACCTTCTGCAGAGTTGCACTTGGTTAGGAAATGAAGCCTTGAAACATACAGTACAGGGGTACGATGGACCAGCCTTTATTTGAGACTTGAACGCAGATATGGCCTCATTGATCAGACTGTTGTCACTTTCTTGTGGTTGTCTGTTCATCCGTTTGTATTTCCTTTTGATTTTCATGGCACATCTCATGTTATGCATAATTCTAAATGCAAGATTGTTATTGTACCTGTTTCGCATGATCCGTTTCATTGTTTCTCTGTGTCTTATCCTAAATGCTCTGTCATTTGCATACCGCTGAGTCATACGAGATCTCTGCCTGTGTCGAAACTCTGGACTTTCTGTGTAACGGTTAGTCATATAGAGTCTCTGCCTCTGTCGAAACTCTGGACTTTCTGTGTAATGTTCAGTGATGTATTGTTTCATGTACTTTTTCTGTCTCTGTCTGAATTCTGCATTTTCACCATAACGTTTAGTAATGTAGCCTCTTTGTCTCTCTCTGAATTCTGCATTTTCACCATAACGTTTAGTAATGTAGCCTCTTTGTCTCTCTCTGAATTCTGCATTTTCACCATAACATTTAGTAATGTAGCCTCTTTGTCTCTCTCTGAATTCCACATTTTCTGCATAGCGTCTAACAATGTAATCTCTTTGTTTCTTTCTGATTTCTACATTCTTGTGATAGCGGTTTGCAGTGTACTGGGTTTTCTTATGACTGTTGTCTTTATATGTCTTGCTTGCATATGTTTTTTTGTGTGTTTTATAACCTTCATCGGTAGCATATTTTTGCCTTTCTTTTCTTTTTTGATTCTCTTTTCTTCTTTGTTGTGGTTTCTCTGATACCATCAATCTGTTTTTCATTTTTCTCCTTCGGTTTTTGCTACATTTTTTTAGCTTCTGAGATATTGATTCACTCTGTGAGTCATCATGTGCTTGAGGGCAACTAAACTGAGCTGATGGTTCTGGTTCAGTTTGACTTTCAGGAAGAATGACCTCTTGTTGTCTCACACATGTGAAAGTGACATCAGTAGTTGTTTGACACCTTAATTCGGGGTTTGTCACTTCACCTATGAGTCCTGATTCATTCTGAGGATCATTGTGTGAGGGGACTTCTGTGATTTGGACATATTGTTGATTCACAACTGTGTTTTCAGTGTTAAGTGCAGATGAAATGCTCTCAGGAATAGCATTCTGTTTGATTCTCTTTAGAGTTGATGAGTGTGATTCCTCAGCAGCTTCAACCAACAGAGCAGGTGCAGCAGTAGTGTTAACTGGACGTGTGCAGTCTGTGTCTGGGACAGCATCACTCAGGTTCACTGGGCTCAAAGTGTAGAAGTGCAAAGGCTTCAGCTCGTATTCACGGCAAAGAGGTACCTCCATCTTTTTATACAAAGTTAAGAGTCTGTTGATCATGTCACTCAGACGTGTGAACTTCAACATCACAGCTTTACCACAATTGTGTAACTCTGGTGGCAGAGGAAGACCATTGGCTTTCCTGGAGTGTGGATCAAAGAAACCATATTTGCCTGATCTGGATCTGAACACTGCGATGCACAATGAGTTCATAATCAACAATGCATACTGCACATCTGACAACAAGCAGCTCAGTCGTGCCTCTAGGATCAAAAAGGTATCTCCACTTTTTTTTGAAGGTTCTCCATATTTGCCATACCTGGAAGGCTGCGTCATGTCCACATGATACGTACACCTGCGAGCATCAACTATGTCTGGGAGTTCATCAGTTGCCAGATGGATACTGTTGGGAAACCTTTTCCTGGCCTCATTGTACATCACATCACCTTTATCCAGGACGCAATTCAGGTCAGCTGTAGTTATGTTTTCATCCTCATGAAGGAATGCCAGGAAAGTTAGAGAGTTACACGTGCACTGGCTGTTTCTAGATTCACCATATTTGAGATCAGCCTGGCTGTGAGATGCACAGACATGTGTTTCTGAAGGCTGATTTCCCATACTCACAAAGGATGGTCCTGCTACATCACTGTGACATCCTCTCTTTACAGTGTTGGACACCTGCGGTACACCTGACACCTGGTTTACCTGCTGTTGATGAGAAGGTCCTGCTACACATGTATCATCATCATGACGAACTGCAGTTCTGCTCCGAGTTCTGTACTTTATATGACTTTCAGAAGGTCCTGCTACAGACACAGCGTCACGTTTTACAACATCTGTGTATGTCACCTCTGGTACACGTACAGAGTTATGTTGAGTTCCCCGTTTGACACTTTCACCTGTTGCCTGTGGAGACATGTTCTCTGATGCACACTTCTGGGGACCAACATCTCCTTGTTGCTCACTTGTTGATGTCGTCCTGATGTCTGATGTCTGCCAACGTTTCTTTGCAGCTTGTGACCTGTTCCTTGACTTTCCCATTTTTGCTCTTCAAAACCACAAATGTCTTATTCCTGTATTTCTATAATTCAGATAACAGAACTGACTATAGTGTAAGATGTACCTTTAATGCAGAGTTTAATTTCTTTTAGCACAAATTCCAAGCTTCTTCAAGAGTCCTGAGATTAAATTGTCACACTTACTGTTGGCTGAAAAAAAAAATGCCTCTGTATAAATTCTAATGCAAAATCACTGATCACTATATTCAGCGTAAGATATAAGGTTTAACAGATAAGATTTCAAAATTAGCTGTTCAATAAATCAAAATATCAAAGTTTCTTTTTTGTGGTAATATGCCAAAAACAGGTTATCTGTACTTGTTAAAATACCTCAGTATAAAGGTTTTAGCCTACAGTGCAGCTCTATCAAATACTTTATATTTCACTTATATTAAGTGAATATTTCTCAGTACTTCAGTATCAGCTACTCTGTCCTGATTCTCAAGTGCTTTCACTCACCAGCAGAAAGTAACTGATAAAGATTTAATAAGAGGAAATGTAATTGTGGGTGATAAACTCTGGCTTATATTTTAAGGTGTAGATTCAGTCAGCAGCACAGGTGTAGCAGTCGAATGGCAGGTGAGGGCTTCTGGCAGCAGCAGGAGTTCTCCACCGTTTGGTTGAGTTGAGACAGGAAACAAGCACGCCAAAGAACTGCAGGTCCTCCTTACAGATGTCTTCTCTTTTTATTTGAATATTCACAAAAAAACAGCAAAACACTTGAATATGCACTCAGTGACTGAATAAAGTTTATATATATGTCCAATCCAAACACCTCAGACTGGGTACAAAACTGCAGATCAATTTCAGATCAGTCCAATTATTTTGTTATGGTAAATATTTATCTGCTAATATTCACTGTCTACTGTATTCAAATATTAATGTATTTGGAGATCTGGATTTCCTCTGATCTCAATCAAAAAGCCAAATGTCTTATGAAAACAGTGTTATTTTTTACTTAAAATGAATGTGTTCTTAAGTGTTTTCCAATTTTTTGAAACACTTTTGTTTTTCACAAATTAAATTTCAATGTTTTCTCCTAAATATTTAAATATCAAGATCAGTTAGGAGAAAATATTTGGCACTTTTTTCTTGCAAACAAAATATCACACAGACAGACAGACAGACAGACAAACAGAAAGAAAGTGAGTACTTGTAACTCAGCTGGAACCTGTATCCAGAAAGATGGAACTTATATCCAGAAAAGTGGTACCAGTAACCACAGCGCTTGTAAAACTGGGCAAGTGTAAAACTGGGCACTTGTAAAACTGGGCAGTCGTAAAACTGTAGTCAAATTGGAGTCTTGTAAATTAGATAGAGCGGTCGGAGATGGTGAGAGAAAGATAGAATGGCTTTTTCAATTAGACAGAGCAGGTTAGAGGAGAGGGACAGAGAGCTGGAGTGGCTTTTTCAATTAGATAGAGCAGGTTAGAGGAGAGGGACAGAAAGATAGAAAATCCAATAATCAGACAGAGCGTGGTAGATGGACAGGAAAGACAGAGCTTTAATAGAGAGGAGACACTGGAGATGGTGGTCAGCAGGATACCTGAAAAACACAAAGACATCAGTTAAGCTGCTGTTTAAAAAATAAAGCATCAAGTGTCACTGAAGTGGTTTATCATAATATACTCCAATTAACACAGCATTTCAAGCTGTTCTCAGCATATTTCAGAGTTCTCAGTGGTTATGATTTATATTCCTGGTTTAATTCCAGGAATAATAGTGTTCCATAGGAAACACCAAAATCACTCTGCCTTTACACAATTAGGCCCTTTTTACCCCAACTATTTAACTGTATGGATGAGTTTCTGCCTTTTCATAACAGGTCATCTGTGTATAGAGTGACCCACTCTGAGAGTCAAGCATGTAAAATGACTGTATGCTGGTGTGGTAAATGGTAAATGGACTAGTTCTTATATAGCGCTTTTCTACTCAGTATGAGCACTCAAAGCGCTTATACAACCTGTTTGCATTCACCCATGCACTCCTATTCATACAAGCACTTCCATTTTTTTACGAAGCTAAGTGCTTTTAATTACCTAACATTCACACGCATTCATACTCCGACAGAACGGTCGGAGAGCAACTTGGGGTTAAGTATCTTGCCCAAGGATACATTGGCATGTAGCCCGGAGTAGCCAGGATTCGAACCGCTGACCTTCCGATCAGTAGGTGACCTGCTCTACCTACTGAGCTACAGCCACCTGGGGTGGCTGCAGCTCAGGATAGCAGGTGCTATCCTGAGCTTTGATGTGTACGTGTAGCTGTGTGCTGTAACCAGGTGACTGTCTTGTGCTGTTATTGGTATTTTAACTACATTCCTGCATAAAGACCTCAGATGTTAGAGCAGGCAGCAGCTTTCACAGAAGATGGTAGTTAAAAACAATGAAATCTCTATTGCAGCTACTGCTTCTAATGCTTTTGTTCTATTTATTGAACACTGGTGCTCCCTTACCTGTTCAAGCAATCATTTCAAATGATCAGCATTTTATCTGCAAATATCATAGCTACCATCAGACTAATCCACCAGCCCTTCCCAGAGGACCACAAGCATACAAATCTGCATAGTTCACATCCTCAAAGCCCTTCAATGTGTGCAAGGCAAGTCAAAATTTATTTCTATAGCACGTTAAAAACAACTTCCGTTCCCCAAAGTGCTGTACAGATCATCAAAACATGCAATAGTCATTAAAACAGCAATAAATAAAATAAAAAAAAAAAAAATCAAAAATTAACTGGTAAAACCCTAGCAAAGATCAATGATATATAAACCTATGATACCATAGTAAAGCCAGAATACTCCACTCAACTAGCGAAAACCACAAATGCAAGCGAAAATACAGTCAAAGAGAGCCAAAGTTCTGCATTTCACATCATTTAAAAGTAACATACAAATATTATTCCAGTAGCTGTAGTTTTCTCTTATTAACCTTTGACCTCTGCTTTAATAGCAGAATCCAATGTTTTGTAAATTTCCCACATTGTGGGATGAATAAAGGATTAACTTTAATTCACATGGTTAATCACTGCTAAAGTGATTATTCAGCACTAAAAAGCAATTTTAAAATATCAGTTCAAACAATCCAAGTATTTTGACGTACACTTCACCATATGCCGGCCATGGTAAATTATGCCGGAATAATTAGTAGGAGCTCAAATTATTTTGACTGTTGGGTTTTCTCTGTATTATTGTAGGGTCTTTACTGACAATACAAAATGCTTTGAGGTGACTGTTGTGATTTGGTGCTATATAAATAAAATTGAATTGAATATTAAATCTTTATTAATGTATTCCTATACTTACAAGCCAAAGCACCAAATGCAGTCAGGTTTCTGTAAGAGAGAGAGAGAGAGAGAAAATAAAATAATTACACAGTATTATTATTAAAACTAACACCCCAAACGAGGAGCAGTCTATGGAGCTGATGGGCCAACCCCCCATTTTATAATTCAAACTGACTGAAAAGGCTGCATCTATGATCGACTTCACTCTGAAATGGTATTTGTTCATTTTTCATGACAGACTAGTTTTTCATCCATCCATCCATCCATTCGCTTCCGCACATCCTGTTAAGGGTCGCGGGGGGGCTGGAGCCTATCCCAGCTGTCATAGGGCGAGAGGCAGGGTACACCCTGAACAGGTCGCCAGCCTGTTGCAGGGCCAACACAGAGGGACAAACGACCTTTCACACTCACATTCATGCTCTCATTCACACCTATGGGCAATTTAGATTAGCCAATTAACCTAACCCCAGTAAGTGCATGTCTTTGGAATGTGGGAGGAAACCGGAGTACCCGGAGGAAACCCACGCAAGCACGGGGAGAACATGCAAACTCCACACAGAGAGAGGGAGAGGCCTGGGCCAAGGTGGAATCGAACCCAGGCCTTCCAGATGGTATTCTAACTGTGAGGCAGCAGTGCTAACCACTGCGCCACCATGCTGCCCGACTAGTTTTTCAATTATATTTAAAATATACAGGTACACATTGTAAAAATACAGGTCAAAATGTAAAAGGTGCTGTAATACATTTTTCTGTTCTGTGATTTCAGTCACTGAAGTGACTGTCAACACTAATGCATTCAAGTGATACCAGTATTATTATTATTATTATTACTACAATAATCTGCCTCACTACAGTTTCTTGTCCATGTGATTTTTGCATGTGCATGGTTGTGCACATTATATGTGGAATATAATGTGCACAACCATGCACACACAAGATCATCACCAGACTTCTGTGAGTGTCAACACTGAGCCATCATAATCATTATCAAACAAGGATATTTCAGCCTGCTGGGCTGATATGGATATTTTAATACAACTGTTCATTTGCAGTGATGCTTGTTTATCTGGACAATACAGGAGAACAGCAGGTCTAAGGTCAAATATAGCTGTTCAGCTGTTATCAAGCCATTTATGCTCACTAATTAATATCTGTTTTATATGTCAGCATGCAAGCATTTCCTCACAGTGAGAAAGACCTCAGTGTGCCTTTACTGTGTTTGTCTGGGCCACACAGAGTATGTTACAGAGGGTGGACAGCCCTACCAAAACACAGGGCTTTCAAATTATGCCGGCAGGAGGCGCATTTTGACTTACTTTCAGTTGCATGATTTGATGATGATTTGATGATGAATTTCAGAGCCGACCGTGCTGTTTGTTCAGTTTGACAATAAAATAATATGCATTAGCATAGCTTCTCTACTTTTGAAGATTAACTTCCAAAATTATTTCAAATCAGAGGTGGGAAGTAACAAAGTACAAATACTTTGTTACTGTAGTTAAGTACATTTTTCAGGTATCTGTTTTATACTTGAGTATTTATTTTTCTGACTACTTTATACTTTTACTCCCTACATTTTTACACAAGTATCTGTACTTTCTACTTATTACATTTGCATTTCCGTCAAACATCAAACAATCTGAGCCTAAACGGAGGAATAATAGCACTTAAGAGACAATCGTACTGTGTGTCCTCCATCAGCGGGGCTTATTGGGTACAAAGGGATTAAATAATTAAACCCATATAATTAATGTCTCATTTATAGGGCTATAATCAGGGGTTACAGTGGGCCAGACCGAGTCCGTAAGTTGTGCTCGCAGCACATAAACAGCTTAGCTAGCGCTACTGAAGAGCAGCGAGCATAAAGGGAGTAACTGTGGCAGGTAAATGCAGCATTTCTAAATGCTCAACAAATATCAGCAAACACACAAAATGTGTGCAGTTTGTCACACAGTGTGTCTGCTAGCTAAAAGAAGAGCTGCTGTATTTCAGGGAGAGCAAAGAGAGAGAAGTTCACTCAGAGATGGAGAAAGAGGACAGGAGAGGAAGAAGAGAGATTAGAATTAAAGGTAACGACAGCAAAACAAACTGAAGTATGCTGACTTTGTGTTATTCAAAGATTGTATGAAAATACTGCAGTTTAACACGTAATAAACAGGTTAGCTTGTTGTACTGTATTTACAGTAAAGCTCTGTGTTGGTGCACAGAGGCTGTGTTCATGGTCAGAGTTACAGGTTACATCAGTGCAGCAGAGATGAGTTTGAATCAAAGCTGATGCTGAGATTCATTCACTGAATCCAACATTTCTACAGCCTGTATGCTGTCAGTGTAGGGGATGGAGATCAGCTCAGATAGCTGTGAAATACTGGGTTACATCTCTGTGAGTTCAGTTCATCCACACAGAGCAGTAAACCTCAGAGCAGCAGCAGCAGGTCAGCTGATCACAGCCTGCACACCAACATCATTTCCTGCAGCTCACAATAGAAAGCTGTGATTCTTCTGTACTTAAGTACAAAATGTCAGTACTTTTGCCACCTGTGTTTAAAATTAAACCATAACATTGTTGAGATGCATTGCATATAAGTAATGGTTTGTGAACACATCGGCCGTGGCATTTCTTCCTTTCATAGTATAACTTGTTGATATATAGTAACTTTGATATACTTATGGGCGTACTGAAAGAAAGTCTTTAAAAAGTAGTAAAATTTAGGGGATAGTACTCATAAAAGCAAAACAGATGGGAAAAGATGCCCATGGAGGACAGCAAAGGTCTCAGTCATAAGGTGCCTGCTACTTTGGCATGCCCCCCCTTCTACTCCAAAACAATTTGAAAGCCCTGAAAACAGGAGGCTCCTGTGCTTCCATGATCTAAAATACTTTAACTGTAAAATATAAATTATGTTTAACTGGTCTATTTTACTGACAATACGCCCATACTTACCAAACAGCAGCAATCACAGTCAGGTTTCTACTAGTCTGATAGAGGGAGAAAAAAATTAGTTTGTCCATCTGAGTGTTCATAACAGCAGAAACATTAAACACAATACAATAGGTTAGCTTGATGGAGTGGTATTAGGTGAGATTGTGTGTCTCTGTGGTTTTAGACCAAAATGTAATAAGCAGACATTAAAAAACATGTTGCCAAGGTCAGGAATTAAACCCACAACCTTGCCTTCCTCAGGCAAGTGACTGATGGAGCTAAAGCAGAAGCTCAAGTTTCCTGCAAATGTGGGATGCTGGAGAGCAGAATGTGCTGCAGACCTAACCGCAAAGAAGCACTTCTCACACAAAAACTGGCAGTCCCACTCACAAACATTTTACATTGTGAATACAAGGAGATTCCACTGAAGCAGGAAATGTAGTTTTTTAAATCTCTGTACTTCTAAAGTATATTGAGAAATGGCAGTATAAAAAATGCCTTCATTTTGGTTTTTGCTCTCATGAGAGGAGAAAATTTAACATTACAGTGAATGAGAGATGGGGAGAATACACCTGTCACTCCAAGTCTAGTTTAAGTTCTGAATATGGCAAAGTTTTGTAAAGTACAATTTCTGAAAGAGCACAACCATAGCTACAATTTGAAGTATAAACTGTGTGGCTACAAACACAGTTGAGTGAATAAAGACAGCTGAAAGAGAAAAAAATCAACATTTAAACCAGCTGAGATTCACAACTAATCTTTGGCTAGCTTATCTCTAGGCTAAAGAACAGTAGCCACAGTTGGAGACCGAGCCACAGACTGAGAGCTAATGTCTCTCTAAAGTTCACATTGACAATATTTTGCTCTCTGTCTTTTACTTTTACTCTGTTTGAGTGTACCATAACATGTCATGTCAGTTTGAGCAAACACCAAACATGTCATTTTAGTGTGTAAAAACCGAACGGGACCGAGTCCCGACTACTCACCTCAGGGGACAACAGCGGAATGGAGTCTTGTTTGTTTTCAGGTGCGACAATAGGACGAGGCGTTCAGGGGTGCTCGGAAATTTCAGTGTCAGACTAAAATGGTGGAACGAATGTGAAAAGCAAACTCATTACTCCACTTTGAGGTCGTTCTACTGATCAAGAAGTACTTGTACTTGCTTTTTTGCAGTATTTTGAAAAACATTTCTTTAATTATCAAATTTTATTTTCCATGTTTTTTTGTCCATTCTTGAGTTATGACAGCAGATACGAAGTTCATCACAAATAAGTATGAAAATGAAATCAACTTAGATTGAGCCAAGAAACACCAAAAGCCCACAATAAAATCAAAATTAACCTGAAGACTATTGTAAAATTACACTGACAACATAAATTACACTACACCTACAAAATCTTTTCTGAAATAGCAAACAGAAACAACAACAGCAAACAGCAAAACTTGGGTAGTAGGGTGGGGTTGAAGAGGATTTGAAGCTTGGTCCATTTATTTCCAAGCCCTGCCCCCCAAAAAAGTGAGATATTTAAAAATGTATATATAACTATTATCCGAAAGAAAATTAAGCCTAATTCTCTAGAAAAGACCAAATGTTTTGAAACAATGGGTTCTGTAGTATAAAGCATGCACAAGAAGGATTTAAAGTGCAATGCCTAGAAATGCCTGAAATACCTGAAAGTTAATCAGAGTTGAAGACAAAAATACTAACTGGAAAAACAGCTGAAATGTTCAGAAAAGTACCTGAATTGAACCTGATTTGCTGAAAGGGCAGAAAAACTGCCTGAAATGAAATATAAACTGGAGCTTTAAAAAAAAAAAAACCATAAAATATATGGTTTTAGTTATCAGTGTTTATCAGTTACTCAGAGATGCTGTGTTGGTCTCATTGTGATTGTCGGTTTGTGTTATGAATTACATGTTATTGACGGGGGCTGATAACAGGCCACTATGACTGAGGTGGCTATGTCAGCTGATGACCTCTGGCCAGTTTTCCTGTTCAAGGTGTTCTGTGTCCTTAAAGCTCCAGGTTCTATGAGCAACCAGTAGGAGAGCACAGGAATAGCCAAAACCTGCTAGGTCTGTTCTTCAATTGCAGCTTGTCAAAAATATCAGTGAAGATCAAAAATTTTAATGGGCAAAAAAACCTGGCTAAGTAAATTTAAACTGAAGTTGAAAAAAAAAAGAAAACACTGAAAGATATAGAATAGTTGAATGCAAGTTTAATAGTTTAATGTCTTGCAGCTGAAGCCTTTGAGCTGAATTGCTGTCATTGCTGAAATATGTGAGAATGTTGCTGAAAATGTTAAAATGCAATGAATGATTGTCATACCCTCCTGAGAACCAAATAAAAAAAAATCTTTAAACTGACCTTTTTTGTGAGCACTACAAAGGATGCGAGGTCTCAGGAGGTTAAGCATGAAGGAGAATGAATGTGCAGAAAATTGTGGACAGAATGAATATAATATTGTGTCAGCCAATGGGAGAAGCCACCAGAGCAAGGACTTGTGGGAATGTATATGCTGGTGCATGGGTGTTTTAGTTATCAGTGTTTATCAGTTATTCAGTGATGTTTTGTTGGTTTCACAGTGATTGCTGGTTTGTGATGTCAATGTAATGTCACTGTGTTATTATTGAGGGTGGATGATAACGGGCCACCATGAGTGAGATGGCTATGGCAGCTGATGACCTTGGGCCATTTTTCCTGTTCAAGTTTGTGTAACTTAAGTGCAATTTCTATGTGTGACCAGAAGGTGAGTACAGGGATGACAAAGAGTTAGATCCTTTTCTTCCTCCTCAGCTAAAGTTTGTTAAGATATCAAGCAAAATGAAGAATTGTGAAACATAAAAAAAAATAAGCCCTGAAGATGTTTAATCTACACCTGAAGAAAAACCATAAAAGGTATTGAAAGGGCACCACCATGACTCAAGTGGCTATGGCAGCAGATGACCTTGGGCTATTGTTCATGTTTAGGGTGTTCTCACTTTGTCTAAATTAAATGCAGCTTCTCTGTGTTAGCAGTAGGTGATCACATGAATTGCCAGAAGCTACAAGGTCTTCAGTTCTAGCTTGCCAATATATCAATTTGACAAGTTTTAAATGGCAAGAATCAGCCTGAAGATATTTAAACAGGAGTTGAAGAAAAACCGTAAAACATATTGAGAAGTTAAATGCAAGTTAAAAGTTTAATGCCTTGCAGCTGAAGGCTTTCAGCTGAATTGCTGTCATTCCTGAAATATTTGGGAATGTTGTTGAAAATGTTAAAATACACTGAATGATTCTCCTAAACATGAAGGAGAATGAAAGTGCAGAAAATTGTGGACAGAATGAATCTGCTGTTGTGGCAGCCAATGGGAGGAGCCACAGAAGCAGGGACTTATGGGAGTGTTTATGCTGATGTTTGGGGGTTTTAGCTATTGGTGTTTATCAGTTATTCAGTGATGTTTTGTTGGTTTTACTGTGATTGTTGGTTTGTGATGTCAATGTGTGGTTATTAAGGGTGGCTGATAATGGGCCACCATGACTGAAGTGGCTATGGCAGCTGATGACCTCTGGCCATTTTTCCTGACCATGCTGTTTTGACATTGTGTCATTAAAGCTATTGCTTCTCTGATTAACCACTAGAGTGAGTGCATTCACAGCAAAAAAAGCTAGAAGATTTTTCCTTCTTCAGCTGAAGTTTGCTAAAGTGTCAATATAAATAGCATTAAAGGCTCAAGAAGGTCTTGTAAAAATAAACACACACTGAAACTTTGTCCTAAACATGAAGGATAAAGAAGGTGCAGAAAACTGTGGAAAGAATCAGTATAATATGATTGAATAAGAAAAGATTTAAAGTTCAAAACTAACTTGAGAATCTTTTAAGTTTGGGGTAAGTTCACATAAAAATAATTTTTGAACTGTGAGCGCCACAAGGACCTGCTCTAAACAGTGGTGTAAATTTTATTTTCCTGGGCTCAAAAGTGTGGTTGTGGGAGCAGTTTAAAAAAGGTACTCATTTCTGCTTTGGAGAAAATCAGCTCTCTAATCAGGCTCCCACTCTAGCAAACACAATACACAACCATTATAAACTCTGAAACGCCTGAAAAACCTCTTTAAACTTAAACGCTCACTGTGCTTAAACCGTAAAAGAAATTTTAACAGTAGCTGAAGAAAAACCATAAAAGACATTGAAATGGGTAAAATGGGCCACTATGAGTGAGATGGCTATGGCAGCTGATGACCTTGGGCCATTTTTCCTGAGCATGCTATTCTGACATTGTGTTATTAAAGCTGCTGTTTCTCTGGTTAACCACTAGAGTGAGTGCAGTCACAGCAAATTAAAGCACCAAGATTAATTTCTTGTTCAGCTGAAATTTGCTAAAGTGTTAATATAAAAAGTTTTAAAGCCTCAAAAAGGGCTTGAAGAAATAAACACACACTGAAACTTTGTCTTAACAAGAAGGTACAGACAACTGTGGAAAGAATGAGTTTAATATTATTGAATATGAAGAGATTTAAAGTTCCAAACCCAATGGAAAATCTTCTAAGTTTGGGGTAAAGTGGGACTTGAACCTGCTCTCTCTGCTTTTTCTGCATTCATGGTCCAGTGTTTCTACCACTGAGCCAACAGGAGTCTCATACAAGCAGCGAGGTTTGCATGCATACATATTGGAGAGCTCTCCCAAGCTGAATGCTTGCAAATGCGCCAATTGAAAACACCTGCGAGGTGCACTGCTTACCTGCTGAGGTGCGTGCACTCTGGCCAAATTTGACTCGGCGCAACTGTCAAATAAGTGCTTCTAAATCAAAAACCGTAGCTCCTATCAAAATCATTTTTGAACTGTGAGCACCACAAGGACCTGCTCTAAACAGTGGTGTCATTTTTATTTTCCTGGGCTCAAAAGTGTGGTTGTGGGAGCAGTTTAAAAAAGGTGCTCATTTCTGCTTTGGAGAAAATCACCTCTCAGAAATTACTATGGAGGTTAATGAAGGAGTTGGAAGGTACTCTCTCTGTTTGAATGCTTACAGTTTAAAAAGTGTACATTTGACAGGGTTTAAAGACACATTTTTTGAAAGTAGAGAAGCAGCTCTACATTTTGAGCAAAAAATCATGGCTGTAGACTGAAGAGTGTGGACACAGCGGCAGTTTAGAAATAAATTTTCCATCTGAAAGTTTTGAAGTCTCCCACTCTACTAATCAGGCTCCCACTCTAGCAAATGCAATACACAACCATTATAAACTCTGAAACGCCTGAAAAACCTCCTCAAACTTAAATGCTCACTGTGCTTAAACCGTAAAAGATTTTAAAACACAAAGTAATAGCTGAATAGCTGAAAGGCTTGGCTTCATTTTAAAGCTTAAATGGTTTCTCTAGCTTAAGGTATGCTGAAGTTATTAGCTTTCAAAGCCTGAAAGGATTTTTAAAGGATTTGAAACTTCCCCATTCATTTTCAATGGGGCTAAAAATTCAGAAAAATATTAATATAAAATCAATGCTTAAAGATTTGAACAAGAAAAGTAATAGCCCACTTCTCCCGAAGAAGCTGAACGTTTTGATACCTTAATTATTTTTGTAGCTTAAGCGGTTTTTGAGTTTTTAGCGGTCAAAAAACGTACGGAAGAACATATAATAATAATAATAATAAACTAGAAAAAGCATTTCCTGAAGAAAATGCACTGTGAATGCTGCATGCTGAAAGATTGGAGCTGAAATGCCAAGAAAGGCTTCAAACAGCTGGAACCTTATTTGCTGAATGAGCTTCAATGAACTGCTGAATACCTGAACTGCTGAATTGCTGAACTTCTGAATACCTGAACTGCTGAACTGTTGAATACCTGAACTGCTGAACTGCTGAATTGCTGAACTGCTGAATACCTGAACTACTGCATTGCTGAACTGCTGAATTGCTGAACTGCTGCATTGCTGAACCGCTGAATTGCTGAACTGCTGAATTGCTGAACTTCTGAATACCTGAACTGCTGAACTGTTGAATACCTGAACTGCTGAACTGCTGAATTGCTGAACTGCTGAATTCCTGAACTGCTGAATACCTGAACTGCTGAATTGCTGAATACCTGAATTGCTGAACTGCTGCATTGCTGAACCGCTGAATTGTTGAACTGCTGAATTGCTGAACTGCTGAATACCTAAACTGCTGAATTGCTGAACTGCTGAATTGCTGAACTGCTGAATTGCTGAATTGCTGAACTGCTGAATTGCTGAACTGCTGAACAGGTGTTAAAAATGTTGAACAGGTGTTAAAACTGCTGAACAGCTGTTAATAATGCTGAACAGCTGTTAATAACGCTGAACAGCTGTTAAACTGCTGAACAGCTGTTAAAGTGCTGAACAGCTGTTTTAAACCTGAAAAGGCTGTTAAAGTGCTGAACGACTGTTTAAACCTGAAAAGGCTGTTAAAAGTGCTGAACGACTGTTTTAAACCTGAAAAGGCTGTTAATGTGCTGAACGACTGTTTTAAACCTAAAAAGGCTGTTAAAAGTGCTGAACGACTGTTTAAACCTGAAAAGGCTGTTAAAAGTGCTGAACGACTGTTTTAAACCTGAAAAGGCTGTTAAAAGTGCTGAACGACTGTTTAAACCTGAAAAGGCTGTTAAAAGTGCTGAACGACTGTTTTAAACCTGTAAAGGCTGTTAAAAGTGCTGAACGACTGTTTAAACCTGAAAAGGCTGTTAAAAGTGCTGAACGACTGTTTAAACCTGAAAAGGCTGTTAAAAGTGCTGAACGACTGTTTTAAACCTGAAAAGGCTGTTAAAAGTGCTGAACGACTGTTTAAACCTGAAAAGGCTGTTAAAAGTGCTGAACGACTGTTTAAACCTGAAAAGGCTGTTAAAAGTGCTGAACGACTGTTTAAACCTGAAAAGGCTGTTAAAAGTGCTGAACGACTGTTTAAACCTGAAAAGGCTGTTAAAAGTGCTGAACGACTGTTTAAACCTGAAAAGGCTGTAAAAGTGCTGAACGACTGTTTAAACCTGAAAAGGCTGTTAAAAGTGCTGAACGACTGTTTAAACCTGAAAAGGCTGTTAAAAGTGCTGAACGACTGTTTTAAACCTGAAAAGGCTGTTAAAAGTGCTGACCGGCTGTTTTAAACCTGAAAAGGCTGTTAAAAGTGCTGAACGACTGTTTTAAACCTGAAAAGGCTGTTAAAGTGCTGAAAGACTGTTAAACGTAATGTCATAAAGTAATAACATAAATCTGCAGAAGAAGCTGAGCATTTTGATACCAGAATGGTTTCTGTAGCATAAACGGTGCTGAAGTTATGAAAGAACAAAAAACAGCTCAACTTTGAACAGCTTGCATGCAGAGGAATAATCCACCAATCAGTTTAAAGTATTATGAGCCAATCAGAATGCTGCTACACATTTAGTTCTGCCAACTCAAAACAGCTGTGTAACTGTTTAACTGCAGGCACTTTGTGGCACAGCCCTGTTGAATTTGTCTTGGCGCACCTCCCGAACAAATGCTTATAAATCAAAAACCGTAACTCCTATCAAAATAATTTTTAAACTGTGAGCGTCACAAGGACCTGCTCTAAACAGCGGTGTAATTTTTATTTTCCTGGGTTGAAAAATGTGGTCATGGGAGCAGTTTAAAAAAAGGGTCTTTTCTGGTTTTGAGAAAATCACCTCCCGAAAATTACTATAGAGGCGGATGGAGGAGTTGGAGGGTGCTCCCTCTGCTTGAAGCCTCACAGTTTAAAAAGTTTACATTTCTCAGGGCTAAGAGACACATTGTTTGAAAGTAGAGAAGCAGCTCTACGTTTTGATCATAAAATCATGGCTGTAGAGTGAAGAGTGTGGACACAGCGGCAGTTTAGAGAGATATTTTTCAGCTGAAGAATTTCAAGTCTCGCACTCTAACCTTTGGAATGCGCACTCTAGACGACCACATACACAACCATTATAAACGCTAAAAAGAGCAAAAAACCTTCTTGTGCTTAAACTGTAACTGTTTAAAAACCATAAAAGATATTAATACAAAAAGTAATAGCTGAATAGCTGAGAGTCATGGCTTTATTTTAAAGTTTAAATGGTGTCTCTAGCTTAAGGTATGCTGAAGTTCTTAGCTTTTAAAGGCTGAAAGGGTTTTAAAAGGTTTTTAAGCTTTCCCCATTCATTTGAATGGGGCCAAAAAAATTAGAAAAATATTAATATTAAATTAATGGCAGAAGATTTGAACCTGAAAAGTAATAGCAGCGATCTCCTGAAGAAGCCGCACGTTTTGATACCAGAACGGTTTCTGTAGCTTAAACGGTTTTTGAGATCGAAGCGGTCAAAAAACGTACGGAAGAATAATAAATAATAAAGAATACAACAACAATACTGTGAATGCTTTGCAGCATTCACAGTAATAATAAAGATTACAAGAACAATACTGTGAATGCTTGCAGCATTCACAGTAATAAAGATTACAAGAACAATACTGTGAATGCTTGCAGCATTCACAGTAAATAATAAAGATTACAAGAACAATACTGTGAATGCTTGCAGCATTCACAGTAATTAAATCCTGCTATTAGTGATATTCAAATACCAGGTCTTCATTATTATTCTTGTGGCTGCCCAATTTCAAGCAGCAAAGAAATTAATCTAATAAATTGATCTGAGTTTCTTCTTTCCCTGCTCACTGTGAGTGCAGCTTCTCGGAGTGGAGCAGACAAAGAACTGCAATAATACTAATCCACCTGATAATAACACATTATGTTACCATCAGAGCAATAAATGCTTTAAAGAGTTACTCTGAACATAAGGAGAGACAGAAGCAGACAGAGGAGGTGTCTTCATTGAAGCTTTTTCAGTCCTGATGATTCAGATTGGCCATAATTTACAAACAAAAGGTTTTTTCTCCTTTCTTTTAAAACTTGTTCTACTATACAGACATATTGTGCATGTAGTATGCACACAGGTATCAGTGGGAGCTGCTTAAGTATTATAGGTAGTGGATATTACATCCTGAATTCTTAAAAAAAAAAAAGTACCTTAAACACCATTAACACGAAATTACACCATATTTGATGTTTTACTAACTCCTGTCAGAGGATGGGGTTAAACGCGTCAGTCTGTCTGTAACAGGCGCCGAAAGTTTCTTAAGACCATAACAGACCTTAACTGTGCAAACGATAATTATATACTGAGAGTGTGTCCCGATAACCATGAATATAATTACTTACCAGATTTATGAACGGACTTTGGTTGCAGCATCTTCCGGAAGTGACTGCAGCTAACGGTGAGCTAGCTTTACCCGGGAGCCTTTGAATTGTTTCTGGAGCCGCAGTGAGTGTACGCAGAGGGTTGGGCAGGGCGTACAGTGAAAAGGAGGACTTTTGGAGCAAAAATGTGAGTATTTTATGTGTTTATAAAGTTTCAGGAAGTTCGGGGAAGTGCTGCGTTCGGATATGCGTTTATAGCCTAGCAGCGCTGCTAAGTTGAACTTTAACGTCAGTGAGAAAACTTTTGAGATGTTTGAGTGCGATGAGCCAAAACGCTTCTTTATCCGTTTATCAATACTGTAACAACACTAAACTGTTGCTGTACGTTACGGTGACTGAATGTGGCAGGCCTCTAATGGCCTGTTTGACTGATTTTTGTTCGTTTTGGTGTTTTTTTAGCCGCAGAGCTCGGCTAGTGGCAGGTTAGCAAACAAACGCCAGATTTAGCAGTCAAAGAAAAGCCCGTCAGCATCGGGTTTAAAGGGAAGACGGGAAAAGCAACCATTGACAATAAGCTGACAAACCCTGAGAGGTGGTCAGCTTTCTAAAATCAGCGTCAAACAGGTGCTTTTCCACAGGTAAATCCCCGCCTCTGACTAGGAATGCCAGCTGTGATTTAACTACTGATACCTATATGAACCCCACTGTGAGCATTTTTACCCCGTATTTTCCCTCTGTTGCAGTGATTCAAACTTTACTGTACCTGTTTTTGACAGCATGGAGTGCGGCGGCCTGTGGGGTGACTCTCTGTCTCCAGAGTCCACCGTGACCTCCCTGCTGTCCAAGTCAGGTCACCTGAGGAGCAGCCTGCGACCTCCTCAGCACAGCTCCACCTTCAGATACAAAGACAAGGTGTGCGGGTCATTTGACTCAGTGTGTGGGCGCCAGAGCTTCTCACCTGTTCAACACCGATCTTCTCTTTTTGTTGGCCAGTCTGAACATTTGAACATATGAAGTTCTGCTTTGCTTTGTTGTTGTTTTTTTTAAATTGTCCTTTGTGTTTTTTACATTAAATTTATAATTTTATGAGAAAAAGAGGTGGTAAATTTATCATGAAAAATTAACACAATTTATGAGAGCAATGGGCAAATTTCCAAGATAAAATGGCAAATTTAGATGTGGAAAAACTGGCAGATTTCTGAGACAGAAACTGGTAAATTGTAAAAACTGGTGTGTGTGTGTGTGTGTGTGTGTGTGTGTGTGTGTATGCATGTGTGTATATATATATATATATATATATATATATATATATATATATATATATATATATATATATTGGAAAGTAAATTTGACAAACTGCAGTTTATGAGTAAAAAGTGGCAAACAGAAATGGAAAAAAATGTTGAGTTTATGAGTAAAAACTGTAAAATTTCAGACAAAAACCTGCAAATTTCTAAGAAAAACTGTCAAAATCATGACAATAAAAAAACAGGCAAATTAATGAGAAAAAATGGGAAAACGCCAGTTTGTATTTTAATGGTTTTTTTTTATTTTTAGTGAAGAAAAAATATCACTTTTGTAGGTTAGGTTGGACGTAATTTCACTCCTGGCTCAATAATAAATTTGGAAAGAGGTTGGTGTTCTAATCAAAATTTTTTATTGATCAAAGGAATTCAAATATGTGACTTTGCTTTCAATTTAACCTTAAAAAAGTACAAAAAAAACCCGTTATTATTCTAAATTGTTTTTCTTCTTAAATTGCCTCTTTTTCCTCTCATGAAGCGACAACTTTAACTGAGAAAATTTGAATTTCAGCTCCTGAATTTTTATTATTATTTTTAACCTTCAGTGCTCCCAATATGCTGCTGTTCTTTTCTTATAAAAAGACACACGATTAACTCAGCATTTATTTTAGTGTTAGTACTGCATCTGCAGCCTGTGTGATGAGTATATTAAAACCAGGACATCCACACTGACTGTCTGACCGCAGGAGTATGACTCGGCGTCGGCGACGCTGGACGCTTACATCGCAGACTTTGAGAGGAGTCGTGAGAGCAGCGAGTCGTCGTTGACGGGGAAGCTGCTTCTGCCGCACAGCCCACCCTCCACGCCGTGCAGGCACAGAGTGGGCACGCTCAGAAACAAAGACGGTAGGTCGCCACTCAGGATCAGGTATTAAAATCTCTCAGACTTTATCAAACAAGGGAATCTGTTATTATACTGTGGTCATTTTTATGTACTCCGTTGTTGTTTCAGTTCTCAGAGAGCGTTTGACCGACAGGGAGCTGGACTTCCTGAATCTCCCTGTCAGCGTCCTCCATCACCGCGCTTACCGGGACAGACTCTCTATGACAACAGATGAACTGCTGTCCATCCCCTATGATGGCTCAATGCCCGTCACCCACACCACCGCCTTAATCCAAGGTCTTTAAACACATAATACTGGACCTTTAAAGCCCTAAACACTCAGTCCCATCATTTTTGTGTACATCTGTATGGTGCCACAGAGAGGGGGTATCCCTAATATGGTCTGTAGAGTCCAAGACTAAAAGTGTGGAGCTGGAAATCAGCACAACTGGTCGCCTTTAAAATGTGTCTCTTACCATTTCAGGTTTTTAAATGCAGCAGCCACACATCTGCCTCATAAGTTCATTCAACACATCATTTACACCTTTTGTCTTTATCCAAGGTCATTACTCATTTCCTCCAAGGCCATTAAACGCACCACTCATACCAGGAAAAACACACCTCTGCTTTTACGTGCTGTCTTTAAACACATCGCCCACGTTTCAGCCTTAGCATTAGATACTCAGACACATCACTGTTGTAGCTCAGCCTCCATAATCAGTGTTAAATCAATAGATGATTCATTAATAACAGCAGTGATGAGTTTGCCTCAGTTCCTCACTCGTCTCCTCTGCTGGTCCAGACTTCCTGTCCCGGTCTGCAGCCTCCCAGCCCTGCCCCTCGTCCTCCTCCAGACTCCTCCACCATCACTCGCTTCCACACAGGACGTCCAGGAGCGCCAGGTTTGTGCTGCTTCCTGGCTCGTTAGGGATGTTTCCTGTTAGATCTGAGTCCCAGGTTATTACTGTCTGCTCCTCTCCAGGTGCAGAGACAGACCGAGGGCCACCGCATTTAATCCAGGCCTTCACAGCGACAGTTTTAAGGTGACCCTCGCTCACTTTTCTGGATTATTCTGAGACTGTAGCAGTGTCATAAACTGCTGTTTCTCCTCTTCAGAGATCAGAGCAGGCGCCACCGTCCTCGTCGCTCCACCTCCCTCGCTGGTTCACCAGTAATAAGGCTGATATGGACTGTTCAGGAATCACCAGCGTGCCTGATCTGAAGTATCCAGCCTGGCTGCAGAGGTGTGACCTCAGCGAGCCGCCGCCTCCACAGTCAGAGCTGTGGGACGACCACGGTATCTTCCTCTTACACATATCTGCACAAAACCTCCAAGATGCCACAGCATTAATTCCAAAGCTTAATTTAGCAGCTTTTTTTTTATATTAGCAGTAGAGAGTGACAGGAAATGGGGAGGAGAGATACAGGGAAAGGCACGCGGGAAATAGGCGACAGGTCAGGACTCGAACCTGCGCCGCCCGCACTGCTACGCAGCATATGAATATGGTCACTTACTCAACCACTGAGCCACCCCAGTGCCCCATTTAGCAGCTTTTTATTATTAACATTAACAGTAAATCTACTAATACTTTATGCTCCGTTATTGTATATAACAGAGAGAAGTGACCCGTCAGGTTGAAATAATACTGAACACTAAGGGGAAGTGTTTTAATGAAGTCTTTTTCTCTGGTGGTTTCTGTTTATATGACCTGCTGGAACAACAGAGTAAGAATGCTTTGGGATGGAATCAGATGGGATTTTTGTCGTCCCTCCATGTAGACAGATTCTCTGAGCTTCTCTTTCCTAACATCTTATCCAGCCTCCTCCTCTCCTCATCACGTTTTCTATAAAGGCTGAGGAAGAGTGGTTATGAAAAGGAAGTAGGAGGTAAATATTTGGACTATTCGACCACAGCCCAAAGACCTTCTTGCTATAAGGTAGCGGTGCTAAGCACTGTACCACCGTGCTGCCTGTGTGCTGGATACATCAATCGTATCATTTTGAACCTCAGTGAAAATAAAATGTTTTCTTCACATACTCTGATAGAACATAGTTTATTTGGAAGTAATTGTACCCTTAAGCAGCATTATTTGATGGGGTCATGTTTCTTCTTCCAGATGTTCTTCCACCTGGAGCTCCCAGAACCACAGCTCCATCCTGGGTAGCAGACATGGAGAAAGATGAAGAGGCTGACCAGACACCTGCACAGGTGAGAGAAGCAGCTGCAGTGCAGCTTTATTGTCCTGCTGCTCTCATTGGTTAATGCAGAGCTGCTTCATTGTGTCTATTAATGAAGGCTTTGAGTGCACCCAGGTGCCCCAGGTAAACCATATTCTGTCACATGTGTGTCCCACAGTCAGAAGAAGAGCTTCATTGGTCAAGTTTGGAAGTAAAAGGTGTGTGTGTGTGTGTGTGTAGGCTGGCAGTCAGCAGACACTCAGAGACCTGAGGCTTCAGTTTGCTGAACAGATTTCTTTGCTCACTGCAGAGAGGAAGAGCTCTGACGTTGTGATGAACATGTACCAAGGTAAACGCACGTTTCAGTATAATGTAAAATAATCCGTGTGTGAGCAAACAAAGCCTCTCAAAATACAAAAAACCTTAGCTTACTTAAATTTGGTGAAGGCGGCTATTTTTAGATCTCTACCTGGAAGTCAGATTCTGACCTCTTACACTGTTTGGTCTGTGATTTCATCGCTGACCTCAGACTTGTGCAAAGAGCAAAAAAGGACGTGACGTTCACGTGGACAGTCTTCACTGGTGACGAGAGCCCGGTCTGCAGCTGCGACAGCAGTTTTCAGTCAGAGTCCAGAGTTTCAAAGGCCGGCGGCCAGGTGATATTCATCAGGCTGTGCACGGTGAATTTGTTCCCTGTCAACACAAACTTTCATTGTACTGTTCAAATTTTTGGCCACAGGAACACAAGCGTCAGATCTCTACATGTGACTTTTATCATTTCCAGAAAACATAAATCAAGTTGAAGGATTACTGCTTTGACACACAGGAGGTGATCCAGTGACCATCATAGAGGCAAAACAGGGCTCCTGTGGGCCATTAAAAAGTTTTAAGTCATGTAAAATACCGAGTTAAAGTATCTCGCCATCTCTGCTCGGGCAGCAGGATGGATGGGTGGATTAATAACAGGCCAAATTCAGCTCCAAAACTAATTAGATTCCTAGAGTAAGCAAATAACTTACATTAGGTTAAAAACAAATTCTGTGAGGGTGATTTTTAGACCCAGCAGGCTGCTGAGCTCGCAGCTTGTCTGACCAACAGATTCGAGTTCAGACTACTGCACTGTACCCATAGACTGTATATCAAAGATGGCCATAATCACCCGTTGGTTTGGGTTTCTGTATTTTGAAGCCTCAAAGGCTCCCTGTTATTGTTTCAGATGCCAAAATGTTTTTATTTTAGGCCCGGATATCATCACATTTAGATGAGATGTTGAAGTGCAGATACCTGCTACTCAGTAATCAGTAACATCTAAATACAATCCTAGAATTTCACTCATCTACACTGGAGCACAGAGTTCTTCTTAGACAGTCTGTTAATACAATTAACTGCACTGCAGCCGTATAATTTGACAGTTAATTGCATTAAAATGCTACAAATGGCTCCAACACGGTCCAGAGGTTCAGTTAGGTTAGCTGAAGTAAAGCCGAGCAGACAGCTAGCAGCTACAGCTGCCTGCATACCACTTGCCAAAGAGACCATGTCCCTAAAAATCAAACTTTAAGCCTTAATATAATTTAAACAGGTGACTTATTAAACAGTTGTTATGAATGGGGAAATATAGGGACCAAAACAGTTTATTTCTGCTGTAAAAGTGGACATTTTACTGTGGGGGGTCTATGGGGACTGACTCACCTTTGGAGCCTCAAGTGGACACTAGAGGAACTGCAGTTTTTCTAGTGGGACTAAACAGATCTAAAACCAGCAGCCATACTGAAAATGGTCGAGAGCTTGCAAGACAAGATGATCTTTAACATGAGACTGGCCTTTGGATCACACCTCCTATAACAGCATTTCAGTCTTTTAACCTTTTTTTATGCTAAGCTTGTTCCTGATGTGTGTTCCCTCCTGTCAGACAACAGGATCGAGTCTCTGATCCAGAAGGCCGATCAGGTGTTGAACTCTCTGTCTCAGAGTTCTGGACAAGCAGAGTGTCCTGCAGATCCAGGTAAAAACCAGGACTCACCTGAAGCAGCTGAACGTGAATAACTCTTTTACCAAAGCTTCTTTTTTTTTGGCTTGTTTCTCAGAGAGGCAGAAACTTTGAGTCAGTTACAAGTTTAAACACTTTTTCTTAAAACACAGCCGTGTCTGGTTGTTGTAGAAGCTGTTAAAGCAGAATTTGACCTGCAGAAAAGCACAGGTGTTACAGGTGATACCAGCACAGCCAAAGGAAGTGATCAGGTCTTTGTTTCTGGTGTTTTCAGTGAGTCCTGTGAACACTGAGGAGCTGCTGCACCATTCGCCCTCACACTGTCCTCTGTGAGTAAGACTCATTTACTCTTCTCTGTGATTATTGTAGGGTCTGTACCTTACAATATAAAGCACCTTGAGGCGACTGCTATATAAATGAAACGGAATTGCACTTGTGGTTTGTTCTGATCTGCTATGACTCCACACACTGAGTCATATCTGTGGTGGCATTTTCATCCTGCAGAGACTCAGCAGCAGGAGGCTTCACAGAGGAGCTGACTAACACAGGAGCAGAGGTAGGTTTAATGTCATCTTCTCTCATGTCAGCTCACTGCATAATTTTTAATTTACTTTCATTTCCTGAGTGGTACCCAAATGTGAAACACATGAAACTTTCAGATCAGTGGAAAAGCCCTCTGTATCGTCACCTCTGAGAGAAGGTGACTGCTTCAAAAAAAAATTAAAATGTCAAAGCGAGGATGGCAAACATACACCATGAAAGGCAAAACCAGCCCATCAGAGTCCTGTCTCACTGCATGGCTTTGCAGAATGCAGAGTATTTTGTCCTAAAAAGTCGATAACCTCTCAGAAGCTGTTAGTTTAATCTGAGCCAGAGGCCTGAACTGTTGTCAGATTTACAGCACTTTATTTAATCCTCTCACTCAAAATAAAATGGGAGGATATTGTAATTACATGTGATCATATCCTGCTGTGTGATTGGCTATACCTACTTGCCCGTTATTGGCTGAAATGGAGAGAGTGGGGATTCCTCATATATGGCAACCTCAGTCGCTGAATCCCAAATTTGCAGGTAAAGAGCCAGTGTGTTTATAGGAACATTAATTTAGGCTGCGGTCTTATTGATTAGCCTGTGGTGCCAGCTTCTGATTGGCTGAGCATTGTTTAACATTAGTTAGGGTTAGGGATGACTCATGGCCATAAATAGTACAGACTGTGACCCATCGTCTTAAAGCCATACCTACTGCTCAGCAATATTACTTAAATGTAAACAACATGGTTGACTTTTGATTAATGATTTTATACAAAATACATTGATACCAGCAGATTATGTAGGATGGGTGCATTATGTGGTAATATTCCTGTAAACAGGAGTATAATATGATGTGCATACCTAGTAAGTGTGCATTATGTCTGGTTTATTCTTAAAGGTTATGTAAATAGAAATATATTATGCAGTGTACGCCTTTATATAAGAGTATTGTATGTACTTTCTCTAATTTGTTTTCCATGGAAACTTTTTGTCTGTTCTAGGATGTGGTTTCAAAAGTACTGTAGAAGTGTTACAGCTGATCACAGAATATCAGTCTCTTTTTTATTGTAATAACTTGAATCGGTGTAATTTTGTAATGAACAGTATCACATTATCTGCATACAGTGTTAGCTTGTTCAGTCTGTCCCGCTGTTATTCCACAGATCATACAGGTATTACAGAAGGTTGAACCAGATGAACCCACTTTGTGAAAGTTTTGGGTTGAATAGCTCTTATTTGTTCAAGATTTTAATCCCAGTCCGTCCTAGGATGCACGGCAGTTTTGTCTCCAGTGAAACCTCGGTTGTGTGACTGAAGTCTAAACGATTACAGCACTTCCTGTTTCCTCTCTCTCAGGGTTGGAGTCATGAAAACAGCATCTGGAAGCAGCCTGGTCCGGTGGAGGCTCTGAAGCAGATGCTGTTCAGACTACAGGCTGTGGAGGCGGAGCTTCAGCGACAACAACAGGGCACACCAGCAGCTTTCGCTTTCTCCGAGCAGCAGCAGATGCCAGCAAAACAGGTACAAAGAGCCGGGCAGGCTGGACACAGATCTTTAGACAATGTGGATAATAAAATGCAAATCTGTGTAAACTGAGTTTAACTTTAAAGAAAAAAAGACTTAGATTAACAAGAGTTTGTGTTGCAGTGGCCTGGTGATGACGCAGAGCTGCAGGAGCTCCAGAGCTTTCCTGGTAGACCATCACTGGAGAGGTAACTGACTCTGAACATCAGAGAGACTGTGGAGACCAAACTGATAATCTGTGCTGACAGTACAAACTGCATCAAAGACACCGCTGCACCTCCAGGCAAAGAAAAAAAATCAAACCCATTATGAGAAATCATGTAGAATCAAATGGGGCCTTTTCTTGTTGTAATAGTCTGCAGGTTTACATTTTTGGGAGGTTCAAGGACCCATCTGTGAAGGTAAAGGGGCATCCACACAGGCAGCATAGCAGTGATGTGGTCAATGACATTCACCGACAGGTAGCATTGACAGGTGAAATACTGCTGGTGATGCAAAGTGGGCGTGTCCTGAGTTAAACTTTTCTCAATTTCAAGGCAACTGATTGAAGTATCCAGATGACAGGATGATAAATATATTAAAGGGTTACTAACGCAGCTGGAAGGTCTCCTCTGTGGACCCCCCCCCCACCGAACCATCCTAGGATGGATGGTTCAGGGAAAGGATTAAGGCTCTCGTGTTTGGTGGGTTTTACTTATTTAAAAAAAAAAAAGACATACTCATTAATTTTGTTTTTGTTTTTTGTTTTTTATTTCAAATTAATTTTGAAAGCTCCTCCAAAATAAATCCTGTTCAGTTTTTAGACTTTACATCAAAGACAGACTTAGCCTGTGCATGAAGCATGCTTTCTTTCTAATGGCCAACAGGGGGCGGCGACTCTGATTCTGTAGGAGTCTATGAGAAAATGACTTCTTACTTGATCTGTGACCTCAGTGGAGCCCTTCCTGATGGGTTTATGGTCTTGAAACGTGATTTGCTCATTTACTAAATTATGGTCCCATTAATTAGTGATGTGGTGACTCGTGTCAGGGTTCAGAAAGCTGAGGCAGCGATGTAAACACTCTTAGCCGGATAGTTCAAAACCAAGATTTCAAAGACTATTGTGTGACATCAACACATCTGCGTCCATCATCACGGTATCTACGTCAGTCTGACGCCAGTTTAGGGTGAGTGAAGCAGACACGTGATGATGAATGTTTGTCCTCCTCAGAGCTCTGCATCACCTGAACCGCCTGAAGATGCTGGTGGAAGAACCCAGAGAGAAAAGCAGAGAGGAAGAGAAGGACGACGACGAGGGGCGCTACTCCTCCTCATCTGCCGACAGACTCGTCTGCTCTCAGCAGGAACCCTCCGGAAACTGAGAGCCACCTACAGTATCTGCTCTGTATTTATACATTTTATATGAGAGAGTGCAGTTATTTTAAACACTAATACAACCCTGATATTAAAGCAGACTCTGGATTTAGAGTCAGGAAGTGTCTTGACACTGAAATGAAACTGATAAAGACTCTGAGGAGGAGTCAGAGCACAGTGTTGATTTAAAGAGGAGGATGAAATTGTGAAGGACAAACTCAGAGAGAAAACACGTCACATCTTTTATTCTGAATGTGCCAGGATGGATGGATGCACTCGGTGCCTGCTGCTGCACAGAAAGTGTTCTGCTGATGAGTTTGATCCTGTTTGCAGACACACTGGGTGCCATAAAGTTAGCATTACAGTCATTCCTGTTGACAGCCTCGTGGAAAGGGCGGGGCCACCAAGCAGAAGGAAGAAACCCCATCAGTGCTGCTGCTGAGCCAACTTTCAGCTGCAGCTTTTTTCAGTTGCTTGCTGGTAAAACTACATTAAATTTTTACTGTAGAAAAAAAAATTGCATGTTTACAAAATGCAGCAGCTACCATCACACTCCAGTCCCCTTCTTGAAGACTCGAGCTGAGTATTTGGTCGTTACTATCTTAGCTTTTTGAAACAGGAAGTACTGAGCGAGGGGTGGCTCTAGGGTGCCCAGATGTCCCTCTTTATGTGGGACTGCACAGCATTTTATACCTTGTCCCACATCTGGAGACAGTGTCTCTCAGGACATGCACATCTGTAAAGTCTGACTTTTACCCCAGTGTATATGAAGGCAAGGTTTTTATTATAGTCTGAAGAAGATTAGTCATCAGGGAAAGTTACCAAAAAGTCACAAACTTTCCAGACTTTGTTGAACATGACAGAAACCACAAAGAAAGTGAAGCAGCAGCATATTCAGAGAAATATTTATTTCAGTTTTGCAAAGGGGGTAAATCTGGTGTACAGTGACACAGTATGTGTGTTATAATTGGATAACAAAAACCTGTCAGATATGGCTCTAAGTGTGCCAGTCTGTGGATAGGTTCAAACAGAAAGCCCAAACACCGTCACCAGATAGAAGAACGGTGAAATGAAAGCATGTGCAGAGGTTCATGAGACCATACGAGCAAACTCAAGTTTCACTTTGTTTTACAGTTTCAGTATATTCTGTAAATGACAGTCTGATAACATGCACAGTCGTATTTTTCTGTCAGATATAAACATTTGAGAATACCTCTCAGCAGTGTTGATGTCCCCACTTTGTCCCAGTTAGTTGGGATCTGGTCCCTGTGGGTGGATCTGACTGTAAAATCAGGGGGTGATCATTTAGAAAATGATAATGTAAAAAAAAAATAGATGGATGACACCATGAAACCATCTGGAAAGTCTTCAGAGGTCACAGGTCAAAGCAGGGTCATTTTTACAGTCAGGCGTCGCCCCCTGGTGGCCATCAGAAACTTCAACACTCGGATTTGGGACGGGAAGTATTTTTAATGACCTTCAGGTGATGAAGACACCTGATGTTAAATGTCTCCAGCTGCACGGCTGGTCTTTGCACATTAAAATATTTTGGTTTACTGCCTCCATGGTGTCTTTTTATTCTTGGTTTAACGGGAAATTGTAGTTTTATTCTCTGATATCGATCACTACGGTGGTCAGATCTTAGGACCAGATGTTAACCCTCCCGTCGCTCCCTGCTGATACCACAGTCTCCCCCTTGTGGTCAAAGGTCACGCTCTCCACGCTGTCGCCGCGTCCCTCCAGGCTGCTCACGGTGCCAGAGTCCACCTCCACCAGTTTGACCGAACCGTCGCTGCTGGCGACCACCAGCATCTTCCCCGATTGGCTGAAGGCCACCTGGTTGGCGCCGCGCGGCCCGGTGTCCACAGCAGCCATCGGCGCCGCGGGTTTTCGGATGTCCCACAGGTTAATGACGCCGCGAGAATCACAGGAGGCCACGGCGCTGGTCGCTGAGGTGAAGGCGGCGTGGTTGCAGGGGTGACCGTGTCCAAGAAAGGTGGCGGTGCAGATGCCCAGCCTGGCGTCCCATAGAGCCAGGGTTTTGTCGGCGGAGCAGGTGAGGAGGAGGTTGGAGCGGGGCAGGAAGCAGACGCTGCTGACGGAGGCGGTGTGGCGGCGCAGCGTGAGGCGACAGCGCTGGCTGTTCAGATCCCACAGCTTAGCGGTTCTGTCGGCGGAGCAGGAGGCCAAGAAGTGACCGCACGAGTGAAAGGAGCACGCCCAGGTGGGCTGGGTGTGACCAGAGAGCGTCAGCACACAGCAGCCACGAGAGAAATCCCAGAGCCGCACCTGCAGGAAGAAGGAAGTTCACGTGTCTGAAATAAACACCTGTGACCACTGAGCAGGACGAACTCACTGTCGCGTCTCCGCTGGTTGTCGCCAGTTTGGATCCGTCAGGGTGAAAGCTGCAGCCTGACAGCCAATCAGAGTGACCCTCACCTGTCAGGAGCATCTCACCCACCTGGAAACACACGTTTAGTGACCTCACATGTCAGTGCATCAGCCAATCAGAGTGACCCTCACCTGTCACCCAAATAATAAATTGAAATAACTCCAGAGCGCCACACATCCTCCTCTCACCTGCTCTCCTTCAGCTGGCAGAACCCACAGCCTCCAGGTGCGATCATCGCTGGCAGAGGCGAGGATCGATTGACTTGGATGGAGATCGATGCAGCTGATTGGCTTCTGGTGCGCTCTTATGAAGCACGTGAGGCTAAAAGAACCGGGGCTTTTCCCTGTGTGAGCATTCACCTGCGCCAGGTGAGTCCTGGGCAGCCCACTGCAGGGGGGAAACTCTGAGTCCTTTGGGTGTCCGGTGGTCTGAGCTGGTGGATTTTCAGCACTGGTGCTCCTCCTCTCCTTCCTCACCTGCGCTGGTTTAGGGTCTGTGCTGCTTTGCAGTCTCTCTCTGTGGAGGCTGAGGAGCGTCTTCTGCCTCACAGCTGTTTGGTATTTGTCCTCCAGCTGCTTCAGCGCGGGCTCGTAGGACTCCAGATGTTTCTTCAGGTGTTTGAAGTCTTCTATAAGCTTGTTTTTGTCCTCGGAGACTCGCTGGTACTGCACCCGGTGGAAGTCCCTCTCCCTCTGCATCCTCACCAGGCTCGCTCCTGCAGCCAGCACCTCCTCCCTGAGCAGCTCCGTCTCTGCGCGAACCCGGGCCAGCTCGTTCTGGAGGAGGTGTCGGTGTGTGAGAGCATCGGGGATGAAGAAGACCGCCGGGGAGGCAGCAGCTGCAATGTTCAGGGTCTCTGTGAGGCGTTTCAGAGCGGAGCCGTACCACTCCACCTCAAAGCGGCTCACAGTCCGGACCAGCCCGGCTCTGCGCAGGAAGTTCCTCAGGAAGTCGTCCACCGCCTCGGGGGTGCAGGTGACAGTTTTGGCTGCTGGTGGTTCAGAATTTCTCCTGGACGCAGGTGAGGATGAGGAGGCGGCCTCCTCTTCGTCCTCCTCAGCACTGTTCCCCTCCTCCTCCTCCTCCTCCTCCTCCTCCTCCTCCTCCTCCTCCTCCTCCTCCTCCTCTGGTCCTTCTCTTCTTCTGGCTGACATTCTCTCTCCTCTACCTCTGAGCTTGTTTACGCGTTGCTATGGTAACAGCTCTGCGTTGGTTAGCATGTTACCACGGTAACCATGTGACGCCTGCGCAGTTCTTCATGTTCGTGTTTTGTAGACGTTAAAGCACACTGATAAATATTATATACTTATTTTGCATTTTAAACATTTTTAATGATTTGTTTTCATTTTCTGTTTTTCTATTTCAATTGTTTTTTTAAATTTCTTTAAACATGTGTTTTTAGGATGGGTTATTGAGGTCATCTTAGGATAAGAAATAAAAAAAGAATTGTTTTTTTAAATTAATATCTATTAAATAATCTTTGATAATAAAGTTGTACATTTACAAGAAAAAAATAAACTTATAAAGCAAACAAATTCTGATATTTCTCTGTGATTAAAAACAAATACTTTTTTGAGATTAAAAGTTTACATGAAAATTTGTTTTTGGTTGATCAGATGCAGCAATGAGGAAATAATTGGGATTTTATTTTTCTTCATTAAATTTTCTAAAACACCTTTAACAGTTATGTTTTTGCTACAGGATGTATCCCGCAGAAATGTTTTATAAACGCATTAAAACGTTAAAGTCTGCAGTGAGCGTGAGAGACCGGCAGGTGCTTCGTCCTGTGTCCGGCACAGGTGTACTGCGACGCGCTGACCCACAGGGGGCGCTCACGTGCCACGTTCGCGCGTCACATGACTGTCAGGAGGAAAAGCGAAGCAGGAAGAGAGTTTGATTTCTCTTTGTTGTAAATATTTCATTTTCAGAAAAATACGGAGGAGCAGCGGTTTGCTCCGAACATACATGGATCTAAATCACCTTAATCCTGTTTCTGCGTGTTGACGGTTTACTTTCATGGTGCTGAAACCAAAGAAGAAGAAGACCAAAACAACCCTCGCTTAAAATTTGCTGTACTTGAGATAATCTGGATTATCCTCCGCGGTACGTAAATATTAAGACATGATTTGATTATCTATTTTATAATAACGTAATGAATGTTAATTCGGCCTCCATATAGCTCGTCCAATATGATAGATTTTGTGAAATGATGAAGAAATGTGTCCGAGCCGTTTGTTTTGGAGGCACACTTGATGCTAAAATGGAGCTAACTGCAGCTACTGTGTCACTTCACCAATTCACCAAACAACACTTTCTGTTCTGCTGCAGACTTTCAGGGGCGGGTTCATCCTTTTTTAAAACTATAAATGTCCTGCTGTGGATGCATAACGTCGACCTAATGTTGCTCCGGGTTGGGACAGGAAGCGTTTTTAGGGGAATTGCTGTTTATGGCGTGAACATCACCAAACGTCACCAAGACCTCGAGCAGTATTAGCAATGATGCCAGTTAAAATGGTAACTCTAAACGAGATTAAGTGGGCTGGATTGTCATATTAACATTGTGACATTTTAGTTTTGAATGTGGTTTTTCCAGTAGAATCCTCCCAGTAAGTCATCACTTATGTAAAGTTAGTAAATGCATTTCCTTAAGTAGCTTTGCATGATTCACAGCTCAGAATAATCCTCCTCTTTTTCCTTATATCACTATACTAGTGTTACAGTCACTATTTCAAACGAGCAGCTTTAGCTCCTCCTACTTTAAGGCACCTTTCTTCTGATTGGCTGTCCTTTGTAAACAGAAGTTCTGTGCCTGAGATGAGTAGTGAGGTTTGTACAGATAAATTCTGAAGGAGATGTATGCACATATTAGCAGAATCTGTGAACCGACGTATCAGGAGAAAAAATGTAAAGGTGTCCTTGAAACGACCAAATTCAAATATTTTATCCCCACGGAGCACGATGTGAGGAGGACGTTCAGGTGTGTAAACCCCAGGTAGGCCGTGGGATCCCTTCCCCTCCCTGAGTGTATTATCTCCACATGCTTCAAGAATACAGCAATAGTCCCTGTTCCCAAGAAATCCCACCTCTGGTGTGGACTGTCAGCCCACAGCACTCATGTCTGTGGTGATGAATGTTTCTAGAGACCGATCAAAACTTTCATCCCCGCCTGCCACCCTGGACGCCATAGACAACATACTCCACTCCACGCTGGCCCACTTGGACACTGGCCACTAAACTGAGTGACTCTGGCCTGCACCCCTCCCTGTGCAGGCTTGCCCTCAGTTTCAGACCACAGGTGGTTCATGTGAGCCACCACACATCATCTCCTCACCCTCAACATCGGGGCTCCGCAGGGTTGTGTCCTGAATCCTCTGCTGCCCTCCTTCTGCACCTGTAACTGTGTGGCTGCCTCATACTCCTACACCATAGTCAAGTATCGTGATGACACAGCGGTACTTTCTTGTTCTCAAACAACGATGAACTGCCTACCAGTGTGAGATGACTGGTGTAAGGGGAGCAACCTTGAGATGAACATCTGTAAGACCAAGGAGACATCACTGGGTAACAGCAGAGAAACCTTCACCCTCTCAGCATAAATGGGGCCTAGGTGGAGAAGGTGGACAACTTTGAATACCCTGGTGGTTACATCTGTCAGGACCTGTCATGATCCTGCCAGATTAACACCCTGCGACACCTCTACCACCTCAGATGATTAAAGGACTTCAAACTCCCGCTCAGGAGTTTCTATACTCGCACTATAGGAGGTGTTCTGAGTGGAGGGCCTGGACGGGACCACTTGGACCTCACGAGGGTAGTTCAGCTGAGAGAACCATCAAGTCCACCTGCCCTAACAACAGACTGTTCTCCATACTGCCATCAGGGAGACACGATCATGAGCTGGACAGATCAGGACATCAGACTGCTGAATGAGACTGAAACCTAAGTCCACTCCACTCCACCCACTACCTGCCTGCTACTCAGCTACTCATTACTCCTGGACTATGGTTGCACTACTAGTTAATCATGTTGGTTATTAATCAAAAGATGTTGATTGGAATTTGTCTCCGTTTATGTCTCCTTCTTTATTTGTGTACATAAGCATTAATGTGTGTGAGATAAAAGAACTTGAATGTCTCTATTACAGTAAACACTAACATGAAATCCAAGCTGGGTAATCCTAATAAACATCGACTTGTACCCTGTAGGGTCAGAGGTCACCATGGGCTCTGCGGTGGAGAGGACGGACGAACACGTGAGGGAGTATCTGATCTATCGTGGCTTCACCAGCACTCTGAAACATCTGGACAACGACATCAAAGCCGACAAGGAGAAGGGCTTCAGGGTAAAGCTGACAGAAACGCTGCATTTGTGTTTCCAGCAGTCTCACTGTGAAACAGTCACAAGAGTTAATCTAATGATCCCTGTTTCTGGACACTAATTTTACTACTTTTAAAGAGTTCACATTTGGAGGTTGGAGGAAGGAGCTGGCAGTGGTGTGAAAGGGTTAAGGAATCAAACTACTCTCTCAGCTCCTGGGACGCAGACAAAGACGTTTCTTCTTTCAGTAGAAAAAGGATGTTAAATAACTTCATTATGTTTGTGCTGTGCAGGTGGATAAAATTATCGACCAGCTGCAGCAGTTTGTCCAGAGCTTCGACCTCTCCGGTCTGAAGGAGTACTGGCTCTACCTGGACAGACGTCTGTTCAGCAGACTGGAGGACGTCTACAGATCCACCGTCAACAAGCTGAGGATCAGCCTGTACAGATACTACGTCATCAACACCGTGCAGGTATCGCCCCGTGGGGAAGTCAGACACCCCGCCGCGTGTCTCTGAAACTAAGATTTCAAATCTGTCTCGTGCTTCCAGAGAGGAAACCTGGAGAAGACTCAGGAGTTTTTCCAGAAACAGGCGTCGGAGCTGCAGGGTCAGGCTGAGTGGCGTGATTGGTTCATCCTGCCGTTTATCCCCTCCCCCGAGCAGAACCCCGCCTTCTCTCAGTACTTCTCCCGCCAGTGGGCTGACACCTTCTTGGTTTCACTGCACAACTTCCTGTCGGTCCTCTTCCAGTGTATGCATATCCTTCAGCCGAGCACAGCCTGCAGGCTGATCAGATTTAAAACGAAAGATGCTGCGATGCACCGATCCCCTGAAATTCAGTTTTCACTCCTTAACTTGTTTCTCACCTCAGCCTGTCCTGCTGAGCTTCGATGCTGAGGTCCAGAAGATGACCGGCCTGAGTGAGGAGAACGAGCAGCTCCGTCAGCTGGTGAGAAAGAGCCCTTCATCTTTAATGAAATCATCCTAGTGTGAGTAATAATATAGAGTATAAATAACAAAGATTCATGGCCCTAAAATATTCTTAGAGTTTAGTTGAAATTTCCCCAAAAAGTTCCAGACTGGATGTGATTTGTTGCCTCATTCGGTTCAAAAGTTTTATGACCATCTTTATTTTAAATAAAGTTCTCTTCATTTATTCAAAATGTTTAAACCAAGTCTCAGATTTGGTTAAAGTGAAATCCTGTGAAAGTTTATAAAATTATACTAGATTATAATATTTTTGTAATATTTTTATTTTCATTTAGAGACTTTGATTTTCTGTTACATGGCACTGAACAGCAGTGGCCCTCCAATCTCATTGTACATCCTGGATAATGACAATAAAGGCATTCTATTCTATTCTATTCTATAAAAGCTTCATCTTATGAAAAAGTCCCATGTTTTGGTCGCTTTATTAGGTACACCTTGTTAGTGCTCCTTCTCCTTCAGAGCTGCTTTAATTCTTCACGGCACAGATTCAACAAGCTGCTGGAAACCTTCCTCAGAGGTTTTGGTCCATGTTGATATCAGAGCGTCACACGGTTGCTGCAGCTGCATGATGTGAATCTTCTGTTCCACCACATCCCAAAGGTGCTCTACAGGACTGAGGTCTGCTGACTGTGGAGATCATTTGAGTACAGTGAAGTCACTGTCATGTTCAAGAAACCAGTTTGGGATGATTTGAAGATACACTGTAATCACAAAGGCATGGGTGTGGTCAGCAACAATACTCAGGTAGGCTGAGGCATTGAAATGATGCTCAGCTGGTACTGAGGGCTCAAAGTGCGCCAAGAAAATATTCCCCACATCATCACACCATTGATGCAAGGCCTTCAAGCTGTTTATGCCAGATTCTAATCCTGTCATATAATATTGCAGCAGAACTGGAGACTCATCAGATCAGGCAGTTTTTTCCAATCTTCCGGTCTATTTTGGTGAGCCTGTGTGACCCGTCGCCTCAGTTTCCTGTTCTTAGCTGACAGGAGGGCAGTGTGGTCTTCTGCTGCTGCAGCCCGTCTGCTTCAAGCATTCAGAGATGCTCTTTTGCATACCTTTGCTGTATAATGAGTGGTTATTTGATTTACTGTTGCCTTACTATCAGTTTAAGGCAGTCTGGCCATTTTCCTCTGACCTCTGCTATTTTCACCCAGAAGAGGATGGAAGGAAGGAAGGAAGGAAGGAAGGAAGGAAGGAACTAACTAACTAACTGCTGCGCACTGGATCTTTTCTCTGATTGGCCCATTCTCTGTAAAGCGTAGAGTTGGTTGTTGAGCAGATCGGCAGTGTCTGAAATACTCAGACAACCATGCAACATTCAAAGTCACTCAAACCACCTTTCTTCCTCATTCTGATGCTCAGTTTGAACTTCGGCAGCTCATCTTGACCAAGTCTACCTGTCTAAGTGCATCGTGTTGCTGCAACATGATTGGCTGATTAGATATTTGCATTAATGAACAGTTGAGCAGGTGTACCTATTAAAACAGTTCTAAAGTGCTCAGTCATGATGTCCATCTTTTTCCACAATCCCACGCTGAGCTGCTGTTCGGCGTCACGTCTGACCCCCTTTCGTATCTTCTGCAGCTGTTTGCCCTGCAGACGGAGAGCCGGGACCACCGGGGCGGGGAACAGATGGTCCACCACAAGCTGCCGACGTACGTCCAGAACATGGACCGACTGGGCGACACTGAGCTGTGAGAGACTAACATCACTGTCTTTACTGATGACTAACCACGGCAAAGATGGCTGCCATTCTGCCCGTTTTTAATGTTTGTTGTGTTGATTTTAAAAAAAGCAAAACTGCCAAAATCAGGATGTTTTTAATTCTCAACAGTCTGAACTTTTCTGAAATGACTGCCACGCTTTAAAAAAGCATTTCTGTGGGGAAAAAGGCTCATTGTGCTGCACGGTCCACGTATTTCCCACTTTGGCGCGCTGTGTGTCGTGTGTTGTGAGTTGCAGATGGCAGCCATCTTAAATCTTAAAATCTTAATCAAAGCAGGATTTTAAAACGTTGCCGTTTGTTTTTGTTTTTTTGTCACGTTTTTCCACGAAGCACAAACATTTGAAGCGATGTTAGCATGCTAGCTTCTTGTTTAAGCTAACTTCAGGTCTAAACGAGAGCTGAGGTTATTGAACTTTCTGTGACACTATTTATTGGATAAACCTCATATCTGCATCTTCATTTTCAGGCACTTTAAATCAAACAAAACTGAGTTATTTTGTATTTATTCATAAAAAAAAAACAATTTTAAAAAACATATTTTAACTAATTTATTGTTAATGCCAAAATATTTATGCTGTTGCAGTATTTAAACTGTGTGCTGTAATGCGGTTGATGTTTCAAAATAAACAATTCACCTGATGAATTGTTCCTTTTTTTTTTTTAAACTTCCACTTTACATTTTTACACGCTGACAGAAGGCATTAGATCATCGTAAATATCGTACACAGATAAGAAACTTTAATATACGTAAAAATCATAAAAACACAGAGAATACTACTAACGATAGACTGATAGAAATATTTTTTAAGAGGTGAGTTAAAGAGAAATTTAAGAGTGGTGACTCATCAGAGGGTTTAATGGACCCAGAAAAATCCGCAAACCCAACATACTTACATTTTCAAAAAAGTGATACACGATGGATCGACCGCGACTCGACTGTTACAGTCTGTGTTGTCAGGGTTATCAGTGACACCGCCACCATTTTTCCTTCAAAGTATTCACTTATTTAAGACATACTGGTGGTGATGAACCACGCCCACCTGAGTATTAGACACAAATGTAAAACCTGTTAGGCTGAAATTTCAGTGGGTGGACATCAAGGACGTGATAACCCATTCGGTTTTGAAGTGGACTGAAGAAGACCTCAGGCAGGAGGCCCTGGCATCCATCCATCCAGTTTCTTCTGCTTATCCACTTTAGGGTGGCGGGGGTACTGGAGCCTAACCCGGCTGGCTGCACCCTGGACACGTTGGCTGGCCAACACAGAGAGTCAGACAACCATTCACACTCACATTCACACCTACGGCCACTTTAGAATCACCAATTAACCTAACCCCACCAACTGCATATAACTGGACTGTGGGAGGAAGCCGGACCCAGAGAGACATGGGGAGAACATACAAACTCCAGACAGAAAGGCCTCGGCCAGATGGTGGATTCAAACTCAGGACGTTCTTGCTGTGAGGAAACAGTTCTAACCACTGTGAAACCCTTACAATGAGTGGACCACTTGATTTTGAGTAACTAAGAACCAAGTAGACCCAAGAGGTTCTCTACCAGGAATCACTGACAGCAAAGCCACAATACCCCACTTGGTTCTGAGTAGCTGAGAACTACGGAGGTCGATAAAGATCTTCAGCAGAACGTTCTGACAACAAAGACGCAATCCCCCACCTGACTCTGAGTAACAGAAAACCAAGTGGACCCATGAAGAGCTCTACTAGGAAGCTCTACCAACAAAGCCCAGCATGGTTCTGAGCAACAGGCAGCCAAATGGACCCCAAGAAATATTAGCAAGGGAACCCTGGCAGCAAAGGCTTTATCTTTCACTTGTCATAGAGCTCTCACGGGAACAAGCAGCACATCTTTACCTGAAGATCTCAGGCTGCAAGTATGTTTTTGGGCTTGAGAACCTCTAAAAAAAAAAAACTAACAAACAAAATGACTTTCGGCTGCCACAGCTCTGCATGTTTGATTTACAAAAACGAATACCTTTATTAGTCCCACAATGGGAAAATTACAGGTAACAGCTGTTTAGCAGAGTTTTCCAGCAGATGCCCTTAATGATGCAAGCCCAAAGGCAATTTGTGCCTCGACACAGTAAAATCTCGAGCATGGTTATAAAAAGCATTAGAAGTAACCTTAAAATCTCAATTGGAAAACAAACTGGTAAACAGGCTGAAAATGACCTTAAATCTTTCTGGATTTTTAAAAGACCACTGTGACTAGACCTTAGTCTAGTCTTATATAATGTCAGCATTCTTTAAAACCAATCGGTCCATTTGTGGAGGATTCTGTTAGACAGTGATAGCAGGACTGGACTCAAACGGGCTATCACACCTTGGGTTTGACATTGTGCAAGCAATAATATAACACTGTTTCTCAAACTGTGGGGTGCACCCTACTGGTGGGGCACAAACGCAGGATAAAAGTCATGCGTAAAAAAATGTTGACCATCAGGGTAATCCTTACGCTGGAACAAGGAAGCATTAGCAGGTACGTTAGCACAGCGACTAGCGAAACTCTCCACCATCACTGTCTGCTGTATACATAGAGCCGTCATGCCGTCGCTTTGGAGAAGTGTGCGATGATGGAAAAGGTTTAATGAAGAGAACTGCTCTATGAGTCCAAGGAAGAGCAAATGTTGAACCAGAAACATGGTCATTGAACCCCAAGGACTTCTGATGCTCACGGGGTCAAAACAGCTGCTGTGGTACAAATCGTTGAAGACATCGGTGCTGTTTTTTGTAGAAAAGCATCAGAACACACACAGGACTTCTTCTCTTGTTGCATATGGAGATGGGTAGATGCAGACCAGTTTACTCATGCTGACACCTATTCACCCAACTGGACCATGAAGCAGTGGAAAAAGTGGACTGTTAGATGTATGCCCACCTCGGGAAGAGAGAGAAATATGTGGCAAAGATAAGTCAGTGGAGGCAGTATGCTGTCTTGGGTCCTGGCATTTGTCGATGTTACTTTAACCAACTAACTAAAAAGTGTTGCAGAACTCATACGCCTTCATGGGTGAGGTATTCTCTGGTGGCTGTAGTCTCTTTCCTTGGATTCAGCGTGTACAAATTTAGTATGTTGTTGTTAAGCTTCCTCGCTTTTTGCTTTCTTGCTCTCTTTGTAGGGACTTGGTGACGAGCCAGCGAGCTGTGAGCAGTGCCACCACCTCTACCAGGAACTTTTTCTCTACATTCCTACCACAAGGCAGACGCACCTCAGGGAAACCACTGCAAGCCACCTCCGGGTCCTCACCAAGCCAGGCAGCAATGGGCAGGAGGGACCCATCGAGTAATCAGGTGAAAGCAGGAAGTGCCAGATTCCCAGATTTAAAAAAGACTGACTCAACAATTGGCTGGTTGTTTGTTTGAAAAAGTCATTTTCAGGTTTTGGGACTAGTGATACAGAGACATATATATGGAAACTGAGCTGGGGATGCCTCCTGGGCACCTCATATGTGAGGTGTTTCATGCATGTCCAACAGAAGAAGACCCCACAGCAGATCCAAGACACACGGGGGAGAAAAAGTCTCTTAGCTAGTGTGGGAACACCTCGGTGTCCCCACAGAAGAGCTGGAGCTGGTGTCAGGGGTGAGGAAGGTCTAGTAATCTCAGCTTATACTACCACCGTGATCTGGACCCAGATTAGTGGTAGGAAATGGCAAAGATCATGATGTGCAATGGACGGTGACCTCACTGTCCAATAACAATTAAGGTTTCCCGTAGCAGACTAAACTTCACACTGACCCAAGGATCAAGGCTTGGTGATGGGTTCATGGGTGCATGCATTTGCATAATTTATCCTATTGCAATTATTTACTACCACAAAGTTTTAAAACGTTCCCTCAGGAAGTTGTAGAAAGCTACACGCATGTTACACTTTTCTACATTTATGGCTGTAATCTTTTGTCTTTTTTAGCATGTGAAATCCAAAGAAGCAGGCCAAGCTAAGGAGGTGAAGCCAGCTTCCACCCAGTCATCAACCAGTGATCCTGTGGGCTCCCAGTCCCAGCTGTCTACGAACCAGTCAGCAAACCAGAATTCAAGACACAAAAGAATCCAGGATCATGAGAAGGAGAGGAAGGAGCTTTTCTCCAAACCACCACCACAGGTCCTACAGGCATGGTTACATTCTTAGGATATAAACCTGATGCCCTTACTCTTTACCTTACCTGTAGAGGTCAGGTTTTGCACTTTGAATTAGTAGTTGTCACATCACCAGCCTAACCTGTTTCATGTTGACAGACACCATTTCTGGTCTGGAAAGTTTAATCTGAGAGTCCTTTCATGTGTTGTCTTCAGACACCAGAGAAAAAAGGGGAGCCGTGGGAGGTAGAACCTCCTGCTGAGTCCTCCAGCGAACCTCCTGATTCCTTAAACAGCAGAAGCTGGGGAGCAGGAGTAGAGGAACAGCCTTTCATCAAACTCAGCCAGGAGGAGTACGGAGAACACCACTCGTCCATCATGCACTGCAGGTCTTCCTCCAACGCTGTCACTTTGCACCTACTTGCTAAGTAAAATCAAATTCTGAAGTCCAATCAGACTTCTTTCTTTCTGTCCTCCTTCGTTTGTTTTCCAGGGTTGACTGTTCTGGTCGCCGCGTCGCTAGTTTGGATGTTGACGGAGTCATCAAGGTAAACCTGTATTACGTGGTCTTCAAGCTAAATTATTCTAATAGCTTATACTGAGATGAAAACTCTATAAAGCCTTCTCTGCTGATCCGACTCCATCAGGTGTGGTCATTCAACCCCATCATGCAGACCAAAGCCACCATCATGTCCAAATCTCCTCTGCTGTCTCTGGAGTGGGCCACCAAACCAGACCGACTGGTAACAATGTTTACTTTCAGATACTGATTTTTATCAATACTGCTTATTAACCTCTTACTGTCCATCAGGTCACCAGTGAATCCATTGAGGGTTAGGGTTAGGATTTAGTGAACTTGCACTTATTAATGCTACAGCCACATGGAAAAGCTTTAAACAAAATGTGAAAATTAATTTGTCAGACTTCATTTGAAAGATAAAATCTCAAAGTTCCTCCAAGTTTGTTTTAGCCGCATGCTAAATGGGCTAAAACAAAACCCAACCCTAAGTCTAAACCCAGAGGAGGTTGCTGGTGGCCTAGTGGATTAATTGAAGACATCTGTCCAACAATAAAATGTGTGTGTGGTCAGTTGTTATTAGGCAGCGGCGTTGGCACAGTGCGGCTCTACGATACGGACGCCAAGAAGAATCTCTATGAGATGAACATCGACGAGGCTCATCCACGGTAAACCTGCAACACTGGAGCTCCTCAGTCACATAATCAGAACGGCTCTTCGTTGGTTTATATTCATAATGCTCGGAAAATAAAAAGAAAAAATGCCTAAATCTGCAGCTAAGGAACTCAGAAGTTTTTATAGGGTGTTAAACTGAAAACCTTTATTTATTTTTACATTTATTTTGTCTGCAACAGTCGACGTCACTTTCGTATAAGAACGTGCTTTTCTGCCTTCCAGTATCTTGTCTTTAGCCTGCAGCCCCAGCGGTTCCTCATTCGTCTGTTCAGCTGCAGCTCCCGGTCGATCCGGAAGCGCCGAGTCTGCTCCTCGACTTCCCATACCGGTGTCTGGTCAGCTGCTGCTATGGGACACCAAGACTGTCAAACAGCAGGTGGTTAACTACTCGTCTGCTCTTCATTCAGAGGCCATGAACAAACCCAGCGAATCTGGTTTTAGCATTTTGGCTACCATCGTGTTATTTTTGGTGCATGGAGGAACCTTATTGGTATGAGGGGGTGGAGTGTGGGTGCTGCACACAGGCACAGATACCTGTAATAATATCCTAGAGTTTTACTCAACAAAAGTGGAGCACTAAAAAGCTCCAGCAGCACAGACTCAGTCCAGGGGTCCAGTTTAGGTAGCTGAGGTGAAGCTAGCAGGCAGCTAGCAGTCTAGAGGGCAACCATGTATCAAAGTGACCACGCTCCTAACTTTAAGCCTTAATCTAGTCAACGTGTTCAGGGTTCAAACAGATTCACCCCTGTACAGTTGTTATGAAGGGAGATGACTTTGTAGCAGGCCGTAAACATGTTTATTTCTGCTGTTAATTTGGTCATTTTAACATGGGAGTCTTATGGGGACTGCCTCTGTGTTGGAGTCAGCCTCAAGTGGCCATCAGAGGAACTGCAGTTTGTGACCGTTCACCCCCAGAGGTGCTGCTTTAACAGGCTGCCTGACTGCCCTAACACACCTGAAACCTCTTTCAGAGATTGTGTCTGGCTGTGTGCTTCATTTCAGTTACCCAACAGTTTCAGTGAAACTAATTTAGACTCTTCATATTTCCTGCCTGTGGTGTAATCAGTGTCCTGACTTTGTCTCTTAGCTCCAGTTCTCTTTGGAACCAGAACCAGTGGCCATAAACTGCACGGCCTTCAATCACAACGGAAACCTGCTGGTGACCGGAGCTGCTGACGGAGTCATCCGCCTGTTTGGTCTGTGTTTATACTCAGTTCACCCAAAGACTAATCTGTTGCCTCTTTGCTGTCACTTACCATATCCCAAGTAAATCCAGGAAGTATCTTAAATATTACATTCATATTTACTCATGTGATGAAGTTAAAGCCCTCTGAATTGTCCGTCTGTCTTCTGTAGATATGCAGCAGTATGAGAGCGCGATGAGCTGGAGAGCTCACGACGGGGAGGTTTACAGCGTGGAGTTCAGCTACGATGAAAATACCGTCTTCAGTATCGGGGAAGATGGCAAGGTGCGTGAAAGCCAGGACTCAGTTTGGACTCCTTATTTTATGCAGGAAAGTTAAAGTAAGTGTGTGTGTGTGTGTGTGTGTGTGTGTGTGTGTGTGTGTGTGTGTGTGTGTGTGTGTGTGTGTGTGTGTGTGTGTGTGTGTGTGTGTGTAGTTTATCCAGTGGAACATCCATCGCTGTGGGGTTAAGCAGTCAGAGCAGATTTTACCTCAGGACGCCACCGGCCCCTTCGTCCTGTCGGGGTACAGCGGCTACAAACAGGTAAGCAGTCAAACTGATGTCGAGTTAGCTCTGCCAATCAGGAACAGCCGCCTCCCCCCTCCTCCTTGGAAGGCATCAGCTGTCCAGCAGTTCGACATGAACACATTGATTCCATAAATATTTATATTTACGCAGTCATTATTCGCTAGCAGGCGGTCAAAGATGAAGAACCTGTCACCAATTTGTTCACGTTTGCTAAACATTATTAGCTCACTGATGATGTCACTTCCTGATTTTGTAGAGACAAGGAAATGACGTCCTTCATGGACGCGGACAGGCTGGATCAGTTTTCACGATCAAAGCTGCCTGAAATAAATAAAAAGTAAAAACAGTGAATTTTGCAAACTAATTTAAACGCCGTTCATAAGAAAATCAATCCTGTGATGGAAGTGAATAAATCTACTAAAGTGAAGGATTTTGTCTAACTTTGTGATGTAACTCTCGTTCAGGTTCAAGTCCCTCGAGGTCGACTCTTCACCTTCGACTCTGAAGGTCAACACGTGCTGACCTGTTCCAGCTCCGGTGGACTCATATACAGAGTGAGTGCACCTTCATCCTTTCTGGATTCAGCTCCTGCCATAAAGAGAGCTTCAGGAAATCATTCCCCCCGTTCTCTGTAAACTCTACAACAGCTCCTTATTGTGACAGGTGAACACACCTGTCAGGACGTTCCTCACACATTTCTGTACCTGCTGATTCTCAGATTTATTGTGCATGTTATTTATTAATGCCATTTTACACAGTTTTCATTATATTAACTTGAATGAAGACTTTTTAGTATCACTTGGATCCATTTTGTTTTGTCTGATCTGATTGTGGTGATGTAGAGTTAAAATGTATCAGTTCTTTAACGCTTTAAGCACGTTTGATACTTTCATTTACGTACCTGCTCGCCCTCTTCCAGCTGGCCAATGGGGAGTCGGCTCTGGAGAGAGTGCTGTCGCTGGGCGGGCACAAAGCACCAGTGGTGACGGTGGACTGGTGCTCGGCGGTGGACTGCGGCACCTGCCTGACGGCCTCCATGGACGGAAAGATCAAACTGAGCACGCTCCTAGCGCAGAAGTCCTGATGGAGGTCCTCAGAGTTTAATCCTGTGCAGTTTAGAAGGAGATGAATGGAAGGCCTGAGGAATGCATCATGATACAAACTAACCTGTTTTTAAATTCAAATTAGGATTAAAATCTTACTGACGGTTCCACCGCAGAGCTCGTTTCTTTTGTTAAAGCTGTGTCTGTTGATATTTTCACTGCTCCGAAGTCTGACAGACTCTCAGCTCCATCTCAAGGGTTTCAGTCGAAGGCGCCTGGACTTCTTTTAGCTTCTTGAAGTTTCAGGAAGTGAAGAAGTTTCTCCAGAACGTCTTAAAGAACCTAAACGAGTAGTCCAGTTGCCTTCAGCTCAAGGCCTTTAGACTGCCGTGAGCTGGATGAGTGAGAATACGGATGAATCGGAATAACAGACTTCCAACTGGGAAATCTCACATCAAGTCTGAAAAACATTTTGGAAAGTTTTTGTTACAGGAGCCGAGCAGGGTTTCTATTTAACCCAAAATAAGTAAGACTAATAATAGAATAAAACAAAAAAGGGTAATAAAGTCTAAAGATAATCACCTCATCAAAGAGAACCTGAAAATTTGTTTTATATGTTTTATTCTGTATTATATTTGATTTTATCATCATAGATGTTTAGTGTACAGAGTCAGTTTATTTCCAGTAAGTACATTTCCAGTTTAGCTCTTTTATAGTGTACTTTTTGATTCTATTAGATTATGTTTTTGGGTTTCAGGATTATTTTTATATGGAGGATTTGTGAAAGACATGAAGTACAAACACGCATTAAAAATGCCACTTTGAGACTCTGAAGGACTCACAGTCACATCCAAAAAGCTAATCCACACAGGCTCCAAAGTGTACATACAGGCTCAAATATATACATGCACTCACTGAAATCATTCAGTACCTGCTGCTGAAGGCTCTGCAGTGATTGTACAAAGGCTGCGTTCAATCATTCCAGCCTGGACAAGAAATCACGAAAATCCCCAAATTATCATGATGAGTGTTTTTAAATGTCTGACCACAAATATAAATAAAATTGACATTAAAGATGCTTCCTGTAGATTATGAGTTTATTTTGCACGGGTCCACATTATTATTTGTGTTAATTAAAGGTTTTTGTTAGATGTTTTTGTTTAGTTTTATGAACCTGGGCTTCTTCCCACTTCGGATAACCGTCTGAGACTGTAGTACCTGCTCTCCGCCGCAGGAGACGCGCTCTCAGAATTTGTGCCGTAATTGTTTTGAGGGAAGAAGCAGCTGGAGCCACAACAATAACAGAGGCAGCTTCAGGGGCTGGAAATCCTTTAAATGTGACCTTTTCGGCGCCGATTTTCGTGTCGTACCGGATGCAAACGGGTCGTTTATGAGAAAAGACTCCGAAATAATTGCGCACAAAGGTGAATTCAGGCGCTATGTCGCGTGTTTCAGCGCATAAATGACATTTCGTTGATGCGAGGCTAGCTGCGCCGTTAGCCTGCGTGCACTGAGCCCGGGTCCGTCGTCGGTTTTCCGTTTCATGTCACTGCCCTCCGGTACCGCGTGCAGACATGGAGAGTTTGTACAAGCGGAAAATGTTCGCGTCCATGCGGAAAACCAAAGTGGCCGCGTCGAAGAAGCGGCAGATCGGCCTGCCCGCCTCCATCCTGGACGACAGTGACGAAGGCTCCTTCTCCTCCTCCTCCTCTTCCTCTGGCTCGCAGTCCGACTTCCAGAGCTCCCCGGAGGATGACAGTGAGCAGGAGAACCGGGACCGGAGCGAGTCCGGGGGGACCTCCAGCGACGACAGCCGCTCTGTCACCCGCAGAAAGCGCTCCTTCCTGGGAGGCGACGACAGCTCTTCGTCGTCCAGCCGCGGCGACGAGGATGAAGAGGACGACGATGATGATGACGACGATGATGGGGGTGACGACAGGAGTCACCCGAAGAGGATGGTGCAGCCGAGGAAGAGGAGCAGGCTGCAGCGGCAGGACGAGTCGGACTCGGACCGCGCCGAGGAGAAGCGGAGAGAGGACGCGGAGAAGGCGAAGAGGAGGCAGAGACACAACAAGCTGCTGGCGCTGTCCCGGAGGATGAAGGCCCGGATCCCGAGCCGGAGGAGGAGCCGCGTGAAGCAGGTACACCTGGACACCAGCGTCACGCACAGAGGCGCAGGTGCTTCTGCAGAAACACGTTTAAAAAACAAACGCGCCTCCTGTTGATGCTTGAGCCTTCAAGCAGCTCTGCAGCGTTAGATAGAAGCGCAGGGAAATGAGAGAAAACTGGCAAATATACGAGAAAGAAAGGCACATTTATGAGGGAAATATGACAGAATTCAAGCAAAAAACAGCAGATTTAATTACATATGGAATAAAAAGGTCACATTTATTTTTAAAAACTGAAAAAATGGCTTTCGTAGAAGGAAAATCTGGTAAATTTACGAGACACATTGATGGGGGAAAATGCTAAAACAGCACATTTATTTTAAAACCATTTATTTGTAAAACTGGTAAATTTAAAAGAAAAATTAACTTTTTTATGAAAAAACTCACAAACAAGAAAAAATAAGTAAATAAAAATAAATGTGCAGATTTACACCAAAATGTCAAATATGCAAAAAAAAAAATAGCATATTTCTGAGAACCTTTTGAATGTATGCCATAATCTAAATGGAGATGTATATATATATAATATTTATGAGAAATAAGTCGGTAAATTTATAAGCGGGAACTTGAATATAAATAAATATACAAGAAAATGTAAAGGAAATTGGAAAAAATGGGAAATTTAAAATAAGAAAATCTGTCCTTTGTGTGCTGAAAGTTTCCCCTGCAGCCGTCATTTCAAACTGCTCGCTGTGGTGAAACATGCACTTCATAACCTAATAAATGAGTAAAATGTGTTTATGCTCTCTTTTTTTAAGGCTGCAGGAGACAAGGAAGAGTCTAAAAAAGCTGAGGATGAGGCCAGTGCTGAAGATGGAGATGGAGGAGGTGAAGAAGAGGAGGGCAGCAAGAAAGAAGGGGGTGACGAAGGAGAGAATGAGGAGGAGAAGGAGGAGAAGCAGTAGGCCTCTGAAAATGACTCGCAGCTCTTTATCTGTACAGGATTCCTGGTTATATATCTTGTCGCTATGACAACAAACGCTGGTAACGAGCAACAAGGAGAAGAAACGAGGAAGTGGACGGCGGCTCTGAGCTGGCTGTGAGGTCGCTTTTGCTTCAGATTGAAAACACTCGCTGATCTGCCGACAGCTCGGTTTTATTTACACGTTGCAGATGTTTCCACATTAATCTGCCAACAGCTGGAGGCTCCAAGCAGGGCTGACCCTCTGTGACCTCACAGGCAAAAGCATGGAGTGGTTAAAGTGCATTTGAGCAGGTGATCGACACTGTCGGAGGGAGTTAGGATTAGTGCTTCGTCTTTATTTTCATCTGTTTCTGTAACACTCAGAGGTGAGTCTTTTTCTGCAGCGTCCATCAGAAGGTCACAGGTCATCAGAGACAGGAAATAAACTGGAGTTGATTGTTTTTGTTTGTTTTTGTTTGTTTACCACAACAAATTGAAAAAAAACAAATGAAACGTGAGATTTATAAGGAAAAAAACTCAAATTCCCATATTTGAATTTGAGTTGTCCTGGACTAACAGCACAGGGACCGTCTGCACCTACGTCAGGAACCTTTGCTCTCATTGATTTTGCTTTGAGTTGTGAGTTTGACATTTCTGTCTCTTAAAATTATGGCTGAATATGTCTGACAGAAGAAGCAGACACAGTCCGGTCTGATCTGCCTCACGTTTGGCTCGATCACCAGATGTGGCCCTGAAGTCGTGAGCTGGGCTCGACACGAGCTGCGTGGGCCAGATGTGACCCGCAGTCTGCAGCACAGCTCACATCTGGCACATAGATGGTGGACCGCCGAGCTGCAGCAGCCTGAGTCACAGCCAGACGTGGGCCAAATATTCCTGCTATCTCAGTTATATTTAACAGGTTTGAAGCAGCAGATCTTTTTTGCCTTAAAATACAAAAACGTGCTCGTTTTCTGTGGTTTGAGTCACAGCTCTGTTTGAGAGGCCAACAAAAAGCCAGTAAGAGGTCCTTGAGTTCGGTCAGAGGAAATTCCTGCCGGCAGATCAGCAGGTGACTAAAACCAGGGCGACATCTTTCCTCGATTTGGAGCACGGAAGCTGCTCCGGATGGTTTTCCCAGAGGGGAGGGAGGGCAGCTCAGTGGGCGGGGGACGTGGGACTCCGTGTCATCTTTAAGACAGAAGCCGAGCACGACTCCCAGAAGGCATTGCTGTGACTCTTTAGTCAATTCTTAACGGCGGCGTTGTGAATATGCTAAAACCTCTTAATCCATGGCCCCAGAGGATTCTGGGTGTTGTAGTATTTAGAGACATTCTTAACCGACAGCGCTCTGACTCGTTTATGTCGCACTTTCCTGCTTTTTATTTCCAAGAAGAGCTTGAATTTGATTGGTCGCCGCTCTTTTTCAGGTGTGACGGCCTCGCAGTCCAGTCGGCTCTGTTCCTGTACAGCAGCTTTTTCATCTGTCGCATTTTTTGAAGAAATATTTTCTTTTTTTTTGATAGTTTTGTCCATTTGTTTTTCAAAATGCCTCCTCTCCGGTCGTCTCTAGTTTTGCGTTATCTCACTGTCAGCTGAATACCTTTGAATGTTGAACAAAGCAAGAACTTCAGACATGTTTATGAAACGCTGTGATCACAATCAGAGAAATATGATTCTTCTCCTTTGTGGACATCATGAGGCATAGTTGTTCTTGCAGTGTAGTAAAACCAAATTATTTGTCAGATAGTTGCATCAGTAGGTTCTCAGTCTTCCGGGTCACTGTAGCCGAGAGTGCTTAAGAAGGAGGCAGCTGGACGTCTTCAGGTTCATGAAGGGTTCTCATCCCAGAGGCTTCACAGAGGTGGTGGTTTACCACACCAGCTGCTAGCAGGTCCCTTCCCAGGTGTTTGAACCCCTCACAGCTTGACTCAGGGGACCTCAAAGGCTCCTGTGAGGGTGGGGCGAGGCAGTGTCTTACAGAGGGTTCAGACTCAGTGCTGGTAATGAGGGAACAGCCCCCATTAGGGGTTAAATTCCTGGGACTCCCTGCTTGGGTTATACTCTGTCATATCACCTGTGATGTAGAAGTGTCATATTATGATATCGTTGCTATAACAACACCGTGCTTACACACTCCCGAGACAAACCAGCATGTCTGAGAGCAAGAGCCACGCGTCAGCCTCCAGTGATGAAGAGCAGAGCTGCTTCAACCTCCAACAAAGCGCAGACGGCAACACACCGTCGAGTACAAGCAGGCTGCGAAGGAGGGGATGCGAGCGTGGTCATATGCAAGACAAATGTAAACAAATGCCTCCACCGAGCATCGCTAGGAGCACCCCGTGTAACAGGAAGAGCGAGCGGTGGATGGGAATTAGTGATTCAGTTACATGGTGGAAAAACAGGCTTAGTAGCTCGCTTAAAAGCTTGAGCCAAGATGCAGCATCCCAGGTAGAAAATACTTTTCACGTCTGTTGCAGCTCCTGGAGAGTCACAAGGTTAAAGTCTAGTTATTGCTGCATCACTGTAATCCTGCTGCTGCTCGTGGCACTTTGTTTCAATACAGTCACACTTCACATTCTTCCTGATTGTAATTATGAAGCTATTTAAAGTGTGTCATCAATGACAGCAGCTCAGTGGAAAAGGCCTGATATCAGGTCATTTTGAGTGAGAAACAGCATTTCTATCACAGGGTAGAAGCTGCACTCAGTTTTTGGCAAAGTTACTTTTATATATTTGTTTTTTATGAAGGTTAAAAACTGTCATTGACATTAAAAATCTATTTTTAAACACAAATCTGACTCAGAAATCACAACAAATATAACATCACAGATCTATAAAGATATTTGAAGTGTCCAAAAAGCTCTGGATTGATTATAATGTAGGTACAATAACACAGACTCCTAAAGATTGCTGAAAAACAGGTTATTTCTGTATGTTATATATAAGCCCTTCATAAATCATGCTGACTGCACTCTATTTACCAATATAAGCAAAGACATTACACATAAAAACACACAGAAACATCAGGATCACTTTATGGCAGATGATCATGTTTTGGCACAACAGCAGTAAATACGTGTTAATATGATGCAGGACAAAAAAAATGTTGCTTAAACCACTCTTATTCTTTTATAAGTTTCTTTTAGAGCTGACAGTTGGAAAGCTGTGACCATCTGTAAAGAAGGACTGAAGGAACCTTTAGTTTTTAAGGTTTCTTTGGGCGTTTCGTGATTACCCAGCAGGTAGAAAATGGTCTTCATCCAGGATTTCAGCTGCTCATCCGACGCTCGGAGCTACCGGATCGTTCTGGTGTCCTGTAGAAATGTTTGTGTAGTTTAAAGAAACCGACAACTGTAGCAGTGACGTTCATACAATTGACAGGAAGGATGGACAGAGCTATCAAAATAAGGGTCTGTTTAAAAAAAAAGAAATTCTGTGAGGGTTTTGTTTGTTTTTGTTTGGTTTTTTTTGCCCACATTGGATCAGAGATTCTGGACATTTCTCCATAACCCAGAGTCTAGTTTACTTTTTGCACTTGCTGAATACGTGGGGGTTGGGGTGTGTGTGTGTGTGTGTGTGTCGGGAGGGGGGTGTCCTGTACATAAAAATGAATCTGGGTGACGTACCCAGACTTTTTGTATTTTTCTATTTATTTCTTCCTTTATAAAGTCTGCTACAGGCCGCAGTCTTGTGATAAACATAATTGGACAAATGATGAGAACTTTCTCCTCGTTTCCTTCCATCCTTCTTCCTAAATCCTTCTTTTTTCTGCCTGTAAAGGTGCGTTCATGTACAGTGGTAATAATAGGAAAAAACACACCTGTGCTCATGTTTCTGAGCCTCGGCCGCTTCCGTCACAGCTGGTGAGAAACTGAATGTTTTTAAGTCGAGTTTCCAGCTGCTGAAACTGAACCCACAGAGTGTTTGAGAGCCTCGTGGCCTCTTCTTTCAACAAAAGGACTCAGTATGATATACAGTATAGTGATAATACACACACACGTGTTATAGGTACATATCAGTGCTGTGTATTTACCTGTTTTCAGTGTGTTTCTGTTGCTGTATAAAGCTCTTCAGACTGACCCACGGTGTTGCAAACGCCTGTTTTAATAATAAAGTTTTGTTTTTTGACCAACAGATTGTGTGTTGAAAGGCTTTATTGGTTATCTTTACACATTTTGCATGAATACGCAGGCCCGAGCTATGAAATAACTCATTACTTTTTATAGTGTAAGTGGTCTGCACTAATAAATAAAAAAATCTTTTTCTATTTTAGGTCCTCTTTCATTTTCCTGATATATGTCCCCCCCCAGCTCAGTCTTCCAGAAATCCTCACATCTGACTGACCACTCAGTGAAAGTCCTGGACTGAAGTCACAGATGGCAAAACAATTTCCATCATCTAAATGGCAGCAGAACTAAAGTTACTTTATATGTTTTTAATCATGTTCTTGGAGAACGAGATAACAAATGAGTGTACCTGTAAAGCACTTTGGGTCAGCTTCTCTTGTTTTAAAAATGTGCTATATAAGTGATTTGACTTGATTTAAATTTAATATTTAAATGAATGCTTATAAAATTAATGGAGACTAAATAAAATCAAAACAACCTAATTTGTCCCCTTCATGGAATCTGTCTCCCCCTGGTGGACACCCTGCACTATTACAGGGATGTAACGACAGAGAGCTCCACCAATTAGAGCTGAGAGTTTCAGTCAGGTGACCGATTCTTCGCCGCCATCATTGTTGGTGGCAGTGAAGCCTGTGTGGAGGGTGGGAAGAAGCACCAGCGGATCTTGCTGGAGTTCTAGTCCGGCTGCGAGTGAGTGTTGTCCGGATATTCAGCCATGGTTCAGACGTGCTCAGCGTACGGCTGTAAGAACCGCTACCACAAAGACAAAGACGTTTCATTCCACAAGTAAGTTGGCGTAAAGTCTCTGCGTGTGTCTGCGTGTGTGAGAGAGCGAGCTGGGTAGCGTTAGCTGTCCTGACATGGTGGTTGAGCAACGTCCACCAGCCTGCGTTCACTAATCTGCCTCATTAAAGATTAACTGCCCTTCCTCAACAGTACGCGACACGTGGAGTCAGACGCTGGACACTTTTGGTGTCGGCAGGTTTCACCGCTGAGATCCGGATACACGAAAGTCACCAAACGGTGGTTTTTACTCGGAAAAGTCAAATGTTTTTATCGAGTCTAAAGTCACAAGTTTCTCTGTGGCGATACGGAAGCACTCAAGTTTAGATATTACTAAAAGTTTACAACCATTTACCTTTTTTTTGCAAACCGAATTCACCAACACATAACGGAGTTACTTTTAAAGCCCTGCAGTTTTATTCATTATTATGTTTGCCACGTCCATAAATCCGAGAACAGTAAATGTCCCCAAATTTTACTGGAGTTTGGCGCAGTGTGTTTGTTTAGTGTCCAACTGTAGCCTCCAAACAAGCACCAGAAAGGTTACCGCTCCAGTTTTTTACCGAGAAGTTTACTGTGAAACTAATTACTGACGTTAAAAATAGTCCCCAAATCGTACAAAACCAGTTAGACATTAACTGGTTGTAACTGGTTGTGTTTGCAGGTTTCCTCTGGCGCGTCCTGATGTTTGCTGTAAATGGGTGGCGGCGATGAGGAGGAACAACTTCAAACCAACAAAGTACAGCAACATCTGCTCCCAGCACTTCACCGAAGACTCCTTCAAGAGGGAGTGCAACAACCGCGTGCTGAAGGAGAACGCCGTGCCATCGCTGTTCACCTTCAACCTCAGCATCAAGGTGACCTGACCGAAGCAGGGCTCTGCTCCTCTCAGTTTCCTGTCATGTTTTCTTTATTTCAGGATAAGAGCACAGTCCTGAGAAACGGCGAGGAGTGCTGAGTGAGCCAGATAACTCGATCAGGTTACCTTCACCTTCAGTTAGTGGAGCGACTAGTTAACTCCTCTCTTTTCTGTCTGGCAGTCCGAGTCCCTGGAGGATCCCTTTCCCTCCGAGAACCTCTTCCCGCTCTCTCTGCCTCTGACCTCTGACCCGACGGAGGAGGAGGAGCCTGAGAGCAGCCCGCCCGACACCAGCAGCGACACGATGACGACGCCGACAGCAGCGGTGTCCTGCGACCACAACTACACGGTAGAGGACTCTGCGCAGCAGAAGAGACGCATTGAGCTGCTGGAGGAGCAGGTGGAGCATCTGAGGAAGAAGCTGAAGACGACGCAGCAGAAGTGTCGGCGGCAGGAGAGGCAGCTCAAGAGGCTGAAGGCCAGCCGGGAGGCGGCGCCCAGGAGCGCCCGAGAGGCGGCGCCGGAGCCGGCCTTCAGCGAGGGATACGTGATTTTGCCTAAACACATCTACCACAGTCTGAAAGGCATCGAGTGAGCGGGAGCAGAGGACGCTTTCATCAGCGCTGAGCTGAAGGACGCTGCAAATACTTACATATCTCTGTTTGTTGTTTTTATTTTTGGAGCTCGGGCTGCCGTCAGATGACTTCTTAAATCTTTAGGTTTTGGTTTTCAAGAGCTAAGCTAACCACTCTCCATACTTGACGCACACAGACTGATGTTTCTTCAGTCACGTTACCCCAAACTGTTGAACTGTTCCTTTAAAGAGGACCTGTTCTGCCTGCCCTTTCTATTCTGCCATATACGAGGTGTTAATAAGCCGAGGTGGGCGTCTTCTCTGGAATTTCTTCACTGATTTGAGCGAACATCAGCTTCTGTGTCACACCGAGCTGAAGTTACTGTGGAGGATCATCTGCAGGGAGGAGAGCTGCGTCTGCAGCTACAACCGAGCAGCTTTCATCTGAAGAGTCCACAGTTTAAAAGGGTCGAAGGTGAGGAGCAAAACCACTGAGGTCCTGAGGCGTCTGAGGCCGAACATTCAGAAGAAACAATCTGAACATTTAGGCTTTGAGTTTTGGGAACTAAAGAGAGAAAAACTGGCAAATTTATCAGAGCAAAAACGTGAGTTTTGGTTCCAGTCTGGCTCCAGTTGCTGGATCTGCCTCCCTGAAACTTTGCTGTGCTCTGTGAATCAGGATTGAGCTTTAAGTGCTGTCATTGGGACATGCTGGAGGAGATCAGCTTTCATCAGAGGCACAAGCAGACATGACAGGACTGAGAGATCCAAAGAGAAAGCAGACAAACGGGATGATGATTGATGATCAAACGCAGCCAGAGGATCAAACCCTGAAGCTCAGGCTTCACACGGCTCTAAACACTCCGTTTACCAGTTTTTTTTACTCTTGGATCTGTATGATGTCATAGAGAGGTGATATCTTTATATGGTCATGTTTGGCACAGAAGCCCCACCTGCTTCGCTTAAAGGAGGAGGAGCTAAGACAGCTTGTTTCAGACAGGGTGATGTGAAGGCTGGTGTCAGATAAAGAAGGATTATTCTGAACTGTGAATCATGCAAAGCTGCTTTGAGAATTTAAGAACAGGAAGCTGGAAATGTGCAGGATAGGTCCCATTAAAGATTCTGGTAATTTGGTAATAAAATTTGAAACTATAAAATAAATTGACATGAAATTCTTCAGGTTTTGTTTGTTTTTCAGAGTTTTTTCCTTAAAGGCTGTTTTAAAAAGTACATTTGTTGTTGTTTACATTTATTTTTTTTTCTCAAGCTGCAAAAAGGTGAAATGTGCTTGTTGCTGCTGGTGTGCAATAAACTGAAGCCATACTGCTGCTTCTTCTGCTCTCTGTGCACTTCCTGCCCCGAGGAGGCCGTGATCGCTTTGCATGAACATCTTAGCAGAGGCGAAGCTCAGCCAGACTTGATTAAAGTGAAGACTTGATGTCGTATCTTCACAATTATCAAAGTGATAAAAGGAAAATCCAGCAGACATCATCTCGATGTTCTCATGAAAATGTCACAACATGATCCAGGTCCGGGTCCTCGTAGATCCGGGGCTCGGTTCATGTTCGGTGGGATTTTCCTCCTCGGTGTAGGTCTGCAGTCATTGTCCGCATAAAGACCACCAGTCCAGACACATCATGTTTGAAATTCATCTTTTTGTTTTCCGTCCTGTAAAAGCATCTTTACGTTATTACAGTGGGATATTTTTCGCCCCCCAGTCCCCCCCCGGCTCAGCGGGTCAGCCCAGCAGACAGCAGGATCCTCGGCAGCTGCTTAATCATCACGTGGAACCAAAAACAAACAGAAACCTGCCAGGAAGCCGAAACCAGCAGAGAGAGCAAAGATTCATTCGGTCAACACCACAAAATCTGCCACACAAACGAGAGCAAACGCACAGTTCTGCTCGACCGGGTCCTGACCTTTCAGCTCTTTAAAAAACCTGTGAGAAGGTAACAGGCCTCGGCCCTGTCGGGTTAAAGGTCGACACACAACCTGCAGCACCACTGAGCAAAAGATTTGAGCCTCTATGTCCTGAACCTGTGCATGTCAGTTCAAACCTGAGCTCCCAGCTCTTATTTTTAGTCATTACAGTGATTCCACCCTGGAAGATATCTGATCAGAGAAATCATTAAAAGCCCAAAATGACCACGACATTCACGCCCACAGAGTGTGTGTGAACTTCTGCCCACAGCTGTATACACAGCTGTGTCAGTAAGTGTGTGGTATGGTGTAGTGCAAGTCAAACAGAACAGTTTACATTGTGCAATAATGGTGCGGTTCAGGGCTCAGAGCAGACGGATGGCTTGTGGGTAAAAACTCTTCTTCAACCTTTCAGTCTCAGTCCTCAGGCAGCGGGAACGCCGGCCTGATGGGAGCAGGGAGAAGAGAGAGCGTCCGGGGTGGCCGGGCTGTTTGAGGATCTTCATGGCCCCCGAATGTCCTGCAGGTTGGGGAGGGTGGTTCTGATGGTCCGTTCAGCTGAATAAACCACTCTTTTTAGAGTATGAAGTCCTGTTTAGTGCAGTTTCCCATCCAGGTGGTGATGCTCCCACGCATGATGGTCTCAGTGGTGCAGGTGTAAAAGTTCCTGAGCACCTTGAGTGGGAGCTTGAAGTGTCTCGGCCACCTGTGGAGGTGGAGACGCTGTCTGGCCTCCCTCCTGTAGGCTGTCTCTTCATTGTGGGAGCTCAGTCCCACAACAGCAGACTTTATGATGACGTTGGACTCTGACGTGGCCTCGCAGTTATGGGTGTACAGTGAGTACAGCAGAGGGCTGAAAATATGAGCCGCAGGGATACTTTTGTCCAGCAGGTGGTGGTACAGAGCTGCATGTCGGCGGTCCGAGCAGCTCAGCGTCTTCATTCAGTGAACCAGGTGAGTAACAGGTGTGCCAACCTCTAATTAAGACTAAAAATACTCTAACCTGTGAGCCTGCTGGTCGATGCGGTGTGTTGTAGTGTAGAGAGGCCCAGAGGGCGTGATGATGTGATGTCTCCAGGATTTGACAACAAAAGGCGAAGTAACAGGAGTGTTTCTAGGATTTTTTAGGGTTATCCAGAGAAGGACCTTTGGGAAGTCACTAAATCTATGAGATAAATACCAAAGCAGTTCACTTGTAAAAATTCAGTGTCAGACCTCCAGCCTCCATAAACGGGCAGAAGTAAAGATCATATATGTCACATATCTTTGTTTTAAGTATGCAAAGTAAAGTTGGGGCAGGGCTGTCCCCCAGTCTGAGTGTTTGGCTTCGCAAAGCGTGAAAATTGCAAAGAAATTAATAATTTGAGTTGTCAGTAAAATTCGCTGCTGTCTCAGTGTGAGCATGCCAGCACAGGAGTGATCGTTCATAGTTTAATAAATGTGGAGGCTTTTGGAACGATTATTATTCAGAGATTTTACAGGTTCTTACCTTCCTGTTTTGCATCAACTTGAACCTGATGTGACCCCCTGAGTCAGGGAATTACAGGCCGTGTGAGGGATGTGTGGGGGAGTCTGCTTTTCATATCCTAAAACTGCTGTTTGGCATCTCTAATGAGAATAAGAGCTCTCATTGCAGTAGTTTATTATTTAACAGTATGAAGTTTATATTTACTTTTTCCCCCACAGAAAAATGGGATCCAAACCCCTCCATCATTTTCACCTATGACTGAAACACAGGTTTGGGGGTGGGGCCCCCGTTTAACCACGCCCCTGCAAAGTGAATTTAATGGTCTGTAAAGAGTTTGTGGCCCCTTCAAGTTTTTCTTTTGACTCTTTTACGAACTCTAGTCCTGGTTCCACATTTCCACTGATGCTGTGGGTCCAGATTTGGATGTGGGAGGGGCTAACCCAGAGATATTCAGCAGTTATTGGCAGATGAATCGAACACAGGTACTATCTGCCATGTGATCTGAGGCACTGAAATGACCCCAGCTTCTCCTATGCTGGTTCTCCAAATGTCCTGAGACAGGACCGAGTCTGTAGCAGCAGATTATGGGTAGAAAGGTGGCGTTGAAGAGCTGGGAGCCCCTGGTGTGGTGTGCATGTGATTATGTTGTACATGCAGTGCATTCATCAGCCGTCCATCAGACCTCAGGGGACACCAACAGTTCGTTTTGCTCTGGTTTCAGTTTCTCCTCACGACCTCGACCCTCCTCAGGTGACCCGCCCGCTGCAGGGGTGAGTTTGATCCAGGTGGACGTGTTTGGTCTGAAGCTCCGCCCCCAGGCGAAGCATCAAGGTCGCCCTGTCTGAACGGTAACGCTCTTCAGGCTGCAGACTGACCGCTCTCATTAGATAACACCTGGTTGACCTGCTGCTCCCAGCATGCTCTGCTCATGCCACTGAAAATCAGAGCAAAAAAACACTTTTCACAGAGATATAAACTAATAACATAAACTATAGTGCAGTCCATTATTCTCATGAGCAGAAGGGCACATTTAGAGGTACATTTGAGGGGTAACGTGGGGCTCCAGAGGTTAAAGATGAACAGCAAGGACACATCGTGTCTCCTGCTGCTGGTTTGCTTCTGCTCAGCCTCCTCTCCTGTGGATGTGCTGCTGATGAACATGTTCATCCTCTGACCCAGATAGAAACTCCCGGCTTCACTTCTCATTCTCTTCAGTCTGGACTGGCTGAATTCAGCCTGCAGCAGCGAGCCAAGCGCTCGGAGTAAACGGAGGTTAGCGGGACGGCGCAGCGCGGCCATAATGATGTATATAAATATAAAACACCGCCATCATTTTCAGATGTGCCCGGCAGCGTGTATTCGATCTGTACAGCGGTATGATCTCTCTGCCAATAATCTGCTCTTTCCTCAAAAACTCTGAAGAGACGCCTGAGGGGAAGCAGCAGAGCGGGGGAGGAAGACGAGGGGGGAGAGGAGAAGAAAGAGATGAGAGGAGAGAGAGGCTGAATCAAAGAGCCGCAGCCGGGAAATAACAAGCGACAAAAGCAGATGCAGAAACGATAAAGAACGAATTTAAGGCTGAGTTAATGAATTCACAGATTCATGCTTTAATTTATGCTCTAAATGACTTAATTCGTTCTTTATAAATAATTAATTTGTGTTCCAGATGAAAGTTCGCAGTCAGGGATCTGAAGGATCTGAAGGATCTGAATTCATGCTCTTGAAGAAGCAGCAGAAAGAAAGTATTTTCATATTAAAGCACTTAAACATACTTGAAGTTCTCTATGCTCTGAATAATTTTAGGTAAGAAAAAAATAAACATTTTTAGACTCTCCCAGAGCACCAAAAATTCTGGAGCCTGAATTATTTCACATAAACAAACTTCTGTCCTGAAATGATCGTGGAGCTGCTAGAGCAAAGAGTCAGACTTAAACACTCTGAGCTCTGGATACACTTTAGTGTTTGATCTGAATCTCCGGATCAGCCCAGTTTAAATATGTGCAGTCTTTATCTAGAATCACCTTAATCATGTTTTATAAGCACTTGATTTGTGGCGGTACCTCAGTTAGGCTCCAGGATTCGTGCTCTGTAGTAACTTAATCTCTGAAATTCATATTTTACAATCATTAAATTTTCTCTCTGGGTTTCCTCATCAGGTCTGCAGCTCCTCCAGGCTGTGCGCTGGTTGCTTCATTCATGCTTTAGACACAAGTTTGTTTAGTCCAAATAATTCTGGCTCCAGGACGACGTTATCACAGGTGCATCATCGATAGAGGAGAGTCTGTGCTCTACCGAATTTATGCCCTAAAATCATTTATATGATGACAGCATGCCCCACATAGACTCCATGTTCCAGTTTACATCTTTACTCTGGAATAAATGGTCCTGCTCTACATTATTTTATTATATTCTAGGACTGGTTCATTTGTAAGTATTTAATTTCTCCTCTGTTTACTTACATTAAACATCATTATCTGTGCACTAACATTAATATGTCGGCATTTATTAGGAAGTTAATAATAATAATAGTGTTGTAGCATTGATTCCTTATTTCTTTATATTTGGCTAATTTGTAAGTATAATTGTATTAATTGGGGTACCAAAATAACTCATGTTGTGAACATTAATTCATGCACTGAAGATGCTTAATATGTGCAAACAGATAGTTTTGTGCTGAAGGCAGCGAACAAAAATGAGTCAGAGAGGAGAAGCTGTGAGATGGAGAGGAGTGAAGGGAGCAAAGAGGAGGAGGAGAAGGATGGAAGTGTGACCTGATGCAACTGTTTGTGTTTCAGCACATGGGAATATTTAATTTAAACTCACAAAAGGTCATCAGAGGTTCACAATGATCCGACCTGCTGTGATCTGACCAGAGAGGATATGCCTTAATGATGGAAGCACCTCCAACTGAGGATCTGTGGATGCTCATTTTCCCTTTAAGGTCTAAATCTTGGAGAAAAGCTCTTTACAGACACATGATAATATCTGTGTGAGCATACTCGGGTAGAGCAGTATTTCTAGTGCACCCTGGTGCCTCGTCAGACGGTGATGGACTGTCTTCTTGGTGCAACACGAGGACGAGTCAGCGGTGAGGCTCAGATTTTTGGAGGCTGACAAACATGAGACAGCTCCAGTCTCATACTCACTGATTCAGACGCTATTATTAATTTACATTCTTGCTTCTGATATTCAGCCAATGACGCCTCTTCTTTCCCATGACATCATAACTGGTTGAGGACCAATCCCAGAGGTCTACAGTCAGATATTAGATTTTTGTGGCTCTGGCTTTAGATTTGGACCCAGTGGTAACCTTTGAGGCTACCGAATCCTGCAGTTCCCCCATTGTCCACTTGAGGCTCCCTCCAAAAGTGAGTCAGTCCCCACAGACGCTCGTGTTAAAACGTCTGAAATTATAGCAGAAATAAACAAGTCTGCAGCCTGCTTTGGTCTCTATAGCTAATACAATCCTTCTGGACTCAGAGTGAATTTTTATATAGCTCTCTCATTTCAGTTTTATTAAGGCTTAAGTTTATTAAAATTAGAGGTGCATCTACTTTGATTGACAGGTCCTGCTCAGCCTGTTTTCATTCCTGGGGAGTAAAATGATGCCATGTAGTCAAAGCCAGTGTATCAACAGGGTGACTTTTGCCTGGTTACAGCGTTACTGAGTCACTCTCAGCTTGTCACTTTTCAGTGGGAAGAGATACTGATGCATGTTTTAACCCAACCAAGGTGTTAGTGTGTGTGAACCTAACAGAGAGAAAGCAAAAGTAAAACAGTGAATAAAACCACATAAATTCATAAGAAGCATCAGTGCTGTACATTCAGCTCTGCTGAAATGTCCACATTACTGTAAGTTATTAATACTTCAGTGGTAAAATGAGGTATTCATCCAGCTGCATGATACAGATCCTCAGCCTCTCTGTGGAGGACGGCCCAACATGCTCCTTACTGTCTGCAAATTTAAACAGTCGGCTCTTTAAAAGCCTTAAAGCTTGCATTATTAGGGGCGTGGCCTCTTTGACTGACAGGTGAATGGCTACACAGGTGGCTGTAGCTGCTAGCTGTCTGCTAGGCTTCACCTCAGCTAACTGGAGGCCCTGTTTGTGATGCTGGTGCCTTTAGGACCATTTTTAATGCGGTTAATTGCACTAACAGACCATCAAAGAAGTCTGCGGTCCAGGTTTGGTGAGTGAAGTTCTAGGATTTATTTTGGATGTGATTTAGTATGTAGGATGTAGTTTGCTAACCAAGCTGGCTGAGAAAAAAATCCATGGAACTTCAAAATGTGGAGTCCAGAAACCAGGTGGTGACATCACTGTTTGCTGCCTCCATCCTTTAGGCCTCGGTCCTGCAGGCCTAGAGCCCGGTCACTAGGGAAGAATGTGTATTCCCCGATCGGTTGGTGAGTGGTTGCTGGAGGTTGCAGGCTGTTGCTGGGTTAAATTGGTTGCACAGACGTATACAGTGCTGCACCAAAAGCCTCCTTACAATTGCTTTGGTCACTAGCAGATTGCTGCAGTTGCCAGTAGATTGCATGGAAGACACCGACCAACACTTGGGAACTATTTATTTGAGTGGTAGTGAAACAGAAGGGTGTGACTCAAACCGGAAACTGAGAACATTTACCTTCAAAGTAAAAGTCCTGGCTTAAAGTACAACCAACATGTTTCAAAAGGTTCAAATCAGCAACAAGTTCTTTGTGACCTGCTTCACCCAGAGGCTGCCAGCAAGCACTCGCCGACCAGTTTGGGGAATGTACATTTTTCTTTAGCAACTGCATGTTGCCAGAGGGTCACTGACCGTCTGCAGGCCTGTGTGTGACTTTAAACAGTCGATGGTTTGGGCTCATTATTCAGCTGCACAGATGCTGTCCTGATGGCTCTCTGCAACACTGGAATTCCTCTTCTGGAGAGAACTCAGGACTTGGAGCCTAAAACTTTCTCCCTGCTAACTCGTAAAGTGGGACTCACAGATCCCTCACAGTGCCGAGTCAGAAGAAAACCTTCTCTCTTCCTGGCTGGAGACCACATTGTGTTCTGCTGTAGCAGATGAACGATGCTCCTCAGTGGGTGTTACAGTTTATTTATTCAGCTCCGTAAACAGAAGCCTCTGTGTGTGTGTGTGTGTGTGTGTGTGTGTGTGTGTGTGTGTGTGTGTGTGTGTGTGTGTGTGTGTGTGTGTGTCTGGCTTTGTGTCCGTCAGCGTCACTCTGACGCACAGCAAGGTGGAGACCATGTGACATCACTCCTGTGGGGTTAAAGGGCGTCGCTGTGACAAAACAGTAACCATAACGACGTGGTTTCACCTCCTCTTTGTGTGTGTGTGTGTGTGTGTGTGTGTGTGTGTGCGTGGCACAGCAGAGGTGTGTTTTCAGCTTGAGTCACGTCTGACAGTTTAATTCCTGCCTGATGTCATGAGAGACTTTGTAACGTCTGACTTCTGCACTCAAATATTCATCACTTCAGCGCCGTCACTCAACCTTCCCCTTCTTTTCATACACCCACAGCACAGCTGCACTCACACATTCACACCTGAACAAAGTTCCCACTGCAGCCCCTGAAAAACCACGCTCTGAAGGAATGTAGTATAAATACTGTCAGATTTGTCTAAGTTTGTGTTTTAAATGCCTCGACGCTGTAAGGGTTAACACGTTCAGTCAGCAAGCTGAAGGTCGCTGGTTTGATTCCAGCCAGAACATGGGACTGAAAACCAGCCTAGGCTGTAAATGCTTGTGCAACATGCTTGTGTCTTAAAAACATAAAACAATTATTTAATTTTAAATCTGGAATTAATTAGCCTGGAATCATGTAGTTCAGGTTATGGATAAATGTTAATGCTGCAGGATGCAGGATCTATGATGCAAGCCTGGTGGTGTGGTGGTTAGCACTGCTGCCTCACAGGAAGGTTCCTGGTTTGAATCCACCATCGGGCCTCTCTGTGTGGAGTTTGCACGTTCTCCCCCGTGACTGCGTGGGTTTACTCTGGGTACCCCGGTTTCCTCCCACAGTCCAAAGACATTTATGTAGGGGGGTTAGGCTCACTGGTGACCTGTACAGGTGTACCCTGGAGTTACTCAGTTCTTGCTCTGGATGAATATTTGGGTTCTATTGTCTTCATTTTTTGACAGACAGTAAAGAAAACATTTAGTTTTATGTGAAGTGGACCTGATCTATGCACCAGTGTACTGAACTTCAAGAATCTGTGTACACTTCATGCTAGTTACACACTGAGGGTCAGGAGGACCTGCAGGGAAGCTCAAAAATAAAAATATGCACATTTAAAGGAGCAGAATTGAAGCTGCAGAACCTCAGCAGATGAAAACATCCAAAGAACAAAGATTTGTATTTATTTATTTATAATTATCATTTTCTATTATACTGAAGGAATAATAGAACCAGCAGATGACACATGGACCAAAATTACACTGTTGTCCTGTTTGGTCGTCAGTTATTGTGGCAGAAGATCCGGATCCAGCCGAGAGGAAAAGAGCGGGAATCTAACTCAGGCTGCAGTTTGTTTGTGTGTAAAGCATGGATGTAAATCCACGTGCATACAAATAATGACTCATTAATGTGTCACACTAAGCCTCGTTAATGGTAATCTGAAGGTGCAGATGGTGTGGAAGGAAAAAATCAGCTCACACAGACACACAGACGCACACTCGTGTCAGTCAGTCGTTTGTTTGGGATTTGTCTGCTTTAATTCGGGAACATTAATCTGTACAAACTGAACATATTGAAGCTGTATGGGATGAGGTGCAGCTCTCTAATCTCCACCTGCAGACTGCTGTCACCACAGTAAACAGTTCAGCTGCAGCTCCTCGAGTATCCGCTGCACGACGATCCTGAAGTGAAGGAGAAAACTTCCCTCATGCTGGCGTTCCTGCACGGATTCGGGTTTTCCAGCAGAGCTTTTGCAGGAACGTTTTCTTCAGTTTGATCAGATTACTGAAGGTTTTGGTTAGTGTTTCCATGGTGATGCCGAGGTTTTGGGTCATGTTTGTTAGTTATTGTTTTCCTGGTGTTTGTTGAATTTTTGGATTCCTGTTTGATTTCTTTTATTATTATTTTAGTAATCTGAAAGTTTTCTTTCTTGTGACATTATTGAGTATTTGATTCCAGTTTTTACTTTATTGTTATTCTAGTGATATTCCCTCTCCCAAGAGCCCACTTTGGGAACTGGGGATCAGACCGCCAGGACCTCTGACCCTTCCCAGGGGTGGCTCCAGAGGGAGGCCTGGGTAACCTGCTCCTGGCAGGGGAACCTTGACCTCAATCACACCTCATCCAGCCCCTCACTCAGAATTTTCCTTGGGAGACCCCTACCTGGGGAAATCTGCCCAGGATAACAGCTCTTGGCATCACTCAGGCACCCAAAACCCTCCACCATGAAAGTTGGTGATTCATGGAAGAATGCTGCTCTCCTCCTGCAGACCAGCTCTGGATATCTGAGCAGGATTCCTCCTCTTAGGGGAGCTGTTTCAGGCATGTCCTCCTGGTAGGAGAGCTCAGGGTAGACCCAGGACACACCGGAGAGAGAGTCTCATCTGGCTCGGGAACACCTCGGTGTCCCTCCAGAAGAGCTGGCTGCTTAAACAAAATGAGTGACTGAAGCCATGAACTCAGCAGGACGGTGTTTACAGGGGTGTTCCTCTGGTTCTCAGACAGATCCAGTACCAAGAGTTTAATGTGGAGAACATTCAGCTCGAGGCTCTGAGAGCACGACTTCAGTGGCTGTGTTCATCTTTTAAATACAGTCTATGGTTTGACCTGTTCGGGAGAGCGAGCCGGTACTTCGTGACCTCTTCAGTGTCTGCGGTGAAGATGAGCTGCTGGTTGTTTTCAGGCTTTTGGCCTCAAGTTTTTTCTCTAAATATCATTTTCAACCTTGACTGACTTCAGACGGCTCAGTGGGCCAAACAGCTCCACGATGACCTTTGATGGCCAGCATTTAACGTCGTGCTTGACATAAAAAAAAAAGAGATATGGGCGATTACATATGAAATCAGCCAAATCCGAAAGAAATTCCCACCTGACCTCCTCAGAACCACGAGGTCAACTTATTTTCTGAGTACATTTAATGAAGCCATGCAAAGTTTTACCTTCGCTGTGAATATTTGCAAAGAGAGTTTTTCAGCTCTGAAGACTTCACGTGGATATCTCCTATACTCATGAAGTTATGAGGGCTCAACAATGCTGGGAAAATAATTAATTTCAGGGCCTGAAAAATTTCCCAGTATGAAGGTAAAAATTTGAGCATTTAAAATCAGCTGATTCTGAGGAGGTCAGAATAAAACCTTTTTTTTAATCATGTCTGACTGCAGGACGGCTGCAGCTGACTCTGACCTCCAGTTTGAAGAGCAAACACGAGGCGTCATTATTTTCAGACGAGCTGCGACTCTGGATGAAATTAGTTTATGGCTCCGTGAATGTGCATCGTTCCCGCTCCCCCCGCCGCCCCGCACCGCCGGCCTCGTCCTGAACGTGGCTCTGATCAGATCTGATCAGCTTCCGCTCAGCTTGCTCTCCCACAGCGTGAACACAAAGAGGCAGCGGCAGCATAAATTTTCCTTGCCGTGTTTTTTTCTTTTTTTTTCTTCTGTAATTTCATGCAGCAGAGCAGCTGCAGGGCCTTCCTCCTCCAACACCCATCCCTCCCCCTGACTGACTGACCGATCGTGCCTCCGATCGCAGCTGAGCAGGTCGCAAGATGAACGCCGATGAAGAGGAAGAGTCGTCATCGCCAGATAAATTCCAGCGTGACTGTTCCAAAAAGAAAATGGTCGTGATCGGAGCGCACGGACAGGAGGAGTGACTCGAGTTCAAAGAGAGAAGATTCAGTCAGACTTCCAACAACATTTTGAGATTTTTTTCACAGCGACACCTTTTAGTCCGATTTAAAGGCAGCAGGTTGGCTGATGTCTGTGGTTTTCTAACCAGGATTAGACCGTAATCCAAATACGGTCACCTCTGGATCCACAAAACAAAACAAAACACGGCAGCAGCCAAAATCCGGAAGTCGGGAACCAGCCTGTGACATCACGGTGGTTACGTCCATCTTCTATATACAGGACATGGACCAAAGTACTGAGCCACACGATTCCTGCAGGAGCTGCTCAGCCATGAAGTTACTGGCGCACAGCTTTAGTGCTGATGTTAATGGTTTGAACCTGTGTGATCTGAAACGTGGTTTGATACCTCACAGTTGAGCTGCTGTGGTTCCCAATATTTGTTCCAAATATCATGAAGGCCACTGCAGTTACCTTAACGCTCCAACAACTGGACCTAATCCAGGTGTTGTTCACCTGTGGCTCCTCCGCCCGTCTCCAGCGGCTCTCTGTGGTTTTCACATGAATCTAAATAAATATGAGAATCAAAGCAGTCGGCTTGTAATTATTTTTACTTGCACAAACTCAGAGCGGCCTAAACGGGCTTCCTCCACCTCATGGCTGCTGTTTTATTGGTAAAAATATTTAAATTCTTTCTTTTTTAGTTCAATTTAATAAATGCAAGAAAACATTATTTTAATGAAAATGCCAAGTTTAAAGCACCAGCTGCAGAGTAGTCACATGTGGTAAAAGACTTAAATTATGCACAGCTATCAGTAATGTTGGTCTGCATATTTATATTTAATAGGCTACTTTACTTCCATTAAAGGCTCAGATATGTTTTTCTGGTTTTAATGGCTGCACCTGAGGAGGACGTTCTCTGCACCTGCTGCACTGACTCATAAATCGGGAGCGTATTAATAGTTTTATGTTTTGAGTGTGACCTCTTCTGGTTGATTAAATGCAGAAATGTTCACTTGAGGAATAATGAAGCTTGTAGCTTGTGTGACCCTCTCTCTGCTCCTCCTGCGCCTCCTTTCTTGCTGGTAGGAGGCCCCGCGGTCCTTGCCCCGTCCTCCTGGTTCCTAATCCACCCCGGCCTCTGCCGGTCGCCTCTGAGCGGCCTCTGGTGGATTGCTGCCTTGCTCCGGGGTCCTCTCCGGTTCTACTCCTGTTTGCTCCTCACAAGCGTTCCCAGCCGGCGCTTGGCTCGGCTGCGGGGATTTATTTGGTGTCTGCAGATTGATCACACTGGTTTGTATTTAACCTACTTAGGCAGAGAGCGAGTGCGCTAAGCTGAGCCCCCTGCAGGATTTAACATTTCCAACTGTCAGGACGAATTAACCGGCACTAATACCGCTTTCATCCCTCGCTGGGTTCCTTCAGCGCAGTGACTCACGGCTCTGTAACGCCGAGCAGGAGGATGTTGGAGCGTTTCTGAGAGTGATTCTTTTAAACATCCATGTTGATTAGACTCTGATCTGCTCCCAGGGCTTTTGAGAAGACGAGGAAAAAATAAAAAAGCACAAGGGTTTGATTTGTAAAACAATTATTGAGGAAAACTATTATTAGCTTGAACTTTACTGCTGAATGTGTTCCCGGGTGGAAGCATCCTGCTTTCTAAATGTTACAACAGCACTGGGAGAGAAGAGCTTTTGCATTGTTTTTGCATGTAAGATAAAAGATGAACTGCTGTTATCTTGTGCCCAGAACATCTAAAAGTCTTCTTGCTTGTTGTAATTTGTTTTTCTCAGCGGTGCCAAAGCTTCGAGAAAATTAAATAAGTTTGAACGCTGATCTAACAAGTGCTGGAAGAAGTCTGTAGACTTTAAAAGCTTAAATCAAGCAAAAATAATGAATTCTGACAGCAGAGCTGCCAAAATCGACCCAAATCAGACCAAACTGTGTCTGCTAATCAGTAACCATCATTCCTCCAGTGGAAACACATCCTTAGACTCTAACACACCCTTCTCTTGGATTATGTGTAAATGTTTAGTTGACAGTGAGCTTTCAAACATTTTCCTCACCTCAAACCACTGTGTCTGCTTTCTTTGTAACCACAGCTGAAAGATTTCTGTTGGTGGAACCTGACTAGAAAAGAGCTGTTGTTTCCACGAAACTCCTCGTGAAGTCTCCTCTGCACCTCCTCCACAGAGCACCTCAAACAAGAACAATCTGAATCCAGGAGGGGCTCCTCCCCAAAGACTGTACAGCCTGCTAGAAGCAAGTCTGGCCATCAGTGAAATGGCTCTGGGCATATATGTGGGCAGTTCATTTCACCATCCAGATCTTATTAATAAATGCATCTCTGTAGGTTTATGATCTCCAGCTTCTAAACCAAACTGAGATCTGATTAAAACTAAGTGCAACCTCACTGCTTCCAAAATAAATTAAGAGCCAGGTGCTGCTAATCAAATGCATTTGATTAACTGATCATCAGCAAGTGTGAGCGCCTCTATACAAGCAGGGGTTTGCATTCAGGTGTGTGATAACACAAGGCCAATCAATCTGGGAAGGGTTATAAGGCCATCAGCAACACTTTGAAGTCCATCCTTCTACAGTGAGAAACATTGTTCACAAGTGGAAAACGTTCAAGACAGCTGTGGGTCCTCCCAGGAGTGGATGTGACTGATGTGACTGAGGAACGCTCAGAGAAACAGCAGAAACTCCAAGAGCTCCATGTCAGACTCTACAGGCCTCGGTGAGCATGTTAAATGTTAAAGATCATGACAAACTGAACAGGTATGGCCTGTTTGGAAGGGTTTCTCAGAGAAAGCCTCTCCTCTCTGTAAAGAACTTCGGTTTGGAAAGTTGCATCTGAGCTGGAACAAAGATGTCTGACCAGAATGCACAGCACCACGTTTGGAGAAAACCAAACAGCATATCAGCACCTACACCTCAGACCAGCTGTCAGCTGTGGTGGTGGAGGGCACCTCACAGTCACCGAGCCGACCACGAACTCCTCTGTATACGAAAGCGTGAGGCCGTCTGAATGACAGCTGAAGCTTGGCCCAAACTCAGTCAGCAAGGACAATGTTCCCAAGCACAGCAGCACATCTGCAGCAGAACAGCTGAAAGAGAAAAGGTGCTGCAACAGCACAGTCAGAGTCCGGACCTCAGCCTCACTGAAATGCTGCGGTGGGACCTCAAGGGAGCTGTGAATGAATGAATGCCTGGAAACATCAATGACGAATGGGCCTCCCCAATGATGATACAGCACTATGCTGCATGAGCTCTGAAAGTGTCATTCACCCATTCACACCTGCACTTTCTATCTAACACACACACACTCACACGGACCCAAGCAACCAGAGATCGAACCACCAACCTTTCCATTAGCAGAAGACCTGCTCTCCTCCTGTGACAGACTGATGCAGTTATACAGAAAACGATTACTTCTCATGATTAAAGCTAAAAGTGTTTCTACAAGCTGCTCAATCGTGGGGTGCACTCAGTTTTTCACAGGACCCAAACTCTTTTTTGATGATGATGCTGATGATGGAGCCAGCAGATCTAAACTTCCAGGAGACACTCCATCACTGCGTTGGCTCTTATTAATCAGAGGGTCGATATTCTCAGTATCTGTGGCACCAGCTTCATTTTCCACACATCAGATTGATGTGAACTGAAGGGCTGTTTTAATTTGAAAAGGCTTTATGTTCTTAAATATGTATGAGGACAAATTTAAAGGGATTGAGGATTTCAGTCTTTCTGCAGCTTTAATCACATTTTCGATCTCACTCTTGTTCTTTGGGTTATTCTGGGTTCTTTAACATGTTTATTGTTCTCTGGAGGATTAAAGGTTAACACCAGTTCCCCCCACAGGCCCGAGACATGCGGCAGGGGGAGACATTAAGATTAAAAAACAAAATTAAACATTTAAAGCATGTTTAATTACAGAGCCCCCCCCCCCCCCCCCCCCCCCCCCCCCCCCCCACACACACACACACACACACACACCACCAGCACCTCCTTATTTTCCTCAAACTGTGTAAAATTTAAATAAGCCTCTCTCTGTGTTCCAAATCCAAGAAAGGGGGAAAAACACCTCCATGAATTATAGATGAGCGTGAAGAGGATTAATTATAGCGCAGTAAAACCTGTAGCTAATGTGCTGCGCTCAGACCGACACTAATGCTAATGACAGGAACCTCACATCTCCACACAGAGAGGAGGATCTGCTGGTGTTCCTCTGCAGGGTTTGGATTCCTGACTCTCACACTGACCTTCAGCTGCTCCACCACCGACAGAAAACACTTTATTTCCACATGCAGAGCCACACTGAGCCAGATCCCCCTAAAATCTGCTGTTAAATATGGCAAGCCTTTAAAGGACGGTTCACATCCTTCAGTCTGAAGCCGCTCACATCTCATGGTCATCTCAGGCATGGAAGCCCCACCCACCTTGTGGTCTTTACTTTTTGTTAAGGAAGGCAGCCAGTCACAACAAAGTTGCCTTAAAGGGGGAGGAGCTAAAACAGCTTCAGATAGAGGAGCAACTGAGGTTCTGGTCTAAGGCCCAGTATCAGATACAGGAGGATTATTTTGAGCTGTGAATCAGGCAAAGCTACAAAACTAGAACCCAGTAATAAGTTACTCAGAGCTGTAGTTTATGTTTTGAAGAACTGCATAAAATACAGTAATGACAAAGCACCTGCAAAAAAAAACAAATTAAAAATAAAACAAAAATAAACACTCGATTTGTAACTTCTCTACTCTGGGATCTGTATGATGTCATAGAGAGGGGATACCCCTAACAAATTCATCTCAGGCACAGAAGCCCCGCCCACCTGCTCTTCCAATCTCCTGTTTGCAGTGAGCAGCCAATCAGAAGAACAGGAACTGCAGAACTGCAGTTCCTCCACTTGACACTTGACATCCACTTTAGGCTCCAACAGTGAGCCAGGCCACACACATTACCACGTTAACATTTACAGCAGAAATAAACATGTTTACGGCAGTAGAGCCAAAATGATTCATTTCCTGAGAATAGGAAAGCAAAAATATCAGTGGCAAACATTCTTGCATTACAAACACATTTCTGAAATGTCAGGAATGAAATCTGGGAGATAAAAACATGACTGAGAAAGCAGTGAAGGTGTGTGAGAAATGTAATTTTGTCTCTGTACTTATTGTAGGGTCTTTACCTCACAATATAAAGTGCTTTGAGGTGACTGATTTGTTGCTATATAAATAAGTTTAATAGAAAGACCCTACAATAATACAGAGAAAACCCAACAGTCAAAAACGACCCCCTATGAGCAGCACTTGGTGACAGTGGGAAGGAAAAACTCCCTTTAACAGGAAGAAACCTCCATCAGAACCAGGCTCAGGGAGGGGGGGTCTTCTGCTGGGGGGGAGGGCAGGACAAAAGACACACTGTGGAAGAGAGCCAGAGATTAATTATAACTAATGATTAAATGCAGAGTGGAGTATAAACAAAGTAAAAATAAACAGTGCATTATGTGAACCCCCCAGCAGCCTAGGCCTATAGCAGCATAACTAAGGGAGGGTTCAGGGTCACTTGATCCAGCCCTAACTATAAGCTTGATCATAAAGGAAAGTTTTAAGCCTAATCTTAAAAATAGAGAGGGTGTCTGTCTCCTGAATCCAAGCTGGAAGCTGGTTCCACAGAAGAGGCGCCTGAAAGCTGAAGGCTCTGCCTCCCATTCTACTCTTAAGTATCCTAGGAACCACAAGTAAGCCAGCAGTCTGAGAGAGAAGTGCTCTGTTGGGGTGATATGGTACTATGAGGTCTTTGAGATAAGATGGTGCCTGATTATTCAAGACCTTGTATGTGAGGAGAAGGATTTTAAATTCTATTCTATCTCTTATCTCTTGATTATATTGATCATACTAGATTATAATATTTTCATAATATTTTTATTTTAGAGAGTTTGATTTTCTGTTACATGGCACTGAACAGGAGTGGCCCTCCAATCTCATTGTACATCCTGTATAATGACAATAAAGGCATTCTATTCTATTCTATTCTAGATTTAACAGGGAGCCAATGAAAAGAAGCCAATATGGGAGAAATCTGCTCTCTCTTTCTAGTCCCTGTCAGTACTCTAGCTGCAGCATTTTGGATCAGCTGAAGGCTTTTCAGGGAGCTTTTAGGACAGCCTGATAATAATGAATTACAATAATCCACCCTAGAAGATGACTGAAGGGAAACATAACAGACTTCAATCTTTCTTCTTCACAATGACCTCCAACAAAATCAAAAATATTTTTTTTTTTAATGAAAATTGATGCATTGGTGTGTTTTACAGTGCAGAGCAGCCAGAATGGGTGATTAGCCAGCAACACACTGTCAGCCCACAAACAGCATCTATATGAATGTGTGTGTGTTTCTGTAGGCATCGAGCAGTGTAGCCGCAAGGAAAAGGCAGCTGTCTAAACGCATCGACACACACTGCTGTGAAGAACGCACACACACACACACACACACACACACACACACACACACACACACATACAGAGCGTATTAAATCTTCTTACTGGTTTAATGAGGTTTAATGAACACAGAATATTTTGACTGGTTCAGCTGCTTTCATCGTGTACTGTTTGTGAATCAGATTGAACTCCTTTTGCAAGCTGACTTTCACTTTGTGTCTGAGTTTTAACCAGTATACTTATTTTGGTACCTTCATCATCATCCATGTGTGAAGAGTTTTAGAGGTAAGTGTGTCTAAAATGGTGGAGAAAACATTAAAATATTCCCATTCAGTGAAAACGTTTGGACAACAGAACTAACCAAGAGTACCAGCTGGGAGAAACACACACTTCCATGTGTGTGCAGACAGCCCCAGATTTGTGATTTTCACCGATTTATCGCAGTTAATTGCTTTATAATTGCAAACAGGTAGGACCAACTTGTACCTGTTCACAGACTGATGGAATGACTCCATCTTATTGCCGTTTTATTGCCGTCTTGATGCACTAAAGTTGCTGGCTGCTGTTTGTCTGCTGGACTCTGGTGTTGAAGCAACTGTTTCAAACACAATCGTAACAATTCTGGTCATCTGAGCACCGGCCAAAAGGCTAACGATGAGTCCAAAACAGTTGAGTAATGTTCTGCTGAGTGCATCGTTATTTTACAGTCTATGGCTGTAATATGATCAACAGACTGTGATTTTGGTGCTGATGCTCGGTGATCGTTCTCCTAATTTTAAGGCTCTAATCTGTAAAAGTGTGAGTTTTTATGTGACTCTGATACTCTGTTGTAGATCTGTGCTCACACTGTGTTACTGCACCATCGACCACTAATAACATTCCCCCAGGGAGCTGATTCCTCGCGTGCTTTGCTGCATTTTATCCCTGCTTTTAGCTCAGCTGCTATGTGATGTGACCGGCTCAGAGTAAACTCTATTGATCCACACCACACCCTCCAATTTCTATTCCACTTCAGCCTCTTTTTTTTTTGCATCAACATGAACCGAAATAGCAGGTGAGCTTGGAGACGCCCACACACAGTCCATGTGGCCAAGACCGACTGCTTTGCACTTGTTGTGCTGCAAACAAAGGCCTCAGTATCCATGTTGTCCAGTGAGAAAGAGTCTGTTTCAGTGTGCTTCACAGATAAATATATAAAGAAAAACACAAGCTCCTTTTTCACATTTTAAAAATCAGGAAAATAAAACATCAAATATAAATTTAATATGAGGAAGGAACAAGAGTTTAAAAGTGCTCCATGACTTCATTGTGGAGCCATCCAGCATGCAGAAAGCTTCTCCTGTCAGCTGAGTTAATCAGACCAGCTCAGGACTGCAGGTGAGTCCACTTTGGGTTGCAGCTTTAAACGAGAAGTCAGTTTATATCTCATTAATGTTTTCACAGCGCCCTCAGGGGCTCTTCCTCCAACGTGGATGCCCGGTTTTTTTGAAGCACACTGTCTGATGTGCACTGGAGCCTGGAGGTCGGAGCTAAAACAAGATCAGACCTCGGCACGGTTTAATCCGGACTGACGTCCCGGCAGCCAAATCTGCTGCTCCGAACTGAGAAATGAGCTGCTGCTGTTATTTAGAGAGAATAAAATAGATGGAGCGCCTGCAGGAGGTGATGCGTTTGGATGGAATGATGGCGAGGAGGAGGAAGAGCAGTCTGCGGCGACCTCCTGACCCGGTGTCTCAGTGTGAGGCTGGGACACTCCAAATCAGATGTTCTTCTTGAGTGGAAGAAATGCTCTCAACCCCACACTGTAAAACATAAGTCAGTGAAAGCAGTGCAAGTCTACTGGATACTGCTCACTACCTATTTTAAATGTAAGGTATCATTGCCTTACACTGCGCCCTGATTTCTGCATGAAGGATGAAAGTTTCCATGAACACTGAAAGCATGTGATGCTCATACTTCCCGCCAAGTGCCGCGAGGCCTTTGATCCACTTCCAGCATCAACAGTAAGCAACACTAGCTAACAATAACTTAGAAAGTCCATGAATCGCTAACATCACCAAACGACCGTATCACAGTTCAACCCAGACTCCAACACAAACGCCGCACAAAGGTAAAAACTGACACTAATTTGGCTTCACGTTAGCAGCCAAGGTGAGTCCGCTAATGGCTACGTTGGATATCAAGTAATTCGTCTGCTTGTAAAGTAGTCCGTCTCTGAGCTTTCGTTCTCTCTGGAGAATATTAGCTAACATTAGCGAACAAATTGGAAGCTATCAAACTACCCATCCCCAGATTCATGCCGTGTCAGTTACAGTTAGCTGGCTAATTATATTAGATTAGATTCAACTTTATTATCATTGTGCACAAGTACACAACAACACAACATTGTACACAACAATGAAAAGTACGTTGTATACTTGTTAGCAACGTTAGCAATATCTTTATTGCTAATGTTATTACTTCCTAAATCATGAGTGTTTCTCAATGCCAAGGATGCCAAGATCACACTGCATACCTACGAGCTCATAGCTGGCAAGTTCACTTGGAAGTCCAGACTTCCAAGGAGGCGAAGACACAGCACGGTCATTGTACAGTTACAACAGCAGTGTACTTGATGATGTTTTTACTCCCTTCCCCCATAATTTCACTGTGATTAATATTTAAAGTGGAAATTGCACACGATACATCTAACTACCACAGTTCTTCAAAACAAATTATGTAAAAAATGATTTTTAAGCACTTTGGCAAAATGCTCAGCCATAAAAAGGCCATCAAAGTGAAATAATTCGGAACAACTGCAGCAAATACTGAGTTGTTCATTAATAAATCAGAAAGATCTTAGAAGGTGGAAAAGGACTGTGTACCATTATACTGAAATAAATATCAAATAATCAGCAGGCTTGTAGCATTTACATAACGTACATGTACAATAGAAACTGTGATATTATGACTCTGGAGGTGCAAACCATGATTATGTTAATCTCATCTGAAGGATACCTACCTGCCTTTAGTCTTATTCATGACCGTTATTAGTTGTCTTCTAAGATCAAGAGATTTAAATGTCTCATAGTGTCCAACAAGCCTCGTACAGTTAAGCAGCAGATGTTAAAATTATTTTATTTTATTCTAGTAGATTCCAAATACTTACAATAGATGGTGTTTAGAATACAGATGAATACATATTAAAAACATTGATGTGATTAGTTCTGGCGATGGCATCAGTCAGCCGACAGCTGGAGAGGTGTGCGGTGGGAGGGACATCTCTGAAAACGCTGGAGCACTTCTGGATGACCAAATATTTGAAGCTTATACAACTATATTCTCACCAAAACAACATCTTAAAAGTTCATTTTATTTCAAACCTTTGATTACGTTTTGGCCACTCTCCTCCACCATTGTCACTTTTGAGAAATGCATTCTGGGATACTCGGCTGCCCCAAGTCTACGCAAGTCACCACCTCATGCATCCTCGATTTTAAAAAAAGTAACATCTTGCCTTTTTTTCTAGATGCTGGTGCAAATAATTATTCTAACCAGTTAACTACATTCTCACTTATTCACTGAGAACTATTTTTTTAGGCACTCTGTCCCATGTATTATTAACATTAGCAAGCTAGCTGTTTAGGATTGTTTAGTTAAATGTCCGGCCATGAAAAACAGCTTCTTATACAAATATGTTATTGCAGCCTAAAGTTAAGTTTACCTGAAAGTAAATAAGGAGCAGAGGAGGAACCTGATATATAGGGCCAAAGAGCAATTAGGAGGTTGGGGTTAAGGGGGGGTCAGTGGACTCTTTCGACTATGATGTTTCCATAAAGGTAAATCCATTATTAAAATTGTAAACAGGTTGTTTGTGTGCTTGAACTGAACAAGAGTTTGAGGGCTCAGGACCTGATACTGGGCAACAGTCGCTGTTGTTAGCAGAGAGCTAAAAGGGTTCAAATGGTTTTCTGACTGGTGCACTGGAGGTAGGATCTGTTAAGAACATGAGAATACATTTAGAAAATGAATCTTCACACCATTACTGTAATTACTAGTCAAAGAACATCTACAGTCACATTTTTATTGCAGGTATTTTTTTTAAAAAAGGTCTTTTTTTATTTTTCTCTCAGTAGGTTTAAGAAGCTTCACTGTGTGCTCCTCCACTTTTTACAGCATGCCAAACGAGTCATGGCATCTCGTTATGGCTCCATCTGACTAGCTGTGACAGGCGAGGAGCATACCTGTCCGGACCCTTCTGCTCCAGCCTCGCTGAGACAGGAGCTTTATGTAACCTCAGTCTGAGCTCATTAGACACAAAGAGAAACAAATGACTACTAAATAAAGACTGGGCGAGAGCACAGAGTCATGTGGGGTTTGGGTAAAAGGATGGACAAGAGAATTAAAGTTTTCTTCTTGATGTTTTTGCACTATATAAAAAAATGATCTTAAATCAGAGCTCTGAGAGCAGCACCGTCTGTTTCATCATCATGCGTAAGGTCGTGTCCAAATATTTATCCAGTTGTTTGGACAGTGCACAATAACAGCAGTATGAGCAATGTGGCAACCTTTGAATGTAGTTTAAACAAAAAAAAACATGATTCATGTTGGTTTTGTTTCATTAGGTATTAGATGTGTATTAGAGGCTCAAATAGTTGTAAATAATCAGGAAACATGGCAGGTCTCATGTTAAATGTGTAGCTTTGGGGTGCTAGTATGGCTCACTGTGTTGAGCAGGTGACCTGTGTGCTGTAAGGCTGTTGTAGAGAGTGGGTTTGAATCTGTCGCAGGACATTTAGTGATGCGTCCCTGCTCGCCTGTCCGGTCTCTACGGTTCTGTCATAATAAAAGCTTTAAAACCCCCCCCCCAAAAAAGAGATTTTTCAAAGTATAATATTTGTTGAGTGAAGAGCTTCCTGTGTTTGATTTACGATAATGCAGTCAGATACAGTCAGAATTCACACACTATGTAAGAATATGGCGCCTACAAAGAACATAGTAGTTACCTGGTACTACGAGTACAAATATGTTTCCGTTCCAGTCTCCTCGCCATTAATAGAGGTGCTCCACAGAGATCCGTTCTTGGACCTTGTTTATTCAGAATGTTTTTTGCTTCCCAGAACAGTGAAGCTACATTCTCTTATTTCTTTTTCTTCCTGCTCTTGTCGGAGACGGTCGCACTATCTCTCTCTCCCTGCCCTCCCCATCTCTCCGCTTGCTGCTTGCTGTGAGAGCGTCTTTTACACACTGTCCGAATAAGAACAAGATTGAAACATGGATCTGGCAAACTGGGCATTCTCCATCATTGATCGAATTTTTTCCACTATGAGATCCGGGACAGGGGAGCCTGCGTGTCCGAGTGGAACAGACCCGGTTGGATACGTCATCGACTCTTGGAGCTCGTGGAGACCGGTGTGCTTCTCAGCCCTTGGAGTGGAAGACGTGGAAGACGCATATATATTCGGCTGTTTGGGCTCGGTGGATACCTGCTTTACTGGCAAATTAAGAAAATCTGGACGGCGGTTCGACATCTGCAGAGGCTGCCGACCCAGGTGGAAGGGCTGAGCAGAGCCGTACAAACTCAGACTCAAAGCCTGGTGGACCTGAGCCACAAGATTAGCGGGCTCGCAGGCGAGAGGGGTTAGATCAGGAGATATAGTTCGAGGACGGCAATCAACGAATTTGGAATATTGGATTTTCGAATGGTTTCCCAGTAAGACTGAAGGCTGTTGGAAAAACAAGCAGCCTGTTCCAAAACAATATTTGTTATCAGGAATTCGGCTCCCCTGCCGGCCTTGGGTTGGCAACCATATCTCTCTCCAGGGCCCTGTGTGCGGCTGCTCTTCCCCCCACTCCGCGTTGTGATTTGTGAAGCTGGGTCTGGTGTACCACGGCCGCTGATGAAATTCCACCACTATCAGCGAACTGTTTTGGCTGGATCCTGGCATCTGGCTCCACAATGCCCCCACCTCTCGTCTCCGTCTGCATCCCCTCCTGACCTGACCTCACCTACCGCCGCTGTCCTTGCTTTACATGTGCAAATGCTTTGCTAAGGTGGTTTTTTTTGGACCCTGGTATAGTGCTCTTTTGAGCACTGTACCAGATGACTTTTTTTTTTAACCTAACTTCCCCATGATGTGTTGTTTTCTCCTCCTGCCAAAGGTAGCGCTGCAAGTCCGCTGCATGACCCGAGGACACATATCCCCCCATGTGTGTTGTGTTTTGTGTATTCTTGGATGGTGTTCTGTAACTGCAATTTCCAATGTGTGAACTTGTTCACCCACATGGCAATAAAACTTCATTCATTCATTCATTCATTCATTCATTCATTCACTGGAACATTTGAAAGGGTTATATTTATCTGCATATTTATCTTATGCTTACACATGATTTTCTTAACTTGTAAATGTGTCTTTGTAGCGTCCCATCGAACTACTGGCTAATAACCTGCCTCAGTACAACGTGGGAACTCCTGTCAGCCATCATAGCAGCTAAAATGATCAGGCATGTGGCGACAAAAAGAGGGAAGGCAGTCAGAACTGAGGGCATTGCACTACCAGAAGGCAACACTGCAGACACTGAGGACAGCACAGTGAGCAGGAAGTACCTTGGAATCCCACAGGCAAATGGGAAGCATGAAGAGACCGCTAGGAAAGCTGCAACCTCCAAGTACCTGCAGAGAGTAAGGCAAGTCCTGAAGAGTCAGCTGAATGGGAAGAACACAGGAACGGCAACAAGAATTGGTTCATTTTCAAAATAAAAGCCCCGGCATAGACTAAATGCTCCGATTCTGAAACACTTGAGGAGTGATTTAAAGTTGTACAAAGAACATCAAAGAGATGCAGCTGGTGTATTCCCGGGGTGAGATACGGTGCGTGTTCTTCATCATTCTTCACTTCAGTCTTCAGATCACCCTGGATGGATATTTGGACTTGCTGCTCTGCTCCAGAATGCCAAGTGAAAAAGATGCTAATTATGTTTGCCACTGATTAGTTTTCTTTACTATCAACAAACTGATCGATCAGCCAAAGATTTCAGCACAAACTTCCTTCTGCTGGAGCTGAAACAGAACAGTGTCACTTAAATAAATACCTTTGTATCCCATTGATCCAAAACAAACAACCAACAGGGTTTGTGGGAAACACAGTCTCAAAAGATACAGAGCTGAAATGCTGGAAATCATCACTCAAGCACGGAGGTAAACAAGTTTACTGCTCGTTATGTTTGAGATCATTAAAGCGTGTGTTCTTCTCAGAGTCACATCTACCAATCAGAAGAAGAAAAAGAAGGAGGAGGAAAAAAACAGCGAGAAAGAGTCAGCTTCTCACTTTACTGACATTTAAATCAGGTACATTCACACACACACACACAGACTCACGGAGTACTTGGCGGTTCGTGGTGACTCAGCGTGTCTGTGGGCGGAGCATCTGAGTCACCCTCAAGCAACTACAGAGCCAATAATACTTTCTTCCATCCATCCCTGCACACCTCCATCCCTCCATCGGGTTCAGGATAACGCTGCTCCTACAAATGATTCTCTCAGATCTTTACAGGTTTTCACACGTCTGATCTGCTGTTTGCTCTCAAAGCAGAAACATTGTTCTTTTCTCTAGTAAACAAACAAACAAACAAACATGGGTTGCATAACACATCAGCTGCAGCAGTCACCACCAGTTTATCTTCACGCGTCCTCACATAATCACTCATTCACCTGCTTAATATTCACTTCACCGATTCATTCATTGAGTTCAGTGTGCTCATTATCACCTGTGCTAACGGGGAGAAACGCTCTCCCAGCATGCATCAGTCACAGACATTCACTGGGTGAAGAAAAAAGTCCTGTTTATGAATGTTTACAGATGTGTTTCACCGTCTCCTGTCATGCTTCGCTTTTTATTTTCTCCCCGTGTTTTTGTTTCCAGTCAGCGTCACCATGGCAACATCAAACCCAAACACCAAACAAAGAAACAGCTGAAAACTTCCCTGTGTGTGTGTGTGTGTGTGTGTGTGTGTGTGTGTGTGTGTGTGTGTGTGTGTGTGTGTGTGGTTATGTAACAGGCAGTAACTCTTCAAGTCAGCCAACAACATCAACAGAAAGTGAAGGGAAAGAGCAACAGGGAGAGGGAGGAGAAGCAAACCAATCAGAGGGCTTTTATCTGCACATCTGCCCAGCTGTGGACTCACACAGAGGTCAACATGCAGCTGCGGTCAGACGTTTCCATGCACTCATCACTGAATGATTGTACCTTTAATGACTTTAGAAGAAAACCTTCTGATCACAGCTGTATATCCATTACATGTGGGATGGAGTGCTGAGACATCAGTCTATCTACCAGTGTTGCTCCGCCCCCTTTAAGACAACTTTTTTTCTGATTGGCTGCCCCTCATAAAGCGTGTGTGCCAGAGACGACCATATGAGGAATATCCTTCCTATAATTTCATAATGTTCCATTAATGGTAGAAACCTGCAGCCAGAGAGAGAAACTGGTTCCCACTGTGAGACGCGGCGTATCAAAGGTTTCAGGCTTAATGTGAGAATATTTACTCAAACACACCCAGTGTCACTCTACATGTACAAATAAAGTGAAACCACCCTTAAGGGATTATTTGTGCATGCACTGGCCTCATTATAATTGTGCCAATGTTTAATATGGACATCCACCACTGGACGGGTTTTATATGACAGGAAATGAGGAAATGCTGAATAAGCTCTGAACATGTCACAAAAAAAATGAGACAATTTATCCTCCGGTGCGAACCAAGTTCAGCTCGACTCTGAGAAATGGACTTTGATTCTGTCACATTTACAGCACCAATAATAAGAATAACATAACCCTGATACACCGGGTAGGGACATCCCTTTCTGATGACTGAACTAAATTTATGGGGGTTTATGTCTGTAGCAGTTGTCCACCCATCTATTTTCTTCTACTTGTCCTGTTGTCCTGTCATCTTCACACTTACAGCCACTTTTGAGTCACCGGTTAACCTACTGTGCTTATGTTTGGACTGTGGGAGGAAGCTGGAGTACCCAGAGAGAACCCACTGAGGTACAGGGAGAACACGCAAGCACCACGCCGGCCGGTGCATTTGAACCCAACACGCCCGTGCTGTGAGGTGACAGTGCTAACCGCTGCACCACTGTGCCGGGCTGTAGCAGCTCATCTTAGCTCCCTGAGTTTGAATCTTGTTGTTTTATGCAGGCTGTGTAAGTGTGGCCAACCCAATGAAAAATACCACTTCATTATCGAGGTTGGAATAAAATAAGAGTCCCACTCACATCCACTTTAACTCTTCCTTTATTAAAGCTTTCAGCATCTCTGGAGTCATTTAAGTAATTAATGATAACCTTAAAAGCTGGCAGTGCAGCAGCCACCTGAACAAAGACATGACCAATGTAAAATCAGTTCCTCATTATCTTCATTTATAGGGGATTTTTATAGCCCTGTGCTACAAAGTGCTTAATAAATCATCCTACTGTTAACAAATTCTTAAGAGTCCATTTTCATGGTCCAGTGTATCCTCTGCTAAAGGAAGTAATAAAGGAAGCATCTTCTTATGGCAGCCACACAGATGCTTCCAGGTTACTTCGTTCAGCTACCCAGTGTTTCTGACTGAAACACCACAGGTAGGTGCCTCACCTTTCTTCACTGCCTCCTTTAACAGAGGAAACACCTTTCTGAAAGGATGCTGCACCACATGCTGCACCATCTGATGGCTCACAAAAACTGACAAACAGGCACCGACAGTGAAGGACGAAGACCGAAGCTTAGCCATAGAAGAGGACCTCAGCTTTTCCTGAAGGTCTCGGAGCAGAGCTGCTGCTCTGCCACATATAAAGGAACCAGTTCAGACATGTGATGAGGATGCTTCCTGGTCACCTCCTGGGAGAAGTTTTCCAGGCAGACCCAGAGAGAGATTACATCTCTCGGCTAACCTGGGAACACCTCGGTCTCCCCCCTATGGGCGGGAGGAGGCGGGCGGGAGAAGGAATGGACTGCTGCTAATGTGGTGCTTTCCTGTTTTATTTGAGTGCTTTCTTACTACAAGCCTCATTCACTGCTTGCATCAAGGGCAACTCAGGGTTCAGTATCTTAACCAGGGATACTTTGACATACAGACTAGAGGCTCAAACCACTGACCTTCCAGTTGGTAGACGTCTGGCTCTTCCTCCTTGTATCATTGGTTTCTCTGCTTAGGCTGTTGCCCCTGCACCCCAGCCCTGGAAAAGCTGCATAAAGATGGATGGATGGATGAATGGATGGATGGATGGAGAAAGGTTTTACTTGAGGTCAGCTGAGATAACTGGTTTATGGAAGCATTTTTCCTGAAGAGGAGGAGGGGAGATTACCTGTCCAGCAGGGGGAAAAGAAAATAAGATTTATCTAGTTATTTAGGCTGTATGTTATTTCTTCTTTAAAATTCCAGTCTTTGTAATTCCTGTTTGTTTGACCTTAAACAAACAACACGTTAGAACTTGCTGGGATTTTGTTGTCCATCTTCTGGACATTGCAGCTTCAGCACAGCTTCAGCACAGCTTCGCTCCGTCAGTGTGATGTTGGATTTATTCTTTTCCTGACTCCTCGTTAATTCTCTCTCATATCTTTCTTCAACCTCATGATGTTTTCCATGTTTTCTGAAAGAGATTAGAAAATGAGGCAGGAGGTCATTTTTGGACCATTTGACCCTTGAAGAATTGTCTATTCAACTGCAGCTTTATTTTGGGCAGTTACTAATTAAAATGGGGGCCGGCCCCCTTGAGTGCTTTCTTTCTGCATGTACAGTCTTTCTGCAAGTCGAGTCATGTGTGGTCATTCCTCCTCATGAACTAGGAGATGAGGTGAGCCTCCTTTGGTCAAGGATGAGTTTCTCTCTCTGAGCACTTACGCTAAACTCCAGGAACAACCGGAAAGATCTCAACTTGATCAGGTTTTTCTGGCCGTGCTAACAAACACACACAGTAATGCTTTGGCCTTGTGGAACTAACCAGAGCAGGAGGCAGTTTCACAACATGACTATGGTTTAGCAGCCCAGAGACACTGGGAGGTGCATCCTTTCCTAACTTTCCTGAGTGGATGTGTTATTATTGTTAAAAATCTGATTGACACCAGTGTCTGTGTCTCCCCAGCATTCATGAATGGCGTCTGTCAGTGTCAGAGCAGCTGGAATTAAACTCAGATCTCTGTCACAGACATAGTGATTTTATCGCTGCACTTTTCAGTGAGGACGTCTTTAAGGATGGGAGTCATGATGAGGATGGATGTTCCTCATCCCTGCGGCCGGCTCAGGTGATGACACTGGTGATCGGTTTTGACGGAGGAGGTGAAGCGGACTCGGATCTCCTCAGATCCTTGCTGACATCCACCATGTTGTATCGTTTCTCCCCCTCCGCCCCCGAGATGCCCTCGCACGAAGAAAGCTGCTGTCGCCTCGACGTGACGTGACGGCTCTGAGCAGTGGGCGGGGCCCGGCGTCGCCTCAGGTGAGTCTCATAAATATTTAATGAGGCAAAAAGATGGAGTTAAAGGAGACGCCTGAGTGGATGGATGCTGACTTCCCTGCAGATGGGAGGGGGTCAGAGCATGAAGCTGAAGTGAAACTGATTTACATGTCCCCGCTCCTCATCTTCACCTCAAACCACACTGTGTTGACCCTAACAGATATTATAAAGTACTGAAAAGAAAAATAAGACCCCAGCTGACTGTTTGCTGCTTTCGTAATCCTTCATCATCATGTAACAACAGGACCTCTAAACTGAAAAGCCACTGTCATTCTTCCTCCTGCTGGTGACAGGAAGTATGTTTCTCACAGGAAAGCAGCTTGCTTAGGTTTGGGGAAAGATCCCCGTTGGGTGAATATTTGGGTTAAAATTGGCTCCATCCACCCATCGCAGCCTCCTCCCTGTGCTTGTTTTCTGTCTCTAGTTACATCACCTCCCTTTGTCACAGGGATTTTTACTTGTGTTAAATTTATGCACTACCAAATCTGCAGTTCCTCTAACGACCACTTGAGGCCTGCTCCAGAAATGAGCCAGCCCCCATAGACCCCCATGTTAAAATTACAGCAGAAATAAACATGTTTGCAGCCTGATTACAGTCTTAGTACTTTATTAGTGTTTTACTGCTTCATAAAACTGTATGGAGCTGAATTTTTGCTTACCTCACCCATTTGGGTGCTGATATGGGTTGAGGGTCTAGCCAATGGCTGTAAATTACTTAATAAATTAATATGTAGCTAAAAGTTTTAGTGCTGTACATCCAGCTGTATTTAAATGGCCACATTATTATAAGTTGTAGGTAATAAGGTAACATTTCAGTTTCAAAAGTAGCCGTTCAGCCTCGTACATGATGCAAATCTGGATCAGCATCCTTTGCTTGTATGAAATCTAGAAACTCATTGGCTAATGCTGTAGGCATCATGACCCTCTGGGTAAGCAGGTGGTCCTTTTCTTTTACATCACAGATACATTTTCAGAAAGCTGACTCAGTGTCATACGATGACCGTGCAGAAATGAATCTGTTCAGCCACCATATCTGTTAAGTGAAGGTGTATGATGTGTGTCCTGCATTGGGTGAAGCTCTCGTCTTGTATATATTGGTCCAAAACTGTTCAGTCATCATTTCTGCTTCTCTCCAGCTTTTCATCAGCACTGTTCATGTGCAGCATTAAACTTGGTATCTTGGATATAAATATATGAATATATGTGAATGCATAAAAACAAAGATTTCAGTATGGACATTAAGTTTAGGATCAGGACTCCTTCACAGTGAGTGATCCAAACCCTGCAGCTACCTGTTATTGAGTCACCTCCTGCTGTAGGTGGATCATCTCCAGGCTGAAGTTTGGTCTGTTTTCAGATGATCGTGTTTGTCTCCCTCAACACGAACTCTCACTGGGAACCCGACACCTTCCCTCTGATAATATGAAAGAGCTTCACAAACACAGCAGCAGGGTTAATTTTGACAGCAAATTTTGATTAAGTTTTAGTCATAATTTAGTCATCTGAATAGTTTTAATTTTAGTCTAGTTTTAGTTGATGAATTATCATAAGAATATAGTCGGCTAAATCTACAGTCGATTTAGTCGACTAAATAAAATATAAATGCTTTTTCTTCAGTTCCCTTGAATTAGTCATTATACACACTTACAGAAAATTAAACATTTATTCAAAGTTATGGAATATTATTAATAATATTAACATTAGTGTTTCACCTGCTTCCCACACACCTGATCATTAACACCACCTTACTGAGATAATCCGAGTGTTTTACAGCAGGACGCTCTGAAAGGTACAGGGCAGTGTTCAGGACTAAGATTATAAAGGCTAATCCACCGCGGTGTGGAGATTTTCTCTGAACACAAACTGGGAAAAACACTTTACCCTGCATGACATTAAAATGCTGACCTTTGCATGGAGATCTGGGTGACTGGTTTGCAGATGTCCTTTAAGATTTGTGGTGTTTTTACCCGAGATAGTCGCCCTATGGCAGGCCGTTTTAACATAAAATCCGATTCACCTCACTTACATTCCAGATGTCTGAAATTGATTTATGACTAGACGTATTAGTAAATTGAGATATCTCTAATTACATTCTGACTAGTCGAAATGACGTCAGATTTACCATTCATTTGTTTGGCGGCTTCAATTCAAGATATCTTCAATGAATTACTGACTATCTGAAACTCACATTTCAGATATCTACAATTAAATTATGACTAGTCATAAAGTTAATTCAAGATATCTTGTTTTTTATTCTGACTAGTCATAATTCTAATTAAAGATATCTTAAATGACACCATATTTCAAGATATCTTAAATGTATTTTTAGATAGGCGATAAATAGTTTTGACTAATGCAAATTAAATTCTAGATATCTTGAAAGCAAATAATGACTAGGCAAAACTAAATTAGAGATATCTAGAACTGTAATTTTGACTAGTCAAAATGCCTTTTAAGATATCTCAAAATGAATTACAGATATCTTGAATTAGACGGCTTTTCTATTTAAGATATCTTAAATTGTAATTACGGATGTGTGACCCGTCAAATGACGAATCCGGTGACGTAATTTGAGATATCTTGAAAGGAATTTTGACTCGTCAAAATTTAAGATATCTTGAATTATTATTCTTACTAGTCAGAAAGTAATTGCGGATATCTTAAATTACCATTCTGGATAGTCAAAATGTAGTTTTAGATATCTGAAATGTAATTACGGATAGTCAGACAAACGGATTTCATGTTAAAACGGCCTGCCATAGTCGCCCCACATGGTTTACACATCGTTTTGTTTGTCACAAAGGACAAATGTGTCCATACATCGGCTCTTCTCTTTCTCCCTGCTGACATTGGTTACATAACTTAGTCCTATCGGGAGGAACGACCAATCACAGGCTAGTTTGGTCTTCCCGGGTTTAGAGCAAATTTGTGTAATTGTGCGTTTGACTGGATGTTTTCCTAACTTGTCCCGCCCTCTCACAAAATTAAATCAGTTCTGATTGGATGTCGTCCCCGCCAAGCATTTTTGTCTCGTTTTCATCCGTTGATGAAAGTGTCAATTAATTTTGTCATCGTTTTTATCATTTTAGGTAGTTTTTATTTAGTTATCGTCTCGTTTTCGTCATGAAAAAAAGGGTCACTGACAAAAACTATGACGAAAATATTTTGTCAATGAAATTAACACTGCACAGAAGCAGCACATCCAAACGTAAGAGAAAGAAACATCCTGGTCTGGTTTCCTCCAGCAGGCTGAGCCTGTGGCTTCTAATCTTTGGCCTCCTTACAGTTTCCCTGCTCTTTGTAGACCTTACAGTCCAAATGAAGCTGAAATGAAAGGAACACCTCTCTGTGTAATTAACACAGGAGGACTGAGCAGCAGCTGTGAGACGAGCGGAAAATGGGATTAATGTAAGTATCCGGATCAAAAGACTCCAATCGACTTTATTTGGTTTGAGAAGTTTCTAAAACTTGCCACACTGAGCACCTTTGGTGAGGCTCTGCTCTTTGATACAGAGTAACTCCAAAACCTTAAAGGACAGTGAGGATGCCAAACCACTAGTTAGTGGTGTTAATGGTGCTGTGTTGTAAAATAATAAAGCTTCGTTATAATTATGCTTGTTGGCTCGTCTGCTACCTTTGGGGTGGTTTTCTCTGCAGATCATTGTGTAATTAGAGCCCTGCTTTCTGATTGGTTCTGGGATCTCACCTGGCTTTTATATATTATGATTGTTGATGGTCTTAAACTCTGCTGCTGATGGCTTATTGCTTATATGCCCTTCAGTAAATACAGTGAAGCATTTGTTCAGAGCGAGCCGGTGTTCTCTTCCTGTTCTTGGTCCTCATGTTTAAAAGAAGGCGGCGTGCAGCAGCAGAGCGCGCCGGGCCGGGGGCTCGTGAGGCAGAAAACATGTAAAACTACAATAACAGGCGCTGACGTTCACTGTCAACACTCGTTTAATCACAAACGTCTTTATTTTTAACAAACAGAACCATCAGAGAGCAGAAACACGGAGAAAACATGACTGCAAACACGCCAATACAGCTCGCTCTGAGTGTGTGTGTGTGTGTGTGTGTCGAGGTGTGGGTGGAGGGGGTATTAGTCACCAGAAATGGCACAGAGCCGCTCTCTCTCTCTCCCTCTCTCCCAGTAAGTGGGTCACTCCATCTGGAGCAGAATATGGAAAAACAGCAACACAACATTTTCTATCAAACAGCTTAACACACACACACACACACACACGCGCGCGCACGTAGAAGAAAAAACACACTTGTTTGAGTCTGTCTGAAGTCAGAGTACAAACACTGCAACGTTAGCCAGTCGGCTGCTTGGGTTACATGTTACCCGTTCAGATAGTGAATCAGACCTGCAGCAGTTCTGGACTTCATCCTGTAGACGTACAAAATGCTTCAAATAAGTTCACACAAACGAGCCTCTAACAGCCTGTGGAAAACCTACAGTGCTGTACAACACAGAGACCTTCAGTCTGCGCAATATTTAAAATATTTAATTATTTATTGGACCTTTTTTAAAGTTGATGGTGCCTATCTATCTATCTATCTATCTATCTATCTATCTATCTATCTATCTATCTATCTATCTATCTATCTATCTATCTATCTATCTATCTATCTAATAATAACCTGTTTAAGGTCCTGCCAAAGCATCTCAGTCTGATTTAAGTCTGGACGTTCATGCTGACCTGCAGCAGTTTAGATGTTGCTCTGGGTTCTTCTGTGACCTCCTGGATGAGTCATCGATGCCCTCTTGGAGTAGTTTTGGTAGCCGACCACTCCTGAGAAGGTTCATGGCTCTGACCGTGGTTCTCTGGAGTCCCGAAGCCTTGGAAATGTCTCTGTAACCCTTTCAGAGGATAGATGTCAGAGACTTTGTTCCTCAGCTGCTTCTTTAGATTCTGGGATGATGTGCTGCTGTTTGAGATCCTTTAGCCTGCTTCACTTTGTCAGACAGACTCTGAGTGATTTATTGATTCAGCAGGTCTGCAGTAATCAGGCCTCAGTGTGGTTCGATAAATTGAACTCAGCATTCCAAAAGAATTTGACTAACACAGGGCTGGGTAGGTTTGGACAGCTTTTTATCTTAATAAATGAAATCTGCACATTGTATTTAGTGCAACATTAAAATCTGATGATCTGAAACATATAAGTGTGACAAATATGTAAGAAAAGAAAGAAAACTAGAAAAAGCATTTCCTGAAGAAAATGCACTGTGAATGCTGCATGCTGAAAGATTGGAGCTGAAATGCCAAGAAAGGCTTCAAACAGCTAGAACTTTATTTGCTGAATGAGCTTCAATAAACTGCTGAATACCTGAACTGCTGAACTGTTGAATACCTGAACTGCTGAACTGCTGAATTGCTGAACTGCTGAATACCTGAACTGCTGAATTGCTGAACTGCTGAATTGCTGAATACCTGAATTGCTGAACTGCTGCATTGCTGAACCGCTGAATTGCTGAACTGCTGAATTGCTGAACTTCTGAATACCTGAACTGCTGAACTGTTGAATACCTGAACTGCGGAATTGCTGAACTGCTGAATTGCTGAACTGCAGAATACCTGAACTGCTGAATTGCTGAACTGCTGAATTGCTGAATACCTGAATTGCTGAACTGCTGAATTGCTGAACCGCTGAATTGCTGAACTGCTGAATTGCTGAACTGCTGAATTGCTGAATTGCTGAACTGCTGAATTGCTGAACTGCTGAGAAAACTGCTGAACAGCTGCTAAACTGCTGACCAGCTGTTAATAATGCTTCAAACAGCTGAAAATTTATTTGCTGAATGATTGGAGCTGAAATGCCAAGAAAGGCTTCAAAGAGCTGAAACTTTATTTGCTGAATGAGCTTCAATGAACTGCTGAATTGCTGAACTGCTGAGTACCTGAACTGCTGAATTGCTAAACTGCTGAATTGCTGAACTGCTGAACAGCTGTTAAAAATGCTGAACAGGTGTTAAAACTGCTGAAAGGCTGTTAATAATGCTTCAAACAGCTGAAACTTTATTTGCTGAATGATTGGAGCTGAAATGCCAGGAAATGCTTCAGAGCTGAATTCTGATTGGCTGAAAGAGTTAAAGCAGCTGACAAATGCTGAAAATGAATTTTAAATGCAAAACAGCTAAAATTGTCAAGAAAGTAACTACATTAAATTCGATTTGCTTAAAGGGCAGAAAAACAACCTGAAGAAATTTTAACGGCAGCTGAAGAAAAACCATAAAAGACATTGAAATGGGTAAAATGGGCCACCATGAGTGAGATGGCTATGGCAGCTGATGACCTTGGGCCATTTTTCCTGTTCAAGTTTCTCTAACTTAAGTGCAATACCTATGTGCAACCAGTAGGTGAGCACAGGGTTGGCGAAGAGTTAGAAGATTTCTTTCTTAAATTAAGTTTGTTTAATTGCCACTCACTATAAAGAGATGTGAAAGTTAAAAAAATGATAAATGCCTAGAGACATTTAAACTGCAGCTGAACAAAAACCATCAAAGATATTGAAAGGGCACCACCATGACTCAAGTGGTTATGGCAGTAAATGATGATGGCCCATTTTTCATGTTTAAGGTGTTCCCACTTTGTCTAAATTAAATGCAGCTTTTCTCTGTAACCAGTAGGTGATCACATGAATTGTCAGAAGCTACAAGGTCTTTAATTGTAGTTCATGAATTTAACAAGTATTGAATGCCAAGAATCAGCCTGAAGAAATTTAAACTGGAGTTAAAGAAAAACCGTAATCATATTGAGAAGTTAAATCCAAGTTTAGTACTGTAGTTTAATATCTTGCAACTGAAGGCTTTCAGCTGAATTGCTGTCATTCCTGAAATATTTGGGAATGTTGTTGAAAATGTTAAAATACAATGAATGATTCTCCTAAACATGGAGGAGAATGAAAGTGCAGAAAATTGTGGACAGAATGAATCTGCTGTTGTGGCAGCCAATGGGAGGAGCCACAGAAGCAGGGACTTATGGGAGTGTTCATGCTGATGTTTGCGAGTTTTAGGTATTGGTCTTTATCAGTTATTCAGTGAAGTTTTGTTGGTTTCACTGTGATTGTTGGTTTGTGATGTCAATGTGATGTCAATATGTTGTTATTCAGTGTGGCTGATAATGGGCCACCATGACTGAAGTGGCTATGGCAGCTGATGACCTCTGCCCATTTTTCCTGTTCATACCATTCTGACATTGTGTCATCAAAGCTGCTGCTTCTCTGGTTAGCCACTAGAGTGAATGCAGTCACAGCAAATTAAAGCAACAAGATTTTTTTTTTTTTTTTTTTTTTTTTGTTCAGCTGAAATTTGCTAAAGTGTTAATATAAAAAGTTTTAAAGGGTCAAATGGCTTGAAGAAACAAACACACACTAAAACTTTGTGCTAAACATGAAGGAGAAATAAGGTGCAGAAAACTGAAAAAAATTAAATATCTTTGAATATGAAGAGATTTAAAGTTCCAAACCCAATGGAAAATCTTTTAAGTTTGGGGTAAAGTGGGACTTGAACCTGCTCTCTCTGCATTCATGGTCCAGGGTTTCTACCACTCAGCCAACAGGAGTCTCATACAAGCAGTGAGGTTTGCATGCATACATATTGGAGAGCTCCTCCAAGCTGAATGCTTGTAGATGAATGATTGGAGCTGAAATGCCAGGAAATGCTTCAGAGCTGAATTCTGATTGGCTGAAAGAGTTAAAGCAGCTGACAAATGCTGAAAATGAATTTTAAATGCAAAACAGTTGAAATTGTCAAGAAAGTAGCTAAATTAAACTTGATTTGCTTAAAGGGCAGAAGAACAGCCTGAAGAAATTTTAACAGCAGCTGAAGAAAAACCATAAAAGACATTGAAATGGGTAAAATGGGCCACCATGAGTGAGATGGCTATGGCAGCTGATGACCTTGGGCCATTTTTCCTGTTTAAGTTTGTGTAATCAAAGTGCAATTCCCATGTGTAATCAGTAGGTGAGCACAGGATTGCCAAAGAGTTAAAAGATCTCTTTCTTCTTCAACTCAAGTTTGTTTAATTATCCCTCACTATAAAAGGTTGTATTAAAAAAAAAACAATAAAGCCTGAAGACATTTAAACTGCAGCTAAAGAAAAACCAGAGAAGATATTAAAAGGGCACCACCATAACTCAAGTGGCTATGGTAGCAGATGACCATGGTCCATTTTTCATGTTTAAGCTCTTCCCGTTTTGTCTAAATTAAATGCAGCTTCTCTGTGTAAGCAGTAGGTGATCACATGAATTGCCAGAAGCTACAAGGTCTTTAATTGTAGTTCATGAATTTGACAAGTATTGAATGCCAAGAATCAGCCTGAAGAAATTTAAACTGGACTTGAAGAAAAACCGTGAAACATATTGAGAAGTTAAATCCAAGTTTAGTACTGTAGTTTAATGTCTTGCAACTGAAGGCTTTCAGCTGAATTGCTGTCATTCCTGAAATATTTGGGAATCTTGTTGCAAATGTTAAAATACACTGAATGATTCTCCTAAACATGAAGAAGAATGAAAGTGCAGAAAATTGTGGACAGAATGAATCTGCTGTTGTGGCAGCCAATGGGAGGAGCCACAGAAGCAGGGACTTATGGGAGTGTTTATGCTGATGTTTGGGGGTTTTAGTTATTGGTGTTTATCAGTTATTCAGTGATGTCTTGTTGGTTTCAGTGTGATTGTTGGTTTGTGATGTCAATGTGTGGTTATTGAGGGTGGCTGATAATGGGCCACCATGACTGAAGTGGCTATGGTAGCTGATGACCTCTGGCCATTTTTCCTGACCATGCTGTTCTGACTTTGTGTTATTAAAACTGCTGCTTCTCTGGTTAACCACTAGGGTGAGCGCAGTCACAGCAAATTAAAGCAACAACTTCTTTTTTTTTTTTTGTTTACCTGAAACTTGCTAAAGTGTTAATCTAAAAAGTTTTATAGGGTCAAATGGCTTGAAGAAACAAACACACACACACAAACTTTGTGCTAAACATGAAGGAGAAATAAGGTGCAGAAAACTGTGAAAAAAGTGAGTTAAATATCTTTGAATATGAAGAGATTTAAAGTTCCAAACCCAATGGAAAATCTTTTAAGTTTGGGGTAAAGTGGGACTTGAACCTGCTCTCTCTGCTTTTTCTGCATTCATGGTCCAGTGTTTCTACCACTGAGCCAACAGGAGTCTCATACAAGCAGTGAGGTTTGCATGCATACATATTGGAGAGCTCTCCCAAGCTGAATGCTTGCAAATGCGCCAATTGAAAACACCTGCGAGGTGCACTGCTTACCTGCTGAGGTGCGTGCACTCTGGCCAAATTTGACTCGGCGCAACTGTCAAATAAGTGCTTCTAAATCAAAAACCGTAGCTCCTATCAAAATCATTTTTGAACTGTGAGCACCACAAGGACCTGCTCTAAACAGTGGTGTCATTTTTATTTTCCTGGGCTCAAAAGTGTGGTTGTGGGAGCAGTTTAAAAAAGGTGCTCATTTCTGCTTTGGAGAAAATCACCTCTCAGAAATTACTATGGAGGTTAATGAAGGAGTTGGAAGGTACTCTCTCTGTTTGAATGCTTACAGTTTAAAAAGTGTACATTTGACAGGGTTTAAAGACACATTTTTTGAAAGTAGAGAAGCAGCTCTACATTTTGAGCAAAAAATCATGGCTGTAGAGTGAAGAGTGTGGACACAGCGGCAGTTTAGAAATAAATTTTCCATCTGAAAGTTTTGAAGTCTCCCACTCTACTAATCAGGCTCCCACTCTAGCAAATGCAATACACAACCATTATAAACTCTGAAACGCCTGAAAAACATCCTCAAACTTAAATGCTCACTGTGCTTAAACCGGAAAAGATTTTAAAACACAAAGTAATAGCTGAATAGCTGAAAGGCTTGGCTTCATTTTAAAGCTTAAATGGTTTCTCTAGCTTAAGGTATGCTGAAGTTATTAGCTTTCAAAGCCTGAAAGGATTTTTAAAGGATTTGAAACTTCCCCATTCATTTTCAATGGGGCTAAAAATTCAGAAAAATATTAATATAAAATCAATGCTTAAAGATTTGAACCAGAAAAGTAATAGCCCACTTCTCCTGAAGAAGCTGAACGTTTTGATACCTTAATTATTTTTGTAGCTTAAGCGGTTTTTGAGTTTTTAGCGGTCAAAAAACGTACGGAAGAACATATAATAATAATAATAATAAATAATAAAGATTACAAGAACAATACTGTGAATGCTTGCAGCATTCACAGTAATAAGAAAAATGTGAGGGGCCAAAGAGATTGCCGTGGTTGCCTGTAGTTTGCATGGAAGATGCCAACTTGCCTGCAAACTCTGGCCAACCATGAACAAGAAAGTGTAACACAAACAGGAAACAGAAAATGTTTCATAATAAAAGTCAGTCCTCAGTGCTGCAACCAACACATTTCAAAAGGTGTAACTTTTACTTTGAAGGCAAACGCTCTCTGTTTCCTGTTTGTGTCACAAGTTTCAGTTTTACTGCCACAGCCAGCGAGTGTTTGTAGACAAGTCCAGGAGGTTTTTGCCAACCAGTTGAGGAACAGAATTGTTCTCTAGTGACCAGCAGTTGCCAGATGGTTGCAGATCGGTCTCTAGGCCTGTGAGACTGGGGCCTTTTTCACTTGACCCTCCATTGTCACCATGACTATCACACATCCAAAATGGTGGACAAGTTAACGTTACCTGGTTCGGGGTCATGTGTCTGGAAAGCCTAAGCCTCATCACCCTGTGATTTGTGAAGTCGTGTTATGAAGACACCGCATGAGAAACCGGGACTGTTGTGGAGAGCCGTTCAGTTCTGCTCAGTAATGATTTCCTCTCTTCATAAGCCCTCCATAACTGTCCCAGTTTCTCATGTGGCCCCTTTGGGAAAATTAATTGCCTGTCCCTACCATAAAACATCCTCTGTTGCTCATAATGTGTGAAATGAACATACTGTAGACTTGAAACTACTGATTGAGACCACAAACCCATTAGGAAAGTGGTTACTAATTTAATCAAGTCTGAAACCGGAGGATTGTCCCCTGGTGGCCATTAAAGGTAGTGCAGGTTTAAAGCTACAAGTCCATCTGTTATATATATTTTTTGGTCTTTATATTAAAATCGATGACAGCCTTTGATTTGTATGGAAAAGCAGCCTCCGAGGAGCTCTGTGTCGTCTCGTTGAAGGTGTTATTGTCGGGATTTGAGGCTCCGGCTGAGAGTCGACCGACAGCAGCCAGTCTTTCTTGCCGGCCTGTGTGCTTCACTAATAACAGTGTGACTGTATTATTAAAGGATTTCCATAAACACCGTCATTAACACGAGTGACTCAGTTTGGCTCTGTCAAAAACCGAGTCCAGCCTTTCTTTCACCTGTTTGGTCAAAATATAATTGCTACCTTTACTCCTGAGAAGAGCCATCTTTCTTCACTAATCAGCTTTCTGAATAATTTATTATGAAAACTGTATTTATGAATCAACATTTCCATAAAGACGAGTTCATTCTTGACTAAAACTGACACACAAGAGCGTCACGAGTGTGTCAGCGTCTGACCGAGCTGTGTCACTGCTACAACTCAGAGCTGATCATCCTGTCCAAACCTCCAGAGAACATTTGAAGCATTAGCAGGGAAAAAAAATCAAGCTGTAAATCCTAAGTGCTGCTATTGATTGTAAGAGCAGAAGAAAATGCTGCTGCTGCTGCTGCTGCTGCTGATGATGATGATGATGATGATGGGGCTACTGCTGGGATAAACAAACAGTGTGATGTCTAAAAGAGCCGCCTCAGTCCTGCTGCTCTGATTCACGGGGAGAGAAATCACTTCATCCTGATGACTCACTCCTGAGTTCAACAAGCAAAAAACCTTCTCAAGATACATAGATGGGCATGCTGGGCGCTCAAAAGTATGTGGACAGCCTTGTTGATTTGCCCACACTGCCCTCAACACTCAGCTTCACACAGTTTTTCTACTCTTGGGTCTGTATGATGTCATAGAGAGCAGATACTCCTAGTAGTGTTACCTGAGACACAGAAGCCCCACTCACCTGCTGTTTGTGAGAGTAGCCAATCAGAAGAATGTTATCTTAAAGGGGAGGGGCTAAAATGTTTTGCTTCAGAGGATGAACTGAGGGGCTGCAATGAAGACCAAGATTATATGGGGCTGTTAGTCATGGATGTAGAGTCAAAGAGTGTGTGTGTGTGTGTGTGGGGAGGGGGTTATTAGCAGGATTATTCAGACAATGGCATGACTGTTGACCAGACTTCTACTGTGCTTGGTTTAATTTATTTCATTGCAGTTAATTATAATCCAACTGAACTGATGATGAAGCCACAGATGATTTGCAGACCTCGCCCCATGTTGGGCTTCCAGAATACACTCTTAGGACCCCGACAGCCCTATTAACAACCTCAGAAGATCATAACTCCTATTAAAGAAATTAGGACGATCCCAATGGACTTTACCAACCTCTTCAAGGACCTCAGAAAACCCCCACCGCCACTAGCATTACCTTTAAAGTGCCTTTCTCCCTAAACCCAAATAGACAGGAGGATGGAGTTTGCACAGTGTAATAAAAACCATTCCTGTAAAGGTCCTTAACTATCACAGAGTTCTTTGAGTGCATGTCAGATGGGTTTCTGAGGTCCTCAAAGAGGTCTGTAAAATCCTTTGGGATCTTCTTGATATGAGGAGTTATGAAGTTGCTGGCAGCCTCCTGAGATCCTTCACAGGGCTGTGGGGTTCTAAGAGTCTATTTCCTGTACAAGACCACAAGACAATTTTTTAAGCCTTACCCAAGTTCTGTGAGTTCCTCCAAACAACCACAGATTATATGAATTATAATGGAGCCACAATATGGAGATTTTGGACTACAAGCAGAATTTTTCTATGAAAGATTCACAGATATTATAACTTCAACTTTACCTCGCTGTATTTGTATAAAATCTAATCCTGTCACAGTTTCCTTTAAACATATTTGCTTTTTGCACTTTCAGTTATTTCTGGGATCCGTGACTGAACGGTCCCTGCAACGCTTCTTTGTAGAAACATCCAAAAAATGGAGTTCAGCCTGTTTCATTCTTCTGCTTCTCTCAAATATCTCAATATACAGTAAAACAAAACTGGGAAGCGTCTCAATAAGGAACCATCTGTGCAAATTTCCCCGAATTTCTCAACATGAAACCAAAAAAATAAAATGTCCCTGAAGTCCCCGACAGTCTCAACACTCACTCTACATTTCAACAGATTTTATAATTGTGTGAAAATTAGGACATCTGCATAAAAGCAGGGTGACATGCTTTATCACTCTCACAAGACAATCTCTAAATTCACAGCTGTGAAATGACAATAAAAAAGAGGAAAGCAGCAGCGGGTGAATATTTCATCACTGGTGTATTGACACAAACATCTGAACAGCAGAACAAAGTGAAGAGAAATAAACACAAAAGAGAGTCATAATAAATAGACACGAAGAGGCTGAACAAATCAGATCGTACATACACACGTTTCAGTATATTAATAACAGCAACTTTTATACATTTGTACAAAAATAGAATCATTAGAGGCATCAAAAGCCTCGTTCAAGTTCAAAAAAATAAATATTTGCTCAACGCGCGCCAACAGTATATTTGATTCGTCAAACACAAAACATCAAGTTTAACTGAAACCATCTGCGGGCAGTAAATATTGTTTTAATCTGTCTGACAGCTGCAGTTTGTAAGCATGATGCAGATGTTGACTGGACAGTAAAGTCAGTGCAAAATAGAGTCTGAAATAGAAAAGGTTGATTAGTCTGGAACAACCAGCACACTGATAAACAACAACTGTATGGAGAGATGAAAAGCCCACTCTGTCACCTTCACCCAAAACTCAGAAAATCCACAGCAACATGTGCAGTTATCAGCCAACAATGTTCCCTCAGATATGACACAAAATGTGGAGCATATTCTTTATGTCTTTGAAACTGATTGTCATAAATCAGCTTATGAAAGTTTGGCCCATTGATGGACCCATGAAGTGTCCCCTTAAAGTCCTCTGGAAAGCCATCAAAGACCTCAGGAAGGTTCACAAGGACCTCATCAACCTCTCCAAGGACCTCAGGAACCCCCTCAGAGACCGTATGTAATCAGTGATCTCAGCAACTTATCAAGGATGTTGCCATTATCCTCAAATATCTTCAAGAACATCGATGAAATTTTCAAGGACCTGTACAGTGTCCTTAAGGACCTGCAAAAGCCCCTCAAGGTCCACCAGAATACTGTTTAGTACCTTCATATCCCCATTAAGGCTTTCAGGATGCCTCATTAGTACATCATAACTTTCTTTAAAGATCTCAGGAAGATCCTCAGGGACCTTACCAACCTCTCCTAGCACCTCATGACGCCGCTGGTACAGGCATCTACCAGGTCCTCAAGTACTTTACAACCTGTAGCCCCCCCCCCAAGGTCCTCCACAATTCTTTCTAGTACCTTTACAAGAAGGATGTCAGGAGGCCCCTCCAGGACCTCAGAGCTCCCCTGAAAGTGCCCAGAAAGATCCCAAGAGACATTACCAATTTCCACAAGGTACTCAGGAACTCTGTAGGACAATTACCATCCTCCAGACTTCCATCACTAGGTCCTTAAGGACATCTGTAACATTTCCAAGGATAAATGTGTTAAGGACTTCTAGCTACAGCTAATTTTTAAAGCTTGCCACTGGTTGCGTTTCTAAGGTGCCTGAAGTAACGCCGCATTTCCAGGGACCTCAAGAAGCCACCTTTCTTATCTCCACTGTACCTCTACAACTTCTGCAGTGACCTCTTTAGAAACATACACAATTTAAAGAGCATTATTTTTTATAACTGCACAGTTCTGTGTGGATTTTCCTGCCTGTATTTTTTTATCATATTTAGAAATGTCCGGTTGACCTTGAATTTAATCAGAAATAAATGCTTACAAATTCCTGCATCCGCAGGAGCAGCGTCGGATGTATTTGTCTCCGTGGAGGCCCATTTCAACCCGGCGATAAAAGAGATGAAATTCTTTCTATGACAAAAATTTAAAAACACGACAAAGTTTTCATTCTAATTATGTGGTGCAAATATTTTTCTGGCATCAATGGGCTTCCATATGACCTGCTAACAAATGCATGAAATAAATTCACTTACATGAATCATTATTTTTATAGCACAGAAAAAGTAAATGAATAACAACATCAGAATAATGGATATTAGTCAACACTAATTTTCTTGTTGCACATTATTATTAATGAGTATAAAACAGATATGAAACAATTCCTCTTTATAATGTCAGATATTGTTTATCCTGCTGCAGAAAAGAAAGCAATCAAACACCTTAACTATTAAAAAAGTGAAATTCTCTCCACTCAGGATTGTTTGCACGCGGTGACACAAAGTAAACTTGAAAATAGAAAGATTGAAATGATTTGGATTCCCTTTGCAAAACCAAAATTTTACAAATTTCAACTTAAATCAAATGCAGATTTTACCAAACACGAAAACTCTGTGACAATCTTTCAAAAGTGGATCCAAGCACCAAAACTTGCATGCTCGTGTTTGTCCGTCTGGAGCCATGAGACTCTTGAATTTTCAAAATCAGTAAGATCACAGTTATTTCCAGCCTAGGAAACAGAAACTGCTTCTTGTAGAGAGAATAAAAGCTGGATGTAGCTTTGAAAACTGCAGCCAACATGGAAATGTCCTAAAAATGTATTCTTTCTAACAGCCACCAGGGGGCGACTCCTCTGGGCTTCTAGTCCTATAGGAGTGAATGAGAAAACGACCTTCAGACTTGACCTCTGAAGACTCAGTTTATGAGCTGAGGCGCTTGTTTAGGGTCGTTCTGAGTTTTAACTGCAATGAGCTAACATTGAAGGGACTCTAAACTTTTATTTTATAGATCCACGATTGCTGAACATGATCTTTTATCTTCACAAAGAGAGAGAAAATTATAAATGTGGGTCAAAAGTACAGGAGCCACTGACTGCTGCACAGTGCCGTGCAGGTCGAGAGACTGCAGACCCCGATGGGCGGGCGGGGAGAGGCCGATCTGAGAGATGTGACTGAAACACAAGCATTACACCACTGCTAACAGGAAAAAATATTTATGCACAAAAACATGTATGCATAATTTAAGACTCATACTTGGTCAGACATGTTTAATTTCCTAGTGAGATCATCCAAAATGTGCACGCCTAGATATAGGATGACATTTCTGCCACAGTTGGTGGTTGTCATGAATTTCAAACAGCTCGTGAGCTTTTATCAAACAGATATCTGTGATGCCAGTGTTGCTCCCAATAAAAATGCAACTTTAAACTTTATTTCTCTCCCAAAACATTAAAAAACATCCAGAAACAGGAGTGAGTGTGCAGGCCGGAGTGGAGCTTTAGTTACACCAAAGTAAAGAGATTAAAGTAATCAGATTACAAAACAAACGCAGCACAGATCATGTTAAATTGACTGGATTAAAATAAAGATTAAATGATCTCTTCATCCTTTATCTGAACTTGATATCACAGTTACATTTCTTACTCTGTAACTAAAAGTAATCTGATTACATGAAAGAGTTTAATTTGTGTATTTTGATGTTATGAGAAATCTTTTCACACTGCAGAAACTTTTTTAAAACATATAATTTGCTCCATCTGTAAAATCTTAAATATGTTTTTAGAGAACGAAAAATAATGATTTCCTGTGCGGTGTGTCAGCCGACATCTGATGACATCTGAAAAATGTGGCGAGCGGTTCCTGAACGTGGAACCCTGACACTTTGTTCCACAGTGTGTCAGATCTGAGCTCTTTCAGTCTCAAATGTCGTCAGATGTTCTTTAAAAAGTAATCCGAACTCGATCGCGTCCCTCCCTCTCCGGACTCCTCTGTAAAGCTCCGCCCCCTCTGGCTGGGTGACTGACAGTTCACGGGGACTGTAAATGCCGTTAAACATCCACCTTTCCTGTTGAGGCATCGATGACACGAGCTGCTTGCTCTCTGCTCGCTCCGACTGAAAGCACAAGCAAAATCATAAAAGTAAACAGCCTCTTGGCATGTTCTCCTGACGTCCCGCCTCCTCAGCAGCTGGAGTCCTCGCTGCCGGTGCCTCCACCTCCTCCGGCCTTGCTGGCAGCCGACGAGCTCACAGAAATCTGGCAGCCGTTGGTGACGTGACTCATGACCTTCTGTTTTAGCTGAGCGACCTGCTCCCGCAGCATGGCGGCGGTGGAGGCCAGGTCCGAGTTCTGGCTCTTCAGGACCTTCACCTTCTCCTCCAGCCGCGAGATGCGCTCCAGCTTCCGCTTGCGGCACTTGGATGCGGCGATGCGGTTGCGGAGTTTCTTGCGTTCCGCTTTGATCCGCTCCTGCGTCTCCAGGTCAATTGGCGAGAGGGACGGTGGCGAGGTGGGGTCCCCTGGAGGGTGAGGCACCTCAGGGACGGTCTGCGGGGCGTCCAGACCTCGAGGGTGGGGCTGAGGAGCTCCACCACCACCGTGGCCTGAGCCTCCGCCGTATGCCATCTGCCCTCCGGAGTATGGCATCTGGCCCGGGTTGTAGCTGCTGAGGTTGGTGTAGATGGGCATATCTCCACCTGACATCAGGTTCCTCTGGTAGGACGCCTGCAGGGAGATGCTGGAGGATGAAGGTGGGGACATGGGCCCACCTCCAACCAGCTGGTTCTGCTTGTGAAGGTCTGCCAGTGCCTTGACGAAGCCGTCGGCAAATCCCTCTTGCTCGTTGGTGGCCTGGTTACGGTACATGAAGGGGTTGGTGGAGTTTGGCACCGGGCTGGTGGTGACCAGCCCCTGGTTGGACTGAATGATTAGGTGCTCCAGGTCAGGGGACGCCAGTTTCAGCAGGTTCATGTCCCCTGAGGATGCCACAGAGGACGCCGCCGATGTCATCAACGAGCTGTTGTTTGGCAGCCCCAGGTTGTTGGGGTTCCCAACCCTCCCTCCTGCTCCACCACCACTGGGGAAGTGATGACTTCCTGCCATTGACATGGCCTTCTTACTCATCAGCATCTTGTTTCCCGAGTAGCGCTCGTATTCGGCAATCTGATTGAAGCCGGGCATGGCGGGGGAGTCGTCGTGGTAGAAAGGAGTCTCCATCTTGGCCGTCATTGACAGAGAGGCACCTCGGGGGAAATCTTCATAATCAGATTAACCTGAATGTGAGAGCGGATTGAAACGTTCCACTGACGTCTGCGGCTGGAGGATGAAGGCAGGACGAAGAGAAGAAGCCGAGTCCCTGAAGGAGGAAGAGACATGTGTGTGAGAGGAGGAGGAGGACCAGAACAAGAAGAAGAAGAAGAACACTGATGTGTAAACAAACTCAGTCTACTGCTCTGAGTGTGGGCTAACTTCACCCTGAGGTCAGGCTGAAGGAGCTCTGATTGGACAATCATGCTGTCCATCCTTTCTGTTTCAGAGATGTCTTATCATGACATCAAATATCTTTCTGCATTCATGTCTTCATTTTTATTCAGTCATCATTTTAGACTTTTCTCTGCTCTCTGGTTTAGCAGCAGCAACAGCCTGACTCAGCGTTACGTTATTATATGTTCAAATAAAATGTTGTTCTACATGGTTACAATAACACTGGCTCTCTGTTAAAGATATACACAGTTTCCAAACTGACCTCCAGCTTAGCCTGGAGTTTCTACAGCTCTGATTATTCTCAGTAAATATTTATTTTAGATAAATATTTTAGATTTTAGAGGAAACTTTCATTTCCATTTGGATGATCTGCAAAATCATCAACCAAAAACCAAAACAGATTAATTTTACAGAGAAATTAAAGGCACACAAATTAAATATTTGGCACCTTTATTCTTATTATTCTTAATGAGGTTGCAATAATTCTCTGATCCTGCAGAGTAACTCCAGCTGCTCCATCTTGGACTGTAGCCGGTCGTCCTTGTTCTGCTCTGCAGCCTTTGTGAGCTTGGCTTCTCCACCTGTTGCAGGTTCTAGTTAGACTGACTCCCAGCAGAGCAGAATGAAGACCACCACTGCCAGCTGCAGTCCAACAGGGTGGAGTTGGAGAGCATCCAAAGATGGGATGAAAAGGACACTGGGAGCCATCATCAGTGACCTGGCCAGTGTGTCCCACACTCTCAGGTTTTCCTTGGAAGGTTTCTCACTGAGCTAGCTAACCCTGAAGTATCTGAGAGCTTTATTAGCTCCTTCAGGAGAGGCTACACTGGAGGACAGACGTTCACAGCGCTGCACCATCATGAAAACATGACTGACAGTGACTCAGATCCTGTAAATGGTAATTAAGTGCTTTCCACTTCACACCATAACCTGCTGACATGTTTCTAACCTTTAACAACAGGCTGTGAAACCCAGAGCTGGACCTGCTGCCTAACGAGCTGTTGCTTTGTGTGACGAGCGTACGTTTATGGTAAACGGCCTGCTTCTTTAGCTTTTCTACTCTAAGTGCTTTACACAGCATGTCTCATTCACCTGCTCACACACATTCATGTAAGCACTGTCTAAGATTTACACTCACACTCCGATGAACACATCGAGAGCAACTTGGGGTTCGGTATCTTGCCAAAGGGTGCTTTGGAGCAGATGGGGATCGAACCACCGATCTTCTAATTAGTAGATGACCTGCTCTACCTCCAGAGCCACAAAGGCAGGAGTTACACCGGCTCATCTCTCCAGCAGGAAGGGAGAATATGAGTGGACAGGATGGACGCCTGTCAGTGAGACAGCAGTTCCACTTTTAAACGTCCACATTTGGAGGACGATCCTGATCCTAATCCACACTTTTCAGTAAGACACCAACAGGCTGTTTCAGTGTGAAAGCTACAGCTAGCTGAATAAGAGATACAGAGTCCTCTCAGAAAACATTACTGAGAGTCAAACACATGCCTGAGTCTCCAGAGTTCCCTACAGAGGCCGGAGCTGCAGCTTAAACTAGCCGCCGTCCGTGTCTTCCTGCTGGTTAGGCCTGAAGAACTGTTACCCTGTGATGGACTGATGCAGAGGAGCAGATGCCAAAGTGGAAAGTTCAATCCTAACATGATGGTCACTGCATGAATCGTTGATGCTGTAAACAGATATTTACTGACCCTTAACGCCCAGTGAAGTCTCATAAATGCACCGGCAGTCTCCTCCTCCTTCCTGCACACGTGACAAACACACGCCAGCGTTTAGGTTTGAAAATCCAGGATTTGTGTGAAGTGATTCTGGTGAAAGTGAATGTTTTTGCAGTATTGTTGTGTGAGTTATTCTAATTGTTGTTAGTATTTTGGCTGCTGTGACAGCATTTCTCCACATTTTAGGGTAAACAAAGTCTTTTCATATTTTATCTTCTAAGTTACTGACTCAGGAAGCCAGGTCCTGAGTCAGTGAGATGGGACTGACAAGAATCCGTGTCATTAGATTAAAGTCTGGGGCTATTTCATAAACTGCTGTGGGACTGAGTTTAGGGTTGACAGGTTGGGTTCACAGATGGGCTGAATATATAAGTACTGGGTGGATTTTTTGTGAGGATGCAACAATTGAAATAATGTCACAATGAAATGATGGGATTTTTCTGGGAGATGGTTTTGAAACTCAGGAGAGACCTGAGAACTCTGGGAATGTTGGTGGGTGGACGCACCCTCCGGAAGGAAAATAAGCTCAGAGATCCTCCATCAGAGCAGACATGGAGGACGATCCTGCAGTGAGCACCGCATTACTGATCATAGTGTGGTTGACAGAATATACTGTGCACTTTTAAATGATTTTATATTAAATACGGAAGATATATATATATATATATATATATATATATATATATAAATATATATTATTATATATATTATATATATATATACCTTTTTTGTGTGGGTCAAAGATTAAAATTATTTTCTATATTAAAAGTGTTGCTGAAGCTTTAACCTCCTATGATAGAATGATATAAAACTCCTCTAAAGAAGAGAAACTTGGATCTGAAAATATTGTGTAATTTAGGAAACGCAGTGGTTACATTGAAGCTACATGGAGCAACAAATAAACCACACCCACAGGCTTCACTGTCTTCCTGAATCCTCTTCATGAACACAAAAACATCCTTTAACCTCGACAGTAAAGACGCAGTGAGTGTCGCGTGATGACGAAACCGACCACGAGGCGAGACGCCTGATTGGGCTCAGGTCCACCGTCACCTCCATATTTGCTTCCTTATAATTTAATCAGAGCAGCATATTGAGAAATTAGAGAAACCCCCTCAGAGTAGGGAACAAAGAGCCGTGAGGGTCACGTGTGAGGAGGATTTCAGCACAGGAGAGGGTGAAAACATCAGGTAGAGGTTAGTCTGACAATCACAGGCTGCACACAGGTAATCATGTGAGCTCAGGTGAGTAACATCAGCCCAGCAGGATGAATGTGAAGCTTACAGAGACAAACGGCTGTTTTAAAGTGTAAATCTGACATTCCTGCAGCTCTTAACCTGAAATAAAGGAACAGCAACCGTGACTCAGGCGAGGCAGAAAAAGTGAACATCACTGCAGTCCTGGCTTCTCCTAAACAGCTCTGAACAGTTTAGAATAGATCATTAAGATGGTGCTGTTTTTACAGCAGGTGGTGAACCCCTCACAGGCTTGGATCCTCCAGCCTGTGTTCATGGATGCAAATTGAGGTCTTTATTTAGTGTCTGTGACAAAAATGTAATTTACTGAGTAGCACGGTGGAGCTGTGGTTAGCCCTGCTGCCTCACAGCAAGTAGGTCCTGGGTTTGAATTCACCGTTCTGTGTGGAGTTTACATGTTCTCCCTGAGTCCAAAGACACGCAGGTAGTTGGGTTAGGTTACCTGGTGACTATAAATTGCCCACAGGTGTGAATGGTTGTGTCTCTCTGCGTTAGCCCTGCGAGACAGGCTGGCGACCTGTCCAGGTGTACCCCCCCCCCCCCCCCCCCCCCCTCGCCCTGTGGTGAACTGGATGAGCAGAAGAAACTGAATGGACGCACCAGCCCAGTGCTTCTTTGGCTCAACCTCACATGTTGTGTTTAATGATAATTAAATTTCAGTTTAGTTTTTATTATCTGGAAATATTTAGTTTAAATTTAAGTCTTTAAATATAATTATATGAAGAAGCAGCTTGTTTGTTTGTGTTGGTGGACACTGAGCATTACCCAGCTGTTTTCAGAGCCTACGCCAAGCTTAAATTCATGATGTATAAAGAAATTAAAGCTGCTTTCAGGAGCTCTCCTGCCACAAGGGGTCGACACAGCAGGCAGCTCCACATGTTTGATTTGGCAGAGTTTTCATTCCTGAAGCGACTCCAAACGAGATCATTAGGAATGATGCGCTGGAAGGATTTCCTCCATCACCGACCCCTCAACCTCCAAATGTATCAGAGGTCATTTTGCCTCCCCCTGTACATCACATAGTTCAGAATAAGGACAGCTTAGTCCTGTCGCGTGCCCTGTGATATGTTAGGGCTCCGCCCACATGTGCATTTCTACTTGTTTTTATTAAAATTAATTTCCCATCAACATGAAAACACGACCCTGACCGGGCGGAAATGTTGGCTGATCAGAAGCCCAGAAAAACAGCAGATCTTCTCTATGAGGAGTTTTCCAAAATCCTTTCACCTGAGGACAAAAAGCTGAAATACACACAACAACTATGTTTTCCACAACACCTGCGCAGGTGTGGACAGGGCTGAAGACGTCATCCATACGTAGCCTGAGGCGGTGTTGTCTCTGCACCTTTCTATAACGTCTCACAGGACAGTTTAAATACTTCATTCAAGAGCACACTGTCCAGAAAGCAGCAGGTGGTGCGAGGCTGCCACGCCCATCTTCTACGTCTGTTAGGATGCACCGCCCCTAACTTCTAACTCCAGAGCCGGACCGCCGTCCACGCTCGCTGCCAGTTTGTCTCTGTGGCCACAAAATCCGTGTCAGCTCGTGCTCCATGTGACCAGTTTTAGTTCCACTTTCATGTGAGTGGGCGCCATTTTTTAGCTCCGCATGTCTGTTTCAAAGGAGCTCCAACACAATCCAGGCAGTTATTCCACTGTACGAGCTGGGAATCCACTGGAAAACATCAGCGTTTCCATGCTTCCTCCCATCCACACATATTTAACTCTTTCTTGTCTCAGTAAATAAAGTGAGACACTTTCCCTGCAGCGTTTAGAAACCTGGACGTCGGCTGCTTTCAGAGGGAAAGAACATTTATGTCCACATCCACCTGTGAACCATGAGGGTGTCTGATTGGTGGATATGTGCATATATGACTGGTTGTCTTATTAATCTTACTGTACTTGTTTAACAACCACCCTGATGAGGCCGCAGACGTCCTTCACAGAACTGCAGCGACATAAACACACCTCTGACCACCTTCAGTGCAACAACAGCACAAACAACATGAGATCGACTTCATTTATCCCGGAGCTTCCTGTGTGCCAGCAGCCAAAACATTAAACACACACAGTGGCTAAAAAAGCTATGACCAAACAAACAGGGAGCGGTTTATGCTTAATGAGGAAAAAATCTGTGAAAAAGCTCAGTATAATACAATGATGTGACTCTATATTTGCTCAAAAAGGTAATAAAATAGAACAGAAATCACATGTTTGACACCCCCGATCCAAACCCTAAATCAGACCATCGTATTTAAGCTTTCAGATCAGAGCCCCTACAAGCTGGAAATAAAGCTTTAAAACGAACAGCAGTCGTTATTAACAGGGAAATAAATTAGATACAACTTTAAATACAGACCGCACTGTCCCAACCCCCCAGATTTACTCAAGGAGGGGGTTAGACACTGTACACAAACATGAACTTCTTCATTCCACCTTAAATAGAAAAGGACCCACTCAGTGTTACAGAACTCTGTGTGTGTGTGTGTGTGTGTGTGTGTGTGTGTGTGTGTGTGTGTGTGTGTGTGTCCAATGACCCAATCACTCTCAATTCAGCCGACGCAGTAGCAGATGTTGTTATTATTATTATTATTATTATTATTAATGTTATTGCAGGGCCACTGGAAACCACTGCCCTCTGGTGGACAAACTGCTTTCTGAATGACCTCCAGCATCAGCATTTCTTCTTATTTATGAGCCAACATGTTCGTATTATCATAAATCCCTCAGATGGTAACATAACATCGATCTCTGCTTCTCCGCCTGTTCTGCTATTCTGAGAGCAGGAAATTAAGATTTTACACACAGAAAATGAGTTATGAACTAACCCGCTGCAGCATTAAAACACCGCCTAATGTTACAGTAAAGGTGACAGTGATAAATACCGATGAGCAGAGAAACGTTACATCAGAGCGGAGCTCGGTAATATGAAGCTCAAATACCTTCATCATCGTCACTGCTGTGTAAACAATAATTAATAACAGGTAGTTTTCTGCCTCTCAGCACCGTGACTCTCAGTCCTCTCCTCTCAGGACTTCATCAGGTGAAGTTCCGTTAACTTCAGAAACCAGCGCGAGGCATCATTAACACTACCATCATCATCCTCCTCCTCATCACCATCATCCTAACCGACCGCGGCTCAGTCTCATCTAAAAAAGTCCGTCATGACGAGGCTGGCAGCGGGAGTGCTGTTTGATAAAGGCTGATACTCACAGAGAGACGCGGAGAGCTGCTGAGCCGTCCGAGAGCAGAGAGACTGACTCAGAGAGAGAGAGAGAGGCTGAAGAGTCTCTCCATCAGAAAGTGACTCACTCTGACGCTCTGCGCTCCTCATCTCTGCTCCAGCGGCTCCTGCGTCCATACACTCACATGTTTCACACGGACAGCATGTGAGTCTCATATTAACCCTGATAAAAGGTTTAAATTTGTAGCTCACAAACTGTTAAACTCAAACACAAAATAAAACTGCAGTTCCTCTAACGTCCACTGGAGGCAGACTGCTCCTGAGCCAGCCCCGCAGACTCACGTGTTAAAATGAGCAGAAATAAAGATGATTACAGCCGGAAACAGGAAGCTGTTTTATCTCCACGCTGCTCTCAGGACGGGAACGTTTCTGGACCTCATTTTGACATTATACCAGCGCCTCAGATTTCCCGACATTATCTCGTGGTTGATCTGTCATCTCACTCATGCACTAATGTCCACATGCAGAAAGGTGACACTTGTAAAAGGAAAGAAGAGGTTCACATGAGGACGTTGAAGGGGTTGGTATGGAGTGAGCTGCAGTGACACTGAAGCCACTGAAAGTAGCTTTTATTAATTAAAATTAACAACTTGGTTTAAATACAGGACGGCGGCTTTGATCGACCACACCGGTCAGAAAAGGTGAAAAAGTAAAAAAAAAAACCCCCACGTGTTGGTTTGTTTGGTTCGTGTTCATACACACATATTTTAGGGACCGTCAGCACAAATTAGTCATCCAAAAAGAATATTTCTGCAGCACGTCCGGGATAGTTTGATCATGGCAGCAGATCCTTGAAAGAAGTGGCAACCGTGACACTTGAACCCAAACCGCGATCTTTGTCTAAAAACAAAGTAACATATTTTAAATTAATAACATTTAGAATAATATAAATGATGTTTACGATTCAAAGTTGGGTCTGTGAATGTGAAATGATTCCAACTCTAAACGAGGACTTTTTCAAAGTAGGAAATGTTAATTTTGTACACGTGGATGTAAATTAGTGCACGTGGGAGACTGGTCAGGTAAAAAAAGCTTTATTTCATAAACTGCTGACACCACTCTGTGAAGAGTTACAGTTATTGGCAACAGGTGACACAAACATCATCTTTCTACTAAACCTGACTCGTTAGTGTTCAATTACTGGCCTTAATTAAGTAGTTTGATTAAAGCGTAGAAGTCTGTGGAGTGAAATCAAACCCCTCCAGCCTTTAAAAGTAGGAAATTATTCAATGACCTGTGCACATGGATACAGATCAGTACATATGAGTGCTCAGATTAAAACTCTTGTGTTCAGAAATATTAAGCAGCAACTATTTTACTAACTGGGGGTAGACTGTGAGACAGCGCTTTTTAGTTTCAGCCTCTACAGCAGATTTACCCTCGTGACCCCCCCCCCTCCTCCCAACTGTACGGGGAGTTTCAGCAGCTTCCACATTTTAACGTTGACATCGTTAGCATCACAAATACAAACAGTCACTTCTGACATTCAAACATTAACATCAAAATGGGGACGTGATTATGGCTACGTTCGTCTTTTAGAGCAAACTCATTTTAGTTCATACAGACCGATGTGATCACCGGTGGGCCCGGTGCATCATATTTACCTATGAAAGTAAACTAATATGTCCAAATAGCCGTGCATGTTCTGATTTTGTTTTCTTAAGAAAATCACGTCTCTGTGTTTGTTTCAGTTTGTTTTAGTAAAAAAAAAAAAAATGCTTGTTTTTTCTGTCATTTTCACATGAAACCAAGGCTACGTTCACACTGCAGCCTGAAGTGAACCAATTCCGATTTTTTTGTGAAATCCGATTTTTTTTTTTGCGTGGTCATTCACATTTCCAAATATATGCGACTTGGATGTGATCTGTGTGTGAACTGCAAACGAACCTAAAAGTGTCCCGCATGCACAGTATTGGACACGATAACGTTACACGTACCGAGCACGCTCAATGTTTGCGGAAGGAAGTTTGTTTTCCTTCCTGCGTCCGCGTAACGAAATGCAGAATAGTGACGTTTGTCGAGTATCAATGACGTGCAGGTCGGATAAATGCGACCTGGCTGTACAGACGCAGGTCGCATTTGAAAAGATCGGATACATATCGGATTTAGGACCACATATCCAAGTGGCCTGGGTCGCATTTGAAAAAATCTGATGTATTGTTCAGACTGGCATGAAAAGATCGGATACAGGTCGCATAAAGGCAAAAAAAAAATCTGAATTGGGTCACTTCAGGCTGCAGTGTGAACATAGCCCAAAACCCAGGAAGTGGGTCAGATTTGACCCTTTGCTGGGCCAGTTCTAGGCCACGGGCCGCATGTTTGACACCCCTGAATTAGCCACCCTATGGTACGTCTTCATAGATTATTTATTTTCAGCTCAGCAGCCTTTGGAAGAATTACATGTTTCTAACATTTTCAGGTAAGCTCTCAGTATCCAAGTGTGTTTATTTTGCATTTCGGTCATTTATCCATAATTTAATTTTGGAAAGTAAGCAAGTCTGCAATCACAAAGACAGCGAGCTGCTTGAACTGTTGATTTCCCCTTTAATTTATTTTTAACATTATGTAATTGTATCCCCCTCCATGCAGGTCTAAATGTAATTTTAAAGAATTCTTCACTCTGCCAGGAAAATCAGTCTGAAAGATCCCTCAAAGATCCCTCTGAGCTCAGTGGGAACAAACACAGGACCAGCAGTCATACGAAATATGATCAAATTCTGCTTTAATCTGTTTCTGTTGATACGTAAACACGATTGATCCTCAAAATATTCAGCCTGTGTGTGTGTGTGTGTGAGGACAGATCAGTGTGTTTACTTTGGCAGGCAGAGTAAGTGCTGTTCTTACCGTAGGTGGAGCAGCAGACACACACATACAGAACATTTTATAACACAAATGTTTACTGTGGATTTAAATATTTATCTCTGTCACTGATCAAACAACAAAGATAAGATGCAGGTTTTAAATGGTGAGGAACAAAGTCAGTGACATCTATCAGTCTGAAAGGGTTACAGAGACATTTCTGACGCTTTGGGACTCCAGAGAACCACGGTGAGATCCATGGTTCACACATGGAGAACATTTGGAACAGTGGGGAACCTTCCCAGGAGCAGCTGCCTACCAAAATTACTCCAAGAACATTGAGGACTCATCCAGGAGGTCACAGAAGAACCCAGAACATCTAAAGAACTGCAGGCCTCACTTGGCTCAGTTAAGGTCAGAGTTCATGATTCAAAGATGGCCTTCATGGGAGCAAACCACTGCTGACCAACAAGAACACAAAGGCTTGTCTCACATCTGCCAACAAACATCTGGATGATCCCCGAGACTTCTGGGAAAATATTCTGTGGACCGACGAGACAGAAGCTGAACTTTCTAGAAGGTTTGAGTCCCGTTACATCTGCAGAAACTAACGCAGGGGTTCATAAAGAACATCAGACATGGAGGTGCGAGTGTGATGGTCTGGGGCTGCTTTGCTGAAAATGATGGAACCATGAATTCCTGAAGGAGAACACTGAAGCTCAAGAGCACATCAGTTATGCAGCAGGACCACGATCTGAAACACACCGGCCGGTCCACCTCTGAATGCCTCAAAGACACCAGAATGAAGGTTTTGGAGTGGCCGAAGTCTGGACTTAAATCAGATTGAGATGCTTGAAAACCCTCCAATGTGGCCGAACTGAAACAGCATGCAAAGAAGAGCAGACCAGACTTCCTCCACAGTGATGTGAAGGAGTCGGTGTAAGCTGTCACAGTTTTTAGTTTTAGTTACGTTCTGATTAGTTTCAGTGTTTTAGCATTTTTCTTATTAAAATTTGATATTTGTTGGTGAAGAGATTTAAGAGGTTCAGATATTATAATTATAATACAGCAGCGCATGTTATGTAGTCATCCTGACCTCAGAAAGGATGTAAAAGTAAGATTTGACCACAGTGACTAAACCTACAGTCACTTCCTGTTGGTTTTTAAGCAGGCGAAGCGTGGAAGGGACCTAAACTTTTACCTCAATGATGACCCCGGGTCGACCCCAGTTTCCACATATGACTAACCGAACATGATGGCGTGATGAAGGCGCCACAGAGTGTGGTCTAAGTCTAAGGGATGCACTTCATTTAATTTGCTGCTTTTGAAAGATTATGCGGGGACTTCCTGGAGTATCTGCTGGTCACGCGGGGACCAAAACCCTCCAGAAAGTTGGAGAAAACACGAAGAGCACTGAGTGAAACTGATTTCCCTCTGAGGACAGTTGGCTGCTCGGGTCGAGTTCACTGGAATGTAATGGGGGGAGAAAAAACTCAGAAACATCTGAAAACGATCAGGGAGCATGACATCATCTGAGCAAACAGGCGTGATGACATCAGACGGTGCAGGAGACCGGAGAGGAGGCGAGGGGGGAGGAGAGGGGGCTGGAAGGGTTAACTCCTCATATTTGAAATGACGTTGATTGTGAAACATCCAAAACAGAGAGCCACTTTAATCCGCACATGTTTCAAATACAAAAACATAACAACCACATAAAAGCTCCAGGCTTCATTACTGTATGGAACACTGAGTGGAAAGATCTGTGCGGGGGACCTTTCAGCACGTACCGTGGTGGCCAAAAGTTTACGGGTTCAAAGGTGACTGGACATGTTCCAGCATAGGAGGGAGCTCGGCTCACTTAGAGATGACCTGGAGGAGGTGGGGGTGACTGTGCAACTGATGATAATGAGGCCAATAAAAACGAGCCGGCGTACCAGTGTGGAAAAACTGCAGTTCATCTAATGTCCACTAGAGGGTGGCTCCAAAAAGTGAGTTCTCCTAGACTCCCATGTTAAAAAGTCTAAATTTACAGCAAAAATAAACGTGTTTACAGCCTGATACAAAGAAACGTTTTGGTCTCTATCAATAGTTTGACCTTTTTTAAAAACTGTTCACAGGAGGAGTTTTTACTCAGCTCACTCGTTTGAGCTGTATTAAAGCTTAAAATGAAACTGTGGATGCTGACAGAGCTGTAGCTGTTGAGCCTGTTCTTATTCCTGCACATGCTAAATAAAAATTTAGCATGTGCAGGACACATTTCCAGCTCTCTTGCTAAGTAAATACAGTTCACTAAGGAGAGATGATTAGGACGAATTGAACGAGATTTATTGATATACAGAATTCAGTTAAGCTATTAGGCGATTAGACTCCGATGGTCCATCAAAGCAGGATGGCAGCAACAGGAATCAGACCGGGACCCCCCCGGAGCCTTGATGCTAGTGTGGTGGTGAAGACAAAGATGGAGACTTGAGATGGAGCACTGAGTGTGTTGGTGAGGTAGAGATGGGGAGGAGGTGGGCTGCATGAGTGAATCTGCAAATGAGAATGACAGGTAAGTATGCGAGCAGAGAGATGATTGGACCAGAGCAGTGATGTCATCTTTGCAATGATAGCAGCCAGACAGAGGAGTGATTACAGAGCTTCATCATTGAACTTATGCATAAACTTCATTACAGGAAGCTTAAGTTTCTTCTTTTGGTCTCATGCAATAATCTTCATATACTCCCAGATACTCTGGGGTTTAGTTTAGATGTATTCATAAATCAACATTTATTTTTAAACTATATCTGACAATTTTAGCTATTTTTATCTATGACACACTTCATCCATATTTTCCTCTCTGTGTTAAATTTAAAAAATAACTAAAAAAAGTATAAAAACTCAGTTTCTCTGAATATACTGCAGTGTCATTTTCTTTACGTCATATTCAGCAAAGTGTGGGACTTTTCAGTGACGTGTAACTAAGTCCCTGATGATCACGGCATTAGACAGGTATCCTCCTCTGACTATAATAAAAATCCTTCCCTCTGGGTCAAAGACAGACTTTAGAAGAGTGTGTGTCCTGCAGAACCACTCAAGATGTGGGACAAGAGGACAAGGAATAAAAATGCTGTGCAGTCCTGCAGAAAGGACGTCTGAGCACACGAGTGATACTCTAGCTCCCTCTAGTGTTCACTACTCATTATGAATCATCATCATCCTCATCACAGCAGGTCACAGATCTTCACGGCACTTTGTTTTCAGGATAATCTGTTTCTCTCCAAATCACAGGAAACACTTTGGAGGGTTTATTGGTTTACAGCAGTGGTTCCCAAAGTGTGGGCCGTGGCCCACCATGGGGCTGCGATGGTACTAGGGGTGGGCGGTTGGGGGATGTTATATATTTATATAAATGAAGAGTTTAGATGCAAAAGCCATTATCTCATTGTTGACCTCCATGCTGTTGGGTGAAAGAATGCATCAACATAAATGCCAGGCAAAGATTTGGAAACAAAAGAGAGAAAGTAAATGTGCATTGCTTACCACGCCCAGTGTTTGTAGCAGAGGATGGTGATGGTGGACAGAACAATAAAAACTGCTACCAGGGATATCAAGATCAGCATGATCAAGTTGTCAGCTGGTGACAACAATGAGCCGGGATGAGTAAATCAAATCGTTGACAGTCTTACTGAAGAAAATATTCTGTAAGGGGAAAGAAGCAACCTACCTGAGGGATTCAAGGTGATGCTGGTGGATGAATTGCCACAAAGTCCAAGTGCTGTTTGAGCCGTCAGCGTGAAGGTGTACGTACTGATGTTCAGGTTCTTTGCAGTCAGTCTGGTGGCTTCGGGATTCTCTACATCGAGACAGAGCGAACGCCGTTATTCCAAAATAAACTCATCTTTACGATCATCAAGCAACACTGGGAGCTAACTGATTCAGACTGAAGTGAATCGTTCTGTGTAGAGAAACAAAATCGGGACTTTGTAGGAAAAGGACTTAAGTGTGATTAAGTCTTTTTTGTGTTAAATTTGTAAACAAAGTTTGAAAGATGCTTCAGTTTAAACCTCAAAACTGAAATTTGGTGTCTCAGAATGGTGACATCATTTTCAGACTTTTTTTCACCAATTTCATTTCATTTCATTTAGGCTAAACATCGCTACGGCCGCAGACTGGAACAGCAACTACAACAGTCTGACCCCAGGGGACTGTGGCAGGGACTACGCACCATCACGGACTACAAAGCACCACACACACACCCGGTGAGTGCCGACGCTTCTCTGGCTGATGAACTCAACATCTTCTTTGCGCGCTTTGAGTCGGGAAGCCGACAGCCCGCTGCGCTCCCGGCCGGAGGGGCGGAGACACTCACTGTGACGGAGCGCGACGTGAGGAGGGCGTTTAGACGTGTAAACACCAGGAAAGCGGCTGGACCAGACGGTATTAGTGGACGTGTCCTTAAGACCTGCGCTGACCAGCTGGCACCTGTGTTTACAGTGATATTCAACCTCTCACTGAAACTGTGTGTGATTCCCACCTGCTTTAAAAAGTCCATCATAGTCCCAAAGAAACCACACCCCAGCAGCCCCAATGACTTCAGGCCCATAGCACTCACCTCTGTGGTGATGAAGTGTTTTGAGAGACTCATCAAGACATTCATCACCTCCTCACTGCCCACCACCCTCGACCCACTACAGTTTGCATACCGGCCAGACAGATCCACAGACGACGCCATATCCTTCCTCCTCCACAAGACCCTTTCACACATAGACACTGGTAAGGGGAACTATGTGAGAGTGCTGTTTGTAGATTACAGCTCAGCATTCAACACCATAGTTCCCTCCAGGCTGGTCTCTAAGCTGCTGGACCTGGGCCTGGGCCCATCCCTGTGCAGGTGGGTTCACAGCTTCCTGACCAGCAGACCACAGGTGGTACGAGTGGGTCACCTCACCTCATCCTCCCTCACCCTCAACACCGGATCCCCCCAAGGCTGTGTGCTCAGCCCTCTGCTGTACTCACTGTACACCCATGACTGCGAGGCCACGTCAGAGTCCAACGTCATCATCAAGTTTGCTGACGACACTGCTGTTGTGGGACTAATCTCTCACAATGAGGAGACAGCCTACAGGAGAGAGGTCTCCCGCCTGGAGAACTGGTGCCAGGAGAACCACCTCCTGCTCAACGTCAGCAAAACGAAGGAACTGATCGTGGACTTCAGCAGGAAGCAGCAGAGGGACTACCATCCACTTGTCATCAGTGGTGCTGAGGTGGAAAGAGTGGACACTTTCAAATACCTGGGAGTGACCATCTCACAGGACCTGTCCTGGACTTATCACATAAACATCACTGTGAAGAAGGCCAGACAGCGTCTCTACCTCCTCAGGCGGCTGAGAGACTTCAAGCTCCCACTCAAGGTGCTCAGGAACTTTTACACCTGCACCATCGAGAGCATCATGCGTGGGAGCATCACCACCTGGATGGGAAACTGCACCAAGCAGGACTTCATGGCCCTAAAAAGGGTGGTTCGTTCAGCTGAACGGACCATCAGAACCACCCTCCCCAACCTGCAGGACATTTACACCAAGCAGTGCAGGCTGAGGGCCATGAAGATCCTAAAACAGCCCAGCCACCCCGGACACTCTCTTCTCCCTGCTCCCATCAGGCCGGCGTTACCGCTGCCTGAGGACTAAGACTGAAAGGTTGAAGAAGAGTTTTTACCCACAAGCCATCCGTCTGCTCAACTCTGAGCCCTAACTGGACCATTATTGCACAATGTAAATATTATAATTTATAAAAGTGTGTATAGTGTATAGTATATAGAGTATAGTGTATAGTGTGAATTACTTTTTTTTTTTTATTCTTCTTATTTATATGTGTGTGTATATATGGTTGCAGGTACAAAATACATTTCACTGTGCATTGTACTGTGTATAACTGTGCATGTGACAAATAAACACTATCTTATCTTATCTTATCTAGTTTGTATTGATTTAAACTTATCATTTTAAATTTTATCTGATCACAGCCATATTTTGCTAAAATCTACTAAGACACAAAAAAGGCCACTTGTATTTTTTACACTTGCACCAATAGGGGGCATTATTTCCATTTCCATATACACTTTCATTTCCCACTCAAACTAATCCTGAAGCATCACTGAGAGATAAAGATGATGGGAAGATGCTGGATGAGTTTTAAATTGATCCCAATGAAAGTTCATGCTGAGGCTCCTCGACAGGCCATCGTATGGCAGGAAGAAGACTAAAAACGGACCAAGCTTCAGCTAAGAGAGCAACTGAGATGGTCCATCGCTCTCAGAGTACACCTTCACACCGTACCTGTGCTCATGTTAAAAATGCTCCCGCTGTCGTAGTAGTAGAGAACATATCCTTGGATGGCAGCGGTCTGCTTTTCCAGAGGTATGGGGTCCCAGGATACCTCAACATCCGAGACCTTCGGATCGACATGCAGTTTAAACAGCTCGCCCTCAATTTCTGCACAGATGTGACACACATGAAACACAATGCTGAAAGATATGGCACCATCACATTATGTGAGAAATCTATTAATTCAGTCTTACTGGTCTCTCTGATGTAGCCCTCTCTTCTGTGGAGCAGCATCGGCGCTCCCTCGGTGCAGGCAGAGATGGACAGCAGGTACCTCAGTCCATCTTTAAAGTTCTCTGGAATAGCAAAAGGAGCTGCGCTGAAACAGAAGCAAATGGGATCTGCATATGTGCAACAGTTCTGTAGGCAGAGATGAGGACATACCTGAAAGTATTCTGGCATTAGTCCTATTAGGAGGCACTTTCAGCCACTCCACGGTGCAATCGCCGAAGGCTGGACACCAGTCCACGATGTAGCCGCAGGTAGCATCAGGACTGTGAGACCAGGACAGGGTGAAGCCACCATTGCTGCCATTGATCCAAGAGGTGTTCACCTTGGGTTTATCTGAAACTAAGACTCCTTAAAGTTAGATTTTACTACACACTCCACTGTGACCTCGTCCATTAGTCTGTGGCGTCCTGTTTCGAAGACCTGATGCAATCGTTTTGTTTGTCTTGCTCTCAGGACTTCCAGTTTCACAGGGATCACTCACAAACCCATCCAGAATGAATGGAGCTGTAGAATAACTAAATTCTCCCAGAAATGTTCTTGTTTTTGATAGAAGGCATCAGATCAATGAATGCACTTAAACCTTTAGATTTTTTACAGGCTTGATTGTAGTTAAAGACCTTCCTGTGAATGTTAGAGCCTTGTCACTCACAGGGTAGGTCTGCCCTAAATCATACCCTGCTTTGTTGTGTTTTTTGACTCTAACGCAACCATAATTTACAAATTAAACATCATCTTTTATACATTAAGACCTTTAAACACCCAGAAGATATGACCAAATATCTATAATCCTATTGATCCCAATGATTTGTGCAGCACGGTGGCGCAGTGGTTAGCACTGTTGCCTCACAGATAGAATACCATCTGGAAGGCCTGGGTTCGATTCCACCTTGGCCCAGGCCCCTCCCTCTCTCTGTGTGGAGTTTGCATGTTCTCCCCGTGCTTGCGTGGGTTTCCTCCGGGTACTCCGGTTTCCTCCCACATTCCAAAGACATGCACTTACTGGGGTTAGGTTAATTGGCTATTCTAAATTGCCCATAGGTGTGAATGACAGTGTGAATGTGAGTGTGAAAGGTTGTTCGTCTCTCTGTGTTGGCCCTGCGACAGGCTGGCGACCTGTTCAGGGTGTACCCTGCCTCTTGCCCTATGACAGCTGGGATAGGCTCCAGCCCCCCCGCGACCCTGACCAGGATAAGCGGAAGCTTTGTGATTTGTGAATGAAAAGTGGTTTTCTAAATTCTGCCTTTGTGGGGACAGCTCTTTGCTCAGAGGCGTCAGAGAGGTCTCAGAGAAAATCGAACCTTAGTCGGGGTGGACTCATCTATAATGTAGGGTCTCTGTGAGCTTCATACCTGGATTGCGGCGAGGAACGGTGATGGTCGACGGGAGGGAGCTGCCGTTTATGTTCCTAGCTGTGACCATGATGGTGTAGTCCTCACTGGGGTCCAGCTGGAGTGCAAGACTGTAATTGCTGCTGGGCACTTCAGTTTTGTTTGGTTGATTTTTCTCTTTGGTCTTTGCCCAGGCTACTTCGTAGCCCAAGATGTCTCCATGGCTCTGACTGGCCAGTGGCTTCTGTGGAGACGTAACATCAAGACTTTAGTTTACCAGGAACGGTGCAACTAGGGAAACAGTGATATCACTTTCTAACTGTAATTGCTTCTTTATAGCTCAGTTATAAGTAAACATCAACTCGTAGGGCTAAAAAATGAAACCAACATGGAAGCACCAAAAGCTGCAGTTCCTCTAGTGACCACTTGAGGCTGCCTCCAAAAGGGAGTCAGTCCCCCATCGTTTACAAACCCTGACCTTATAAAAGCTCTGTAAAGGGCAGCTTGGGCTCACCTTCCAGGTGATCACAGTCCGGTCATCCTTCACCTTCATCCACACATCGAGAGCATCTGGAACTGTGATGGAAACGGACAGAAATAACATCTGTCTCAGTTTTGTGTAAAAGTCTGTTTGCTTTTTAAAATAAATAAATACTTACCATCACGCTTTGTGCGGATTGTGACACTTGGACTCCAATCCCCCCATTTCCAGAAATGCTGTGCTGTTCCACATCGGACCCTCACGTTATAGTCCCAGAAAGGTCTCAAGCTGTTGATAACTGCAGCCGTGAGGCCGACTCCAAAGTTTTCAGTCTGGAAACACCACAAGGACAAGAATTATGCAAGCTGAGTTCAGTGAAGACTTTTACTTTGAAAAGCTGATGCTTCTGTTAGGATTGGGGGCCAGGCTGGAGTTTGTTTCCTCTCCCAGCTGTTTGGAGTGGCTTCATCTAGTCAGTGAATTTAGGGAGAAGTGTGTCAAGTAAGCTCCCCTTCCTTCCCCGTACTGCTCCCCTCAGCATCAGTGCTGCAGCTGGCCCTGTTTCCTAACATGGATTCTCCCTGCAGATCATCTCCACTCGCCTCCTGTAAACCCTCTTCACAAAAGCATTACCTTTTCTTTCCACTTTCCTCTTTAAATAAGCCTTTTGCACTCCTTGGTCTCCCCTACGATGATTCATAACAGCCTCAGCTTCCTTTTTTAATCTACTCACTGTGGCATTAGCTTCTCGATCTCTGACGTCTACTTGGCATGTGAGGTTGAGGTGACTGTACTTCTGCACGGTCCAGCTCCATTTCAGGCTGAGGTTTCTGGCATTCACAGTCGAAGCCACCACGTCCTGTGGAGCGAGCATGTGTACTGAAACGAGAGACCACAACAATCAGCTGATTTTAAGGATTAAAAAGAATGATTTTACACTAATCTTTTCCTCAGCAGTACCTCTTCTGGTCAAGTCTGCCGTGTCATGGAGCTCCAACTTCCCCAGCGGATTTTCTACAGTTAAGGTCCAGTTCCTCTCACCAGCCTCCACCGGCAGTTTTTGTGAGCATTTACCTGATTTAACATCATTGCATAGCCTAAAATGTAAAAACAAAATATATATTTCACACAAAGTAAACACAGGTCAGCAGGACTGCACATCCAGAATGGACGCAAAGAAAGGCACTACATTTCTCATTATGTCTTTACACATAAACCCTTAGAACTGACGGTGGGTGTGCTTAGTTTTTACCATGACTGTAGTTGTGAGCAGTACTCAGATTACATCTTATTTATTTACTTATTTCTAAGGCTCGCGTCCTGGGAGCCTTTCTTTGCTCCCATACTGGAGCTGACGGTTGTATCGGGGTGTTTGGGTTCAATCTCACCTTCCTTCTAGATGATATTTTCGAGCTATTAAGGGATATTCATTTGTTTTCTTTCCAACATTCCACACACAGTCGATGGAGTCCAGATCCCGGGTTTCACACTGAAGATCACTTTCTCCAGGGGGGTCTAAATTTATGGCAAATGCCGAGAAACAAACAGAAGCACCAGCATTTATTTACTAGATACATGTGACAAAAACATTTCAAGTGTTCCAGTGCTGTGAAAAAGTGTCTGCCCCTACCTGATTCCTTATTTTTGTTGCATATGTGTCACACATAAATGTGATCAGCAAATCAGTTTTAATATTACACAAAGATAATCCGAGTAGACACAAAATGCACTTTTTAGATAATGTCATTTATTTAAGGCATAAGAAGCTGTTCAGACCTACCAGACTAACCACAGGCCTGATTACTGCAGACCTGGATTATATTATATTTAGTTTCTCATGTTTTGGAAACCTACAAACAAAGGCTGCTACATTAAAGCTGCTTTTTCAGTTCAGTTGTGTCTCCTGCGTCCTGCCTGGGACATCACACCAACAGTCAGACGTGGTGCTGGGAGTGTGATGTCTGGGCTGCTATAACTGTTGGAACCATCAATTCTGCTCTCTAGCAGGAAATCCTGAAGGAGAACTTCCGGCCATCAGTTTGTGACATGAAGCTCAAGAGCACTCGGGTTATCCAGCAGGACAACGATCACCAGCAGGTCCACCTCGACTGGCTCACAAGAACCAAATGAAGGTTTTGGAGTGGCTGAGTCAAAGCGTGGCCTTAAATCAGATTGAGATGCTTTGACCTTAAACAGGCCGTTCATGCTGGAAATCCCTCCAATAAGGCTGGATTCAAACAGCTCTGCAAAGACCAGTGGGACAAAGTTCCTCCACAGTCATGAGAGAGACTCACTGCCAGCTCTCCCCCAACGCTTCACTGCAGTTCTTTCAGTTCTTAAAGAGCTGAGCAGCTTTGTTCCCTTTAATAAATGAAACCATCATTTAAAAACTGCATTTTATATTTACTCGGGTTATCTTTGTTTGATCTGAAACATGCAAATGTGACAAATATGCAAAAAACTAAGACATCAGGAAGGTGGCAAAGACTTTTTCACAGCTCTGTGCTTCAAACTTACAGCCGGCGTGGAAACAGACTCCACTGCTGTTTCCTGTTGTTGTATTACATATTACATCGCTCCAGTTTTCTGATTCTTGGTCCAGATGCACAGTCAGGGTGTGCACATGTTCACTGATCTTTTTAGTGTTTATAATGGTGCCTTCATACCGCTTTAGATACATTCTACTGAAACTTTTCCCCTTTGGCACAATGCAGCAGAAGGTCACTGTGCTGTTCACTTCACGTATTTGGTCCTCTGGAAAAATTCTGATATCCTGTTCTTGTATCCCTGCAATTGTACAATTATAAGACAAAATAAGCACGACTGTAGAATGCATAAGAGTGATGAAAATATACAATGATTTGAGCTAAATATTAACCAGGAAGAGTCTTCTGCATCCATGGGCTCGATTGGTTGTTGTATTGGGACCTGAGCCGGACTGAATGGGAAGCGCACTGCAGCGGCAAATAGGAAGTCCATTTCCAGGAATGAGTCGATCCCATCTGTGCAGGTGTCACAGCAACTTCATCCTACAACATTTTCAGGAACAAATCAGAGGAACAGTTTTATTGTTTGGAGGCTCCAGGCGTGAGGATCATAGTTACCCATAACGAGCTCTCACCGTGTGTTCAGGTTTGTCTGCTACGAGAACCTCCAGCTCGTACACGAGCCCGTCTCGTACCTCAGAGCACGAAGGGCCATCGCCCCACGTCAGCAGCAGTGTCTGATCGTCGCTGCTGAGGGTCACGTTCTGAGGTCCACAACGCAAAACCCCTGAAAGAAGTGACCACAGGACAATTTTAAAATGGTAAAATAGGTTTTCTCAAAAGCTCGACCGCAGAGGTTTGATGATCTTGTTCTGGAAGCGGGATCTGGTGGGAATGCGTCGCCGAGCGTTTCTGGTTTCCTGTACTCGGTCGGTTTCCATGGAAGAGGATTATTAGTCAAAGCACCGGGTTGGATTTTCACGGCCTGGCTGTGTGAGACTCTGCTATCTCAGGAGGGTTTTTCCAGACTCCCCTGCTGTTTGGCCTTTTGTCCCCTCGGTTAATGGAAATAACGAGGTTCGTGGTCCAAACCCTCAGTATCTACGTCCTCTAACTCGAATATCATCTAAAAATCGGACTCCCCTCCCGTTAAGCATGGCGTTATTTAATGCACGATCAGTGACTAATAAATCGTTCGTGCTGAACGATTTTATACCGTCCCAAGAATTGGATTTTTTTATTCCTTACTGAAACCTGGCAGCGTGACTGACTTTTCATCCCTCATCGAGCTTTGCCCTGATGATTATTCCTTCAGCCATCCTCGGACGTGTGGCCGTGGAGGCAGTCTCGCTGCGGTGTTTCGGGACAGGTTCTCTTGTCGCTCAACAAAGGTCGGTCACTTTTCTTCATTTGAACTACAGCTGATTAAAATTGGAAACAAGGATCCTCTGTACTGTGCTGTGGTGTACCGTCCTCCTGCCCGGAGTAACACGTTTTTAAAGGAATTTAGTGACTTCTTATCATCCACCATAAAGTTGTCCAGACTGGTCATAGTTGGGGATTTTAATATTCACATTGATGATGACTGACCTCTTCGCCAGAGGTTTTATCAGCGTCATGGATTCTTTTAATTTTACTCAGCATGTGTCTGGCCCCACACATGCCAAAGGACACACTCTGGACCTTGTTTTTACTTTGGGTGTAAATATTGATTCTATTTACTCGAAAGACATTTTTATTTCTCATCATCATTGTATTCTGTTTAACTTGTCTCATGTCACTCGGTCCCCTGCCCGCCGGGTAGTTATTTCTCGCATGTTAAATTCCTCTACTGCAGAGAAATGCTCTGACAGGTTTAATTTATTTTTACCTCCCTGTAATGACGTTGATCACTCAAATCTTTTTAATGATCACTGTCTTTCCATTCTAGATGAAGTTTGTCCTGTTAAAACCGGATAAGCTCCTGCTTCAAAACCTTCACCCTGGTTAAATGACAGCATTCGCTGTTTAAAGCGTGACTGTCGTAAAGTTGAGCGTCTGTGGAAGAAAACTCGTTTACACGTTCATTTGCTTCTGTAGTGATTTCAAAAGAGAAGCACCATGGCAATCAAAGCCCGAAGTCTACTGGTGCGACCCCTAAATACAATAATGCAGGAATAAGTCCAGAATAAACGGGACAAGAGGTCTGTCTCAGAAAATAAACAAGGCTTTATTGTTTAAGATGATTTATAGTTAAAAAACAAAATCTGTGAAGAACTTGCAGTGGTGTACCAAACCAGGCAAGTAGCAAGCACCTGAGAACAACAGCTCAATCGTCCCAACAGGAGGCGCAACCAAGAAGATGCCTAAAAAAAACAAAAAACAATCTACTATAAGTACAACCCCACAAGGACCCTGCATGCACTATGTGTCCTGCTAAGACTACCTAGCACACTGCAATCACTATTATATACAGCAAGTTAGCAGGGTTATTATAGTTAACGAAAACGAACGAAATAACGAAAACTGAAATTGAAAAAACATTGTCGTTAACTGAAATAAATAAAAACTATAATTAAAAGGAAAAAACGATAACTAATTAAAACTGAATTGTGAGTTTACAAAACTAACTAAAACTAACTGAAATTATCGATAAACTGACTTTCATTTACTTGTTTTTTTGGGTTTTTTTTTTAAGCCTTGTGGATTGATATGAAATCATTGTTTCCGCTCTCCGAGTTTAAGCTGGGAGCGCCACAGGACAACTGTGTGAGTGCGCATGTGCGTGCGCTCACCGCGCTGGTCCGCAAAGTAATGGCTGCGGTCTGCAGAGAAAGCGGCAGAGTCCCGTATGGAGGCTCTTTGAGTACAAACACCTGCACACGACCACAAAGTAATTAACACACACAATCCAGCTACACAAGCATAAATGCGGACATGAGGTCGGACACTTCTGTAGGTTGTGTACAAAGACCCTGCAGGTTTAATTAGCAGCATCTAACCAAGCTAGCTCCAAAACAGAAGCAGCTTCAGGTGGTGAGAACATCAAGATGCAGATGGATTTGAGCTTTGACTCCTTCAAAGAGTTTGTTTTTGTTTAACACCACATGTAGGTGTTATTAATCTGCTGCACTGATGCTGAAGTTTATTGTGGAGTTTATTGTAGAATTTATTGAGTTTGGGAGTTCATGTTTTTCTTTGTTTCTCCCTGCTGATGTTCATGTGTGTCCTTAATATTACACAAATTTAGCATGTCTTGTGAACAGTTGGTTGTTGACTATATTTCTTTAAACTGTATCTTTTGTCAAGTTTTCATTACACAATAGTCACTTTTGCGCCTTGAATCTTGCACCTGATCAGGTATGAAAATACTAAAACTAATACTGAAACTAACTGAAACTAACTAAAACTAAGCATGAAACCAAAAATAAAAACTAATAAAAACGAGCAAAACCTCTCTGAAAACTAATTAAAACTAACTGAATTAGAGAAAAAAAGTAAAACTAACTAAAACTAAACTATAATGTAAAATCCAAAACTATTATAACCCTGCAAGTTAGTATGCACGCACCTGTAAAGAGCAGCTTCTTAACAGTTAGCAGCCTCCACTCAGGGATTGCATATTGCCCGATGGTACTATACCACAGCCATAAACATAATAGATAAAATTCCAAGCTAAAATCAGCTAAAACCCACTAGAGAGGAGCAGCAATGAAATTTGAAAGAGGGAACAAAACAACCAAAAATCACAATAACAAACAAAACGAAACAAGGAACAAAGGGGACAGTGACAATGTGCCTGGGTCCAGTGTTCTGCAAAACACACACTTTACATCTCATCTCATTACATGTCAGTGTATGAGCTTAACGCCATTTAGTTCTTTAAAACATTACACAGAAATGTCATACCTTACACGACGTAAGTTTGCCACCCCAGATGATGTTTTGCACTAAAATAGCTTAATTGTTATAGTGGACAGCATATTCCCCTGGTATACGAGTGACACCCAAATCCTCCACCTGTTAGTTGTTACACTCCTAGGAGAAAAAAGGTATGAACCATACTTGTGCTATCAACCAGAGAAATTTAAGTTTCCGACTGCCATACTGCTTACCACAGTGTTGCAGCATACTGCAGCTACTCATCCGTCAGCACTTCCGGGTCAGCACAGAGAAGAAAGGTCAGCAGCCACTACTACTTCCCCTTTTATACTCTCCCTGCTATCCCCTGGGTCCTAAGACCTTCCCTGTTACACTTCATTTAAAGGATCTTTTAGTTTCTTTTAATAATGCAGTCAAAGATGCTAGGGTGGCCTACTTCTCAAGCCTGGTCATAAAGAGTAAGGGGAATCCAAAGGTTTTATTTGACACAATTACTGATATCCTTACTCCTGCTCTACCTGTTGTTCCAATTTCTTCAAATGAAGACTGTAATAATTTTCTTTCTTTTCTGGTAGATAAGATCAGTAATATAAGATCTAATATTTCCCCATCTGGTTCTTCACTGACTGTACCTGCTCCAGCTCGGCCTGTTGTTTTAGAAAGTTTTTCTCCTATTTCTTTAATTGAGCTGGAAAAAATAGTGGACTCAATGAAAGCATCTTCTTGCTCTCTTGATATTCTACCTACCTCTCTGTTCAAAAATGTCTTCCACCATATCAGTCCCTGTGTGCTTTCAATAATTAACACCTCACTGGCCTCTGGTCAAGTACCCACTTATTTTAAGAACACCATCATTCACCCACTTTTAAAGAAACCCAAGCTTGACCCTTCTATTTTCAACAGTTATAGACCAATTTCAAAATTACCCTTTTTATCTAAGATTCTGGAAAAGGTTGTATCTAAGCAGCTGATAGCCTTCATGGACAAACACAATATCCTCGACAAATATCAGTCTGGTTTTCGTAGGTTTCATTCCACAGAAACAGCTCTTGTTAGAGTTTCTAGCGATATCTTGTTGCGTAGTGATGCAGGAGAGTGTTCTGTCGTGCTGATGTTGGACCTTACTTCTGCCTTCGATACTGTTGACCATCAAATCTTGCTCGATAGGCTGAAACATTGGGTGGGTGTATCTGGTTCTGCTTTAGAGTGGTTAACTTCATATCTATCTGAATGATGCTTCTGTGTGGCTGCCTCTAGGTACAGGTCCTCTCCAGCCTTCCTTTCTTGTGGTGTGCCTCAAGGTTCTGTCCTAGGGCCCTTGTTATTTTTACTGCACTTGCTTCCTTTACAGCATATCCTGAACACTTTTGAGGGCATTTCTTATCACTGTTATGCTGACTACATTCAGCTGTATATTTCCTTTAAGCCTGAACATTTCTCTAAGTTGCTGATGGTATGTTTAGAATCCATCAAAAGTTGGATGGCTGATAACTTTCTTGAACTTAATGATGAAAAAACTGAAGTCCTCGTTTGTGCCCCTGATAGATTTATACCCAGGATAATGGACGCTCTTGGTCCTCTTGGCAAATTTGCTAAATCTTCCATCAGGAACCTTGATGTAACCTTTGGCTCTGCGTTCTCCTTAGATTCCCACGTCAAATCTCTGGTTCACTCTTGTTTCTATCATTTATGGAACCTTGCTAAGTTCAGTCCCATTGTGTAACGTTCTGAACTTGAGATTGCTATCCATGCATTCATTTCCTCACGTCTGGATTATTGTAATGCTTTATTTACTTGTCTTAGCAAAAGCTCCCTAGCGCGTCTCCAGGTTGTTCAGAATGCTGCTGCGAGGCCTCTGACAACATCTTCTAAGTATTCACATGTCACACCGTTACTCAACCAGCTGCACTGGCTCCCCATTAGTTTCAGAGTTCAATTTAAAATTCTGGTCCTGACTTATAGAGGTCTTCACGGTCAAGCCCCACCTTATATCAGTGAACTCTTGCATCCCTACATTCCCACCAGGTCTCTGAGGTCATGTGATAAAGGTCTACTGGCCTTACATCACACAAGGCTGAAAACTAAAGGTGATAGAGCTTTTGCAGCAGTAGCTCCCCGACTCTGGAATTCTATCCCCTTGTGTATAAGAACTGCGGATTCGGTGGTGTCTTTTAAAAAACAGCTAAGAACTCATCTTTTTAGGCTTGCATTTGGTTAGTTTATTTTCTATTTTATTTTATCTTATTTTATTTTATATATATATATATATATATTTTTGTCCTCCTTACTCCAATTGTAATTTAACGTTGTGAAGCACCTTGTGATCTATGTCTTGAGAGGTGCTATATAAATAAAATTTTACTTACTTACTTACTATCTTAGCGCTGTTACGTCTGATAGCAGTAACACTGAAAAACGCCTACAAATGTCTGGGTTTATGGATAGATGAGCTTCCCTTTAGTGCACACAGTGCTAATCTGTTTAGGAAGCTCAAAGTAAAGACGGGGTTCTAGAAATCAATCTTGCTTTTCTGCTTATTCTAATAAAAACAGCTGTGTTTTTGCCTGTGACTGGTTTTGGTGATGGGCTGTAAATGCATACTAGCTCTGCAGAGTCTTGATTCAGTGCACCAGCACTCTTTATGATTTGGTGGGTTGGCCATCGCTGACCATTCGAAGAAAACAGCACTGGGATGTTTTCCTTTAAAAAGCCATTTTATATAAACTTCCACTTGACCTCTGAACCCTTCTCTGTCTCAGTACCAACAGTTACCAACTACGTTCCTCTGAATGGCTGCTTTTTGATGTACCGAGAGTTTGGAGAGATCTCTGGAAAACAGCCTGTTGTGCATCCTTGAAGATGGAATAATTTAGGCAAAGACCTGAATCCAAACATGCTTCTATCTGCCAGTGAATTTAAATGCATAATAAGAAATGCAGTGAAGGAGACCTGTTATTAACATTTCCAGGTCCAAACACTCCTTCATTTCCCCAAATCAATCAAACACCGAGGCCCCACTGAGAGCTAAACCGGTCCTAAGTCCTACAACTCCAGTGTGGCTGGTCTCCCAGGTGTTAAAGCCCTCAGAAAAACCCTCATGCACACAGACCTGTGAATGCTCTGTACACCTGTATAGCACTGAGTGCAGTATTTGAACTGCGTGTCATGTTGTGTTGAGCTGTGCGTTGCACTCTGAGGTGGAAAATAGTGGTGCCAAAAACTGCAGTTCCTCTAATGTCCACTTGAGGCTTTTTTCAAAAGTGAATCAATCCTTGGAGTTCAGTTCAATTCAGTTTCATTTATATAACGACAAATCACAACAGCAGCAGCCCTACGGACAAGCACTTGATGACAGTGGGAAGGAAACCAAAAAATCCAAACCTGCTAACTAATAATAATCAGCAGGTATCTGTGTCTATGTGGAGCATCCATGCAGTTTGCTAAGTAAGCCCCACCCTCTTTGGTCACTTGTTGTTCCAAAAAAATCCAACATGGCGGGGGCCAAAATGCTGACACTGCAGCTTCAAAATGCCAAACGCCTGCATTTACAGGCACCATGGTGGCTTCTCCACACCAGCTCGCTGCGTGGGCTTCAGAGGGCACAGGAAGAGTCAAAACCAGTTCACTAACTGGAAGTTTGAGAGTTCTGCTCTATTTTTACACAGTGACTGGGGAGAAAGGAGTGAGGAAGCACTTAAGACCTTATGCAAGAGAAGATGGGGAATTAGCAGCTGATTGTCTGCATTAGGTATGAAGATAAAAAGCAAGATTAAAAAATAATGGGATGTTTGAGCAATGCAGTTAATTGATCTGTGATTTTTCAGCCATCACAGCTGTAAGAGCAAAGACCACAACCACTGTGATGATGTGCCGCTGGTCATCGACAGCTTGGTGTTTTAGAGCCGAAGGACCATCTTTGTGTGCTAATTAGTGCTAAATAATGCACTGATAAAATCCTAGAATTTCACTCCTCAAAGCTGAAGCAGACTTCATGGACTCTGTTAATACACTTCACTGCACAGGAAGCTGTTATTTGTCAGATATTTGCATTAAAAATGCTCCAAAACCCACAAACAGCACAAAAAGGGTCCACAAGTCCACACAAAAACCACAGCAGTCAGGTCTGCACCCATCTGCCAGCAGCTAATAATGCAACCTGAGTGTGTGTGTGTATATATATATATATGGTAAATGGACTAGTTCTTATATAGCGCTTTTCTACTCAGTAAGAGCACTCAAAGCGCTTATACAACACGTTTTTTACATTTACCCATGCACACCCATTCATACAAGCACTTCCATGTTAACTAAACTAAGTGCTTTTTAATTATATAACATTCACACACATTCACACTCCGACGGAACGGTCGGAGAGCAACTTGGGGTTAAGTATCTTGCCCAAGGATACATTGGCATGTAGCCTGGAGTAGCCAGGAATCGAACCCCTGACCTTCCGATCAGTAGGTGACCTGCTCTACCTACTGAGCTACAGCCACCCCAATATATATATATATATAACAAATTACACAGTGGAGGAGAAAATTTTTTAACTCGCATGCTTTTATTTTGGAAGCGCAACATAGCGTCATGCCACCGCGCTCCCCCCGCCCCCCTCTGAACGGCGGCAGCAGTCAGAAACTCTTTGAATGAGGTAAAACGGTCTGCGGGAATGTTACCGTGAATATGGTTATTTGTCAGTTTACTTTCATACAGAGGATAAAATTTACTTACTGTGAGAGGTTTCACTTTTATTTATTTCTTTTGCTTATTATTGTTTTTATTGATATTTATTTTTGATTTATTAGATTAGAGTTTCAAACTGAATAGCATATTTTAATAGCTATTTTTTTAACTTAAAAAGTGAATAATTTGTTCATTACATTATCTGTGAGGATTCTTTCATGTCAGAACGTTGTTTAATTAAAGAACCAGTTCTGTTGCCAGTCAGCCTACATAAATGCATTTTTTTACCATTATTAAATGTTTTCGACCAATAAAACAGCTTTCTGCACTCTCTCTTTAACGTCCTCATACTTATCACTACATTGTGTTTGTGTACTAAAAGAGAAATCATTTCCTTGTTACTAAATTATAGTGGCAGGCAGGAAGGAGGCAGGGCTTAGAATTAAAATGCACTTTATTCACAGGAGCAAAACAAAGGACCAGACTAGACAGGGCCAGTGGCAACAAACGCAGGACAGAGATACACTTCACTAGATCTCAGGGAAACAAACAGGAAGCACACAGCGAGACGCCAACAACTCAACAACAGGCACTGAAAACACTGGACTTAAATACACAGGAGGACTGATGAGGGAAGAGGAAACAGGTGGGAACACAGGTGACACTGATAACACTGACGAGACCAGGGGAAGCAAAACTGAACACAAGAGATCGGGACTGGACGACTATCAAAATAAAACAGGAAGTAGGACGATGGAACAGAGGCGCAGACCTGACAGAATACAGAGAGAACACCAGGGACTACAAATAACAATTAAACCTCACAACCAAAAGAAACCAAAAACAGAACAGACAAAATGAAGCAAAACAAAAACACACAGGGTCCAAAGGACCCCGGACCATGACATATAGTTTCACTAACTCATAATACAAGACATTCTGGAGGGGATACAGACGTGTTGTGGCACTTGTTTGACTTGAAACAACTTTAATCTGCACATTTTGACTTTTTTCTCAAAATGGTGAATTTATTCTCAAAATGCACAATTAATTTTTTTCTTAATGTGGCCCTAATGCTCCTTTGTACTAGTACCAGTGGGGCCAGCTGATAAAGTGAGCCCTACAGCCTGGAATGACATGGTCATTATGCTTCATAAAAGACTCAAGCCATTTTGTTTGATGGTTTGTCCACGTCTTATGATTATAAAACATATATATATATATGTAAATTATACATGCAATAATATAGGTGTACACAACACTGTTTTCCAAGAAACATTTGAAAAAGCAGAAAGTAAAAGATCAAATAGCATTTTTTATGCTTTGCTCCGAATATTTACGGATCTGTCAGGCTTCCGATATGTGTCCCCCCCAATAGTAAACTCCTTCCTGCGCCCTTGTCCACCACTGCGTGCACATGGATCTTAGGCTCGCTGACATGCACCGATTATGATTTCTTTACCAAACACATCAGATATGTTTTATACCTGCAGACTATCTCAGGTGAGAGGGTGACACACTCACCGTTTTCTTCTCCATCTTGTGTACTTATCCTGAAGAGTGAGAGCAGTAACAACCATGTGATCATGATAATCCTCCTGCGTAGGACAGTTTATTCCTTCGTGAACTCAGCCGAGCGCTGCAGCAGCCGTGCTGAGAAGCATCCACTCAGAGTGGGTGAAAGTCGGATTCCTTCTTTGGTGAAGCACACACTTTGAAACTCCATGTGAGTTCATGATTGTGAAATCCATGTGGACGCCAGTGCAGGAAATGGAGCCGATGTGTTCTGGTAAATGTGACTCACAGGAGCCAGATCAGACATGCCTCACTCACTCACTCTGAGGCTTTTTCATACTTGGAACTGACTTATTAGAAAAACATCAGTTGTGAGAAAATCAGCCTTTCAGAGCAGAGCCAGGAAGTGATGTTACTTAAAGCACTCCAAACTAAACCACTGAAAGAGAAGCAGAGGCCGAGGATGGGTCTGTCACACGCACAGTTGGACACAGTGAAATGTATTTTGTACCTGCAGCCAATAGTAAGTAGCAAGAATATAAAAATGAGAATAAATATGTAAATCAAGATAAAATATATAAATATGCAGGTTAAAAATGTAACATTCTAGTCATTGTATTTACACAGGGGTATGTTATTGCAGCTGTGTCAGTAAGTGTGTGGTATGATGTAGTCCAAGTCAAAGAGAGCAGAATCATTTACACATAATGTGCAGTTCAGGGCTCAGAGTTACTGCATCGTCTGTATGAATAGCTTTCAGCCCAGCCTGAACTCTCAGGCAGCTTTCTGTGCAGCAGGGTGTGAGGACACAAACGCAGACACACAGGTGGAGACGGGGATGAACTTAAAGCAGCCGTTTACCTGGCTGAAACCCCCACACCGCCTCAGTAATGCTGAGGTCCGAGCTGTGGGGAGGCCAGTCCATGACTGATGGTGTTCACCTGTGTGTGTGATTTTGCTGCATAGACCCTTTTAGGGCCTAAAAGTGTGGGTGCACAGAAGTGAGCTGCTCCTCCATTCAATCCAGCAAGGACAACGAGGCCGCGCAGCAGTAAAATGTGATTTAAAAGCGATGTCAGCATCAAAAGAGAGTCCTGACTTTTAAATTAATATTTAATGGCATTATAGATTCATCTATGCAGTGCCAGTCGACAGTATGAGCAGACTCACATATGAATGGCTGAGTGCGTCCAGACTTTTGACTGGAACAGGATCATTTTTTTCCTTTGTAAATCAATAATATCTGCAGATGGAAAAATCTTAGCAAGCTAGAAAAGCAGTTTGATGAAGTACTCACGCTGCCGTGCAGGTACGACCTGCTGTGAGGACGTAGCTCTCTGACTTGTTCAGTGACCCGAGCCTCAGACACAGCGCTCCTGTTTCCTTGTCTTTGACTTGGAAGAACTTCAAGACACAAAACTCTGAGTCTGTGTCATATTTGACGTTCGGTACATGGCTGCAAACAACATAATTGTAAGCATGCAGTGACTTGTATGCGCGTAACTTCTCTCTGGTGTATTCGCTGGGTTTCTCCACCAAATACACACATATATATGTGGCCACTGGATACTGGGCCACTTGCTAACGTACCACAGGGATCAGAGTCGGTTGCCGGTGGTCAAAGTTAATTTTTGTAGGTAGTTTTCACGATCTTTTGTTCATGATCCCTTCTCATTGATTGAAACACTTTTAAACTTCGCCATATTTCTGTTTCCAAAGTGTGCGCACATCATTACCTACGTCATTGTTTACAAACAGCAAAGGGTCTGTTGGCAGTGTTTGGATCTTTGTCGTGCTGACGCTGCCAATCAGAAGCTTTCCTGTTGGTGGATCAAACTCTGATGGTTCTTCTGTGCTCATAATTTATCATTTTGACTGAATCTCCAGCACCACCGGCTGAAATGCAGCCCAAACCATGACGGAGCCTCCACCATGTTTCACAGGTGTTTGTGGACCCTGTTGGACCTCTGCTGACCTCCTCTCTGCAGACTGATGATGATTTGAACCAAAAATATTAAGGCCCCGTTTCCAGTGGAAAGAGTCGTGTAAACGGGGCCTAAATGTGGATCCATCAGACCTGCTGACACTGATGTTCAGTTCTTGTGTAATGTGGCAGACCTCAGCCTTTCCTCCCAGCTTCCTTCCTTCGTGCATCCTGACAGCTGCTCTTCCACTCAGACCGTTTCTGATGAGGCTTCAGTAAACAGCAGATGATTAGCTGAAGGGTTTTTCCTATTTCATAAGAACATGACTCTCACATACGGTTAATCTGCTGGAGATGAGTTTTTAGGTCTGCCACAACATGCTGAGAGACGCCGAGTTTTCAGCTAAAAGCACCTTGTTGGTATTTAATGCTTCTTTAAACTGTTATCGTTGGCATTTTTCATAGATTTGACTAAAAGAATGGGAACACACGGTGTGTTTTTGTGACAGGCTGCGGCAGTTTAAAGTTGGTTCTTTGCTGAGTTGTCAGAGGTCAGTTTTAACAAACAAACAAAACATGAACAAAAACTGGACTGAAACTGAGTGAAAAAGCAGCCGATGTCCAAAGAAAAGTAAAAACTGACCCAGTCTTACAGCTGGTCTCTGTAACTCCACCCCCACCGCGCTCAGCAGCGGTTGTGACGTCACACTTGGCGCACACCAGTGTTTGCAAAGGTAATAACTCAGCTGCTGATGATTCAGAATGTGGTCCAAAACGTGGCTCCATTGTTTATATACAGTCTTTGGTCTAAACTACGTCTGCATATTTTTAAATAAATATTTTATGCATTCATATATCAGCAGATGTCTGTCTAAGACACACACACACACACACACACACACACACACACACACACACATACACACATATATACACACACATACACACATATATACACACACACATACATACACGCTGCTGCCAAAGGTTGTTTTTCTTTGTTAGCCTTGAAAACACTGAGCATTTTTTTTTTTTAAATAACCAAAGTGGTAAAATCATGTGAAATGTGAGCGAGCGCCTTAATTATTCTGCTGCAGGTAAAGTAATTTGTGCCTGGTGAAATTAAAGGTGTAATGCAAAAAATCAGAACATAAAAAAAACATAAAATTACCTCAGAAATACACCGAAGTACAATAGTTGTGTAAGTGTACTTGTATACTTTGCACTGCTGACATGTGACAGCTCACTCTCATCACTAATGCAGCGCTGGCTCCCCCCTAGTGTTCTCTATTCCTGCAGATATCAACAGCACATGTTCTTTGCTGTCAGTTGGATCTTTTACTCTACAAAGCACACGAAACACAGTAAAACTTTGTTTTATTGGTTTACAGTGTTGAATCAAAGGTAATTTCATGGTTCTTATAAACACAGATCAGCAGAAAAGACCTCTCAGTAGCTGAAAGACAATCTTCACATTTTCCAATAGGGTAGGACAAACATGACAAACATTAACAATCAGCCAGTCGGTTCTGCAGTCTTCTCACTGCTGTCCAATACCCGTTAGGTCCAACATGCTCAGAGCAGCTTCTGTGGTGATGGTGACACACCAGCACTAAAGTGAAAATGCAAAAAGCGTGTGCAGCGCTTGTGTAGACTTTGCTGTCAGCTCTGCAGAGTCAGCACAGGAGAATTAATCCAGCTTTAGAGGGGCTTCCCTCAAAGGTCTGAGTGGATAAATTCTCTTTATTTACGCTGCTGGCTGTTAACTGATCAAAAAACAAACAAAATCAACAACAAACAAACATTTAGAGTGTCCTAGAGATCAGTCAGCGCCCCCTGGTAACCTCAGGTCACTAGGGACAAATGTGTATTCACTGGCTGATTGGCAAGAGGTTGCCAGAGGTCACTGGGTCATTGGGTCAGGGTGCTGTGGCACTCATACAATTGAAAATATATTAAAGTCAGGAATGTTTGAACCCACAACCTCCCTGCTGCGAGGTGACAGTGTTACCAGCACCACTGTAACGCCACGCTGCTGATGTACAAAACAGATACAGAGATCATTACATGCTTTTAATTTAACCTAAACAAGGAAACGATAAACTGCATCAAGCAAAAACACTGGGGGGCACTCACGAGTTCCACACCGGTTACCTTTGACTGCAGGGAGCTGTACAAGAACAGGGAGCAGGCTCATATTGGGCACATAAACACTATAAGCAGGGTTATGCAAACTTTGGCCAAGTCAGGCAACCTCGTGTTCAGCGCAGTGTTTACTGCTCTCTCTGTGAAAGGACCTTAAGAGTTTTGAGGGGAGTTATTTCCCATCAGTGCACGCCTTCAAACAAACTGATTTAAATGGAGGGAAAATGACCCATAAAAGACATTCCTATTGGTGCATCCATCACCGGCACTTACCACACACAAAGAGAAGAAAGATAAACAGAATTTATGCAACAATGTTTCTATGGTCCTCAGAATTCTGTTGGGTGGAGCAGGAAGTGTTTTAGCTATTATGAGAAAGCATGAAGACACACAGATTACACAACCATCAGACAGCTGAATTATTTATGACTATAAGTATCACTTCTATAGAGACTGCATGTGCATGCATTAGTAATCATCCCCTCGTCTAATAACATCCACCAGCTCCCTGGTTGGGCAGTGAAACAGCTAGGGTTATGGGTAAGGTGTGAACGTAGGAGCATCCAAGTAGAGAAGCTTTAAAGCCAAAACGTACGTTTGAAAGGAAACATCTTTTATTTATTTATTTATTTTTTTGCCAGTTTGGCGTGTGACTAAATCAAAAACCATCCCTAACCCCAGCTGGGCCGCTGATGTCCTGGTGGATGAACTTAATGAACTATGCAGTAGTTAACGAAAGTACCTGTGTAAGCTGTAGAGGTGTTCGCACAGACAGCAGCTATGTGGACCTTTTCTGTGGTAACAAAATGTACGTGGACACGCAGGAAATGGGACTGTCTGGTTCCTCCTCAGTTGAGCTCTCTGTGGGACTCTGAGGCTGGTATCCACTGATGCTTCTGAGTATAGGTACCCCTTCCTGGATTTCAGGCCCCGATCCACAGTTCTGGTCCTCATCCTGCACTATCATGTTATATGAAGGGTTAGGAAATACACCATTGATTGGAGAAGATGGCGGGCCTGTGGTGGGTAAAACGAGGCATGGCAGAGAGTTCTTCAGAGACTGGTTGTAGTAACCTTTGGGAGTCTGAGAGCAGGTAAAAGGCATGTAGTCCTGGCCTCCAGGAGGCTCCAGTGGTCTGATTTTATCCTGCAGCTCAGGAACAGCCGTGGCCTCGCTGCAGTGAGGCTGATTTAAGTGAAGATGACGAATAGTGCGCTCATCCTGACAAACAGGAAATGATGTCACATTCACAGGAAAGATATCTGGGTGCACTGAGTTTATGATAATGCACTACAAGAAAACCAATAAATAACTCAACAGTACAACAGTGTGGTGTATAGATGGAGTATTAGCTGGTCAATGCTGCAACATATGAAACACTGCAGTTCCTCGAATAGCTCTCAGACTCCATACATTTGACTCACTGTTAATATGCCCAACATATAAAACTCTGTACTGATGCAGAAACAGGGACTGACTGATGACAACTTACCGGTGATGTCAGCCACTTGTCGGACAGCACTGGCTTTGGGATCGGAGGATAGACTTTGTGTTTGATGCTGTTGGGTGAAAGAATGCATCAACATAAATGCCAGGCAAAGATTTGGAAACAAAAGAGAGAAAGTAAATGTGCATTGCTTACCACGCCCAGTGTTTGTAGCAGAGGATGGTGATGGTGGACAGAACAATAAAAACTGCTACCAGGGATATCAAGATCAGCATGATCAAATTGTCAGCTGGTGACAACAATGAGCCGGGATGAGTAAATCAAATCGTTGACAGTCTTACTGAAGAAAATATTCTGTAAGGGGAAAGAAGCAACCTACCTGAGGGATTCAAGGTGATGCTGGTGGATGAATTGCCACTAAGTCCAAATGCTGTTTGAGCCGTCAGCGTGAAGTTGTACGTACTGATGTTCAGGTTCTTTGCAGTCAGTCTGGTGGCTTCAGGATTCTCTACATCGAGACAGAGCGAACGCCGTTATTCCAAAATAAACTCATCTTTACGATCATCAAGCAACACTGGGAGCTAACTGATTCAGACTGAAGTGAATCGTTCTGTGTAGAGAAACAAAATCGGGACTTTGTAGGAAAAGGACTTAAGTGTGATTAAGTCTTTTTTGTGTTAAATTTGTAAACAAAGTTTGAAAAATGCTTCAGTTTAAACCTCAAAACTGAAATTTGGTGTCTCAGAATGGTGACATCATTTTCAGACTTTTTTTCACCAATTTCATTTAGTTTGTATTGATTTAAACTTATCATTTTAAATTTTATCTGATCACAGCCATATTTTGCTAAAATCTACTAAGACACAAAAAAGGCCACTTGTATTTTTTACACTTGCACCAATAGGGGGCATTATTTCCATTTCCATATACACTTTCATTTCCCACTCAAACTAATCCTGAAGCATCACTGAGAGATAAAGATGATGGGAAGATGCTGGATGAGTTTTAAATTGATCCCAATGAAAGTTCATGCTGAGGCTCCTCGACAGGCCATCGTATGGCAGGAAGAAGACTAAAAACGGACCAAGCTTCAGCTAAGAGAGCAACTGAGATGGTCCATCGCTCTCAGAGTACACCTTCACACCGTACCTGTGCTCATGTTAAAAATGCTCCCGCTGTCGTAGTAGTAGAGAACATATCCTTGGATGGCAGCGGTCTGCTTTTCCAGAGGTATGGGGTCCCAGGATACCTCAACATCCGAGACCTTCTGTTTGACCTTCAGTTTAAACAGCTTGCCCTCAATTTCTGCACAGATGTGACACACATGAAACACAATGCTGAAAGATATGGCACCATCACATTATGTGAGAAATCTATTAATTCAGTCTTACTGGTCTCTCTGATGTAGCCCTCTCTTCTGTGGAGCAGCATCGGCGCTCCCTCGGTGCAGGCAGAGATGGACAGCAGGTACCTCAGTCCATCTTTAAAGTTCTCTGGAATAGCAAAAGGAGCTGCGCTGAAACAGAAGCAAATGGGATCTGCATATGTGCGACAGTTCTGTAGGCAGAGATGAGGACATACCTGAAAGTATTCTGGCATTAGTCCTATTAGGAGGCACTTTCAGCCACTCCACGGTGCAATCGCCGAAGGCTGGACACCAGTCCACGATGTAGCCGCAGGTAGCATCAGGACTGTGAGACCAGGACAGGGTGAAGCCACCATTGCTGCCATTGATCCAAGAGGTGTTCACCTTGGGTTTATCTGAAACTAAGACTCCTTAAAGTTAGATTTTACTACACACTCCACTGTGACCTCGTCCATTAGTCTGTGGCCTCCTGTTTCGAAGACCTGATGCAATCGTTTTGTTTGTCTTGCTCTCAGGACTTCCAGTTTCACAGGGATCACTCACAAACTCATCCAGAATGAATGGAGCTGTAGAATAACTAAATTCTCCCAGAAATGTTCTTGTTTTTGATAGAAGGCATCAGATCAATGAATGCACTTAAACCTTTAGATTTTTTACAGGCTTGATTGTAGTTAAAGACCTTCCTGTGAATGTTAGAGCCTTGTCACTCACAGGGTAGGTCTGCCCTAAATCATACCCTGCTTTGTTGTGTTTTTTGACTCTAACGCAACCATAATTTACAAATTAAACATCATCTTTTATTCATTAAGACCTTTAAACACCCAGAAGATATGGCCAAATATCTATAATCCTATTGATCCCAATGATTTGTGAATGAAAAGTGGTTTTCTAAATTCTGCCTTTGTGGGGACAGCTCTTTGCTCAGAGGCGTCAGAGAGGTCTCAGAGAAAATCGAACCTTAGTGGGGGTGGACTCATCTATAATGTGGGGTCTCTGTCTTCATACCTGGATTGCGGCGAGGAACGGTGATGGTCGACGGGAGGGAGCTGCCGTTTATGTTCCTAGCTGTGACCATGATGGTGTAGTCCTCACTGGGGTCCAGCTGGAGCGCAAGACTGTAATTGCTGCTGGGCACTTCAGTTTTGTTTGGTTGATTTTTCTCTTTGGTCTTTGCCCAGGCTACTTCGTAGCCCAAGATGTCTCCATGGCTCTGATTGGCCAGTGGCTTCTGTGGAGACGTAACATCAAGACTTTAGTTTACCAGGAACGGTGCAACTAGGGAAACAGTGATATCACTTTCTAACTGTAATTGCTTCTTTATAGCTCAGTTATAAGTAAACATCAACTCGTAGGGCTAAAAAATGAAACCAACATGGAAGCACCAAAAGCTGCAGTTCCTCTAGTGACCACTTGAGGCTGCCTCCAAAAGGGAGTCAGTCCCCCATCGTTTACAAACCCTGACCTTATAAAAGCTCTGTAAAGGGCAGCTTGGGCTCACCTTCCAGGTGATCACAGTCCGGTCATCCTTCACCTTCATCCACACATCGAGAGCATCTGGAACTGTGATGGAAACGGACAGAAATAACATCTGTCTCAGTTTTGTGTAAAAGTCTGTTTGCTTTTTAAAATAAATAAATACTTACCATCACGCTTTGTGCGGATTGTGACACTTGGACTCCAATCCCCCCATTTCCAGAAATGCTGTGCTGTTCCACATCGGACCCTCACGTTATAGTCCCAGAAAGGTCTCAAGCTGTTGATAACTGCAGCCGTGAGGCCGACTCCAAAGTTTTCAGTCTGGAAACACCACAAGGACAAGAATTATGCAAGCTGAGTTCAGTGAAGACTTTTACTTTGAAAAGCTGATGCTTCTGTTAGGATTGGGGGGCAGGCTGGAGTTTGTTTCCTCTCCCAGCTGTTTGGAGTGGCTTCATCTAGTCAGTGAATTTAGGGAGAAGTGTGTCAAGTAAGCTCCCCTTCCTTCCCCGTACTGCTCCCCTCAGCATCAGTGCTGCAGCTGGCCCTGTTTCCTAACATGGATTCTCCCTGCAGATCATCTCCACTCGCCTCCTGTAAACCCTCTTCACAAAAGCATTACCTTTTCTTTCCACTTTCCTCTTTAAATAAGCCTTTTGCACTCCTTGGTCTCCCCTACGATGATTCATAACAGCCTCAGCTTCCTTTTTTAATCTACTCACTGTGGCATTAGCTTCTCGATCTCTGACGTCTACTTGGCATGTGAGGTTGAGGTGACTGTACTTCTGCACGGTCCAGCTCCATTTCAGGCTGAGGTTTCTGGCATTCACAGTCGAAGCCACCACGTCCTGTGGAGCGAGCATGTGTACTGAAACGAGAGACCACAACAATCAGCTGATTTTAAGGATTAAAAAGAATGATTTTACACTAATCTTTTCCTCAGCAGTACCTCTTCTGGTCAAGTCTGCCGTGTCATGGAGCTCCAACTTCCCCAGCGGATTTTCTACAGTTAAGGTCCAGTTCCTCTCACCAGCCTCCACCGGCAGTTTTTGTGAGCATTTACCTGATTTAACATCATTGCATAGCCTAAAATGTAAAAACAAAATATATATTTCACACAAAGTAAACACAGGTCAGCAGGACTGCACATCCAGAATGGACGCAAAGAAAGGCACTACATTTCTCATTATGTCTTTACACATAAAACCTTAGAACTGACGGTGGGTGTGCTTAGTTTTTACCATGACTGTAGTTGTGAGCAGTACTCAGATTACATCTTATTTATTTACTTATTTCTAAGGCTCGCGTCCTGGGAGCCTTTCTTTGCTCCCATACTGGAGCTGACGGTTGTATCGGGGTGTTTGGGTTCAATCTCACCTTCCTTCTAGATGATATTTTCGAGCTATTAAAGGAAGTTCGCCTGTTTTCTTTCCAACATTCCACACACAGTCGATGGAGTCCAGATCCCGGGTTTCACACTGAAGATCACTTTCTCTAGGGGGGTCTAAATTTATGGCAAATGCCGAGAAACAAACAGAAGCACCAGCATTTATTTACTAGATACATGTGACAAAAACATTTCAAGTGTTCCAGTGCTGTGAAAAAGTGTCTGCCCCTACCTGATTCCTTATTTTTGTTGCATATGTGTCACACATAAATGTGATCAGCAAATCAGTTTTAATATTACACAAAGATAATCCGAGTAGACACAAAATGCACTTTTTAGATAATGTCATTTATTTAAGGCATAAGAAGCTGTTCAGACCTACCAGACTAACCACAGGCCTGATTACTGCAGACTTGCTGACTGAGGAAATCACTTAAACAGAGTCTGTCTTACAAAGTAAAGCAGACTAAAAGATCTCAAAAAAGCAGCCCAATCATACCAAGAAACTCAAAAACAGCTGAGGAACAAAGTCTCTGACATCTATCAGTCTGAAAGGGTTACAGAGCATTTCTAAGGCTTCAGGACTCCACAGAACCACGGAGAGAGCCGTTATCCACACAGGGAGAAAACCCGGAACAGTGGGAACCTTCCCAAAATGACTCCAAGAGCTCATCGATGGCTCATCCAGGAAGTCACAGAAGAACCCAGAACAACGTCTGAAGAACTGCAGGCCTCACTTGGTTCAGCTAAGGTCAGAGTTCATGATTGAACAATCAGAAAGAGACTGGGCAAAATCCATTGGAGAAAGCCACTGCTGACCAACAAGAACACAAAGGCTCGTCTCACATCTGCCAACAAACATCTGGATGATCCCTGAGAATATTCTGTGTACTGAGTTTTATCCTGGTTTTGCAGTTTGGATTTTCAGGTCTTACTTTAGTTATTCGAGCCCTGTTCAGTTATGTTTGGATTCTCCGCTGTTCCCCATGTCCTCCTGATCCTCCTGATCAGTCTGAGTTCCTCTGTCGGGTTTGTTCTCTGCGTCTTCCTCCTATCTCCCGTTGTGTGTGTGTTTTCACTTCCCGAGTTTCTGTTTCCTCGTTTTCACACTTCCTGTTTTATTTTGACAGTCTCCTGTTCCGTGTGTGGTGTTTAGTTTTGCTTCCTTTGTGTGATTAGTGTAATTCTGTTCACCTGCTCTCCCCGGATGTTTCCACTCTCCCCTCGTTTGTGTGCGTTTTCCCTTGTTCTTTGTCGCGTTCTCGTCAATGTTGCCCCAAAGCTGTGTGAGTCCTCCTGTGATTTCCCCTCTTGTCTCCTGGGCGTAGAGTTGCTGTCTCCAGCTCCACCTAGACTCGGGATTTTGTATTTAGTTTCTCATGTTTTGGAAACTTGCAAACAAAGGCTGCTACATTAAAGCTGCTTTTTCAGTTCAGTTGTGTCTCCTGCGTCCTGCCTGGGACATCACACCAACAGTCAGACGTGGTGCTGGGAGTGTGATGTCTGGGCTGCTATAACTGTTGGAACCATCAATTCTGCTCTCTAGCAGGAAATCCTGAAGGAGAACTTCCGGCCATCAGTTTGTGACATGAAGCTCAAGAGCACTCGGGTTATCCAGCAGGACAACGATCACCAGCAGGTCCACCTCGACTGGCTCACAAGAACCAAATGAAGGTTTTGGAGTGGCTGAGTCAAAGCGTGGCCTTAAATCAGATTGAGATGCTTTGACCTTAAACAGGCCGTTCATGCTGGAAATCCCTCCAATAAGGCTGGATTCAAACAGCTCTGCAAAGACCAGTGGGACAAAGTTCCTCCACAGTGATGAGAGAGACTCACTGCCAGCTCTCCCCCAACGCTTCACTGCAGTTCTTTCAGTTCTTAAAGAGCTGAGCAGCTTTGTTCCCTTTAATAAATGAAACCATCATTTAAAAACTGCATTTTATATTTACTCGGGTTATCTTTGTTTGATCTGAAACATGCAAATGTGACAAATATGCAAAAAACTAAGACATCAGGAAGGTGGCAAAGACTTTTTCACAGCTCTGTGCTTCAAACTTACAGCCGGCGTGGAAACAGACTCCACTGCTGTTTCCTGTTGTTGTATTACATATTACATCGCTCCAGTTTTCTGATTCTTGGTCCAGATGCACAGTCAGGGTGTGCACATGTTCACTGATCTTTTTAGTGTTTATAATGGTGCCTTCATACCGCTTTAGATACATTCTACTGAAACTTTTCCCCTTTGGCACAATGCAGCAGAAGGTCACTGTGCTGTTCACTTCACGTATTTGGTCCTCTGGAAAAATTCTGATATCCTGTTCTTGTATCCCTGCAATTGTACAATTATAAGACAAAATAAGCACGACTGTAGAATGCATAAGAGTGATGAAAATATACAATGATTTGAGCTAAATATTAACCAGGAAGAGTCTTCTGCATCCATGGGCTCGATTGGTTGTTGTATTGGGACCTGAGCCGGACTGAATGGGAAGCGCACTGCAGCGGCAAATAGGAAGTCCATTTCCAGGAATGAGTCGATCCCATCTGTGCAGGTGTCACAGCAACTTCATCCTACAACATTTTCAGGAACAAATCAGAGGAACAGTTTTATTGTTTGGAGGCTCCAGGCGTGAGGATCATAGTTACCCATAACGAGCTCTCACCGTGTGTTCAGGTTTGTCTGCTACGAGAACCTCCAGCTCGTACACGAGCCCGTCTCGTACCTCAGAGCACGAAGGGCCATCGCCCCACGTCAGCAGCAGTGTCTGATCGTCGCTGCTGAGGGTCACGTTCTGAGGTCCACAACGCAAAACCCCTGAAAGAAGTGACCACAGGACAATTTTAAAATGGTAAAATAGGTTTTCTCAAAAGCTCGACCGCAGAGGTTTGATGATCTTAGCGCTGTTACGTCTGATGGCAGTAACACTGAAAAACGCCTACAAATGTCTGGGTTTATGGATAGATGAGCTTCCCTTTAGTGCACACAGTGCTAATCTGTTTAGGAAGCTCAAAGTAAAGACGGGGTTCTAGAAATCAATCTTGCTTTTCTGCTTATTCTAATAAAAACAGCTGTGTTTTTGCCTGTGACTGGTTTTGGTGATGGGCTGTAAATGCATACTAGCTCTGCAGAGTCTTGATTCAGTGCACCAGCACTCTTTAAGATTTGGTGGGTTGGCCATCGCTGACCATTCGAAGAAAACAGCACTGGGATGTTTTCCTTTAAAAAGCCATTTTATATAAACTTCCACTTGACCTCTGAACCCTTCTCTGTCTCAGTACCAACAGTTACCAACTACGTTCCTCTGAATGGCTGCTTTTTGATGTACCGAGAGTTTGGAGAGATCTCTGGAAAACAGCCTGTTGTGCATCCTTGAAGATGGAATAATTTAGGCAAAGACCTGAATCCAAACATGCTTCTATCTGCCAGTGAATTTAAATGCATAATAAGAAATGCAGTGAAGGAGACCTGTTATTAACATTTCCAGGTCCAAACACTCCTTCATTTCCCCAAATCAATCAAACACCGAGGCCCCACTGAGAGCTAAACCGGTCCTAAGTCCTACAACTCCAGTGAGGCTGGTCTCCCAGGTGTTAAAGCCCTCAGAAAAACCCTCATGCACACAGACCTGTGAATGCTCTGTACACCTGTATAGCACTGAGTGCAGTATTTGAACTGCGTGTCATGTTGTGTTGAGCTGTGCGTTGCACTCTGAGGTGGAAAATAGTGGTGCCAAAAACTGCAGTTCCTCTAATGTCCACTTGAGGCTTTTTTCAAAAGTGAATCAATCCTTGGAGTTCAGTTCAATTCAGTTTCATTTATATAACGACAAATCACAACAGCAGCAGCCCTACGGACAAGCACTTGATGACAGTGGGAAGGAAACCAAAAAATCCAAACCTGCTAACTAATAATAATCAGCAGGTATCTGTGTCTATGTGGAGCATCCATGCAGTTTGCTAAGTAAGCCCCACCCTCTTTGGTCACTTGTTGTTCCAAAAAAATCCAACATGGCGGGGGCCAAAATGCTGACACTGCAGCTTCAAAATGCCAAACGCCTGCATTTACAGGCACCATGGTGGCTTCTCCACACCAGCTCGCTGCGTGGGCTTCAGAGGGCACAGGAAGAGTCAAAACCAGTTCACTAACTGGAAGTTTGAGAGTTCTGCTCTATTTTTACACAGTGACTGGGGAGAAAGGAGTGAGGAAGCACTTAAGACCTTATGCAAGAGAAGATGGGGAATTAGCAGCTGATTGTCTGCATTAGGTATGAAGATAAAAAGCAAGATTAAAAAATAATGGGATGTTTGAGCAATGCAGTTAATTGATCTGTGATTTTTCAGCCATCACAGCTGTAAGAGCAAAGACCACAACCACTGTGATGATGTGCCGCTGGTCATCGACAGCTTGGTGTTTTAGAGCCGAAGGACCATCTTTGTGTGCTAATTAGTGCTAAATAATGCACTGATAAAATCCTAGAATTTCACTCCTCAAAGCTGAAGCAGACTTCATGGACTCTGTTAATACACTTCACTGCACAGGAAGCTGTTATTTGTCAGATATTTGCATTAAAAATGCTCCAAAACCCACAAACAGCACAAAAAGGGTCCACAAGTCCACACAAAAACCACAGCAGTCAGGTCTGCACCCATCTGCCAGCAGATAATAATGCAACCTGTGTGTGTGTGTGTGTGTGTGTGTATATTTATATTCAGCCTGGGTGATGCTCACTGAACACGGGTACAAAGTCACCATGATCGGTAGCTCATTTCTGTCAAATTAACTAAATTATCCTGTTTATTTGACAGAAAGGGGACTAAACTGAAGTGTGTTTGGTTTTCAAAATCAAAGACACTTGTCGTCCACGTCTTTGAAGCACCTGGAAATGAGCGTCTATGACCTCCACCACTGCGTGCTGATGGATCTTAGGCTCGCTGACATGCACCGATTATGGTTTCTTTACCAAGAACATCAGATATGTTTTATACCTGCAGACTATCTCAGGTGAGAGGGTGACACACTCACCGTTTTCTTCTCCATCTTGTGTACTTATCCTGAAGAGTGAGAGCAGTAACAACCATGTGATCATGATAATCCTCCTGCGTAGGACAGTTTATTCCTTCGTGAACTCAGCCGAGCGCTGCAGCAGCCGTGCTGAGAAGCATCCACTCAGAGTGGGTGAAAGTCGGATTCCTTCTTTGGTGGAAACAGGAAGATTTTCACGAGGAGGTTCAGGGTTTATCTGAAGCCTCTGATGGCAAACAAACAAACAGAAGGAAAAAGTGTCAGTGTCAGGTTACTCCCTGAAGCTGCCCTCCCTCCTCACACACACACTTTGAAACTCCATGTGAGTTCATGATTGTGAAATCCATGTGGACGCCAGTGCAGGAAATGGAGCCGATGTGTTCTCGTAAATGTGACTCACAGGAGCCAGATCAGACATGCCTCACTCACTCACTCTGAGGCTTTTTCATACTTGGAACTGACTTATTAGAAAAACATCAGTTGTGAGAAAATCAGCCTTTCAGAGCAGAGCCAGGAAGTGATGTTACTTAAAGCACTCCAAACTAAACCACTGAAAGAGAAGCAGAGGCCGAGGATGGGTCTGTCACACGCACAGTTGGACACAGTGAAATGTATTTTGTACCTGCAGCCAATAGTAAGTAGCAAGAATATAAAAATGAGAATAAATATGTAAATCAAGATAAAATATATAAATATGCAGGTTAAAAATGTAACATTCTAGTCATTGTATTTACACAGGGGTATGTTATTGCAGCTGTGTCAGTAAGTGTGTGGTATGATGTAGTCCAAGTCAAAGAGAGCAGAATCATTTACACATAATGTGCAGTTCAGGGCTCAGAGTTACTGCATCGTCTGTATGAATAGCTTTCAGCCCACCCTGAACTCTCAGGCAGCTTTCTGTGCAGCAGGGTGTGAGGACACAAACGCAGACACACAGGTGGAGACGGGGATGAACTTAAAGCAGCCGTTTACCTGGCTGAAACCCCCACACCCCCACACCGCATTACTGAGGCGGTGTGGGGGTTTCAGCCGTTTACCTGGCTGAAACCCCCACACCGCCTCAGTAATGCTGAGGTCCGAGCTGTGGGGAGGCATTCTCCAGCACCACCGGCTGAAATGCAGCCCAAACCATGACGGAGCCTCCACCATGTTTCACAGGTGTTTGTGGACCCTGTTGGACCTCTGCTGACCTCCTCTCTGCAGACTGATGATGATTTGAACCAAAAATATTAAGGCCCCATTTCCAGTGGAAAGAGTCGTGTAAATGGGGCCTAAATGTGGATCCATCAGACCTGCTGACACTGATGTTCAGTTCTTGTGTAATGTGGCAGACCTCAGCCTTTCCTCCCAGCTTCCTTCCTTCGTGCATCCTGACAGCTGCTCTTCCACTCAGACCGTTTCTGATGAGGCTTCAGTAAACAGCAGATGATTAGCTGAAGGGTTTTTCCTATTTCATAAGAACATGACTCTCACATACGGTTAATCTGCTGGAGACGAGTTTTTAGGCCTGCCACAACATGCTGAGAGACGTTTTCAGCTAAAAGCACCTTGTTGGTATTTAATGCTTCTTTAAACTGTTATTGGCATTTTTCATAGATTTGACAAAAAAAATGGGAACACACGGTGTGTTTTTGTGACAGGCTGCGGCAGTTTAAAGTTGGTTCTTTGCTGAGTTGTCAGAGTCAGTTTTAACAAACAAACAAAACATGAACAAAAACTGGACTGAAACTGAGTGAAAAAGCAGCCGATGTCCAAAGAAAAGCTTTTTAAAGCTTTCAGAGCTGAAGAGCTGTTGATCAGGACCGTGTGACCATTTGTTGCCGTGCATACCAACTATGACATTAACACCGTCCCCTAAACATTTATGCTGGTGTTGCTGCATCTTCATAATCAGTGATGGTTTAGGACCATCCAGGCCTTGTGCAGAACATCTTGTCTCTGGAGCTCCTGCATGGATTTGTTACTAAATGCACAGTAAAAACTGACCCAGTCTTACAGCTGGTCTCTGTAACTCCACCCCCACCACGCTCAGCAGCGGTTGTGACGTCACACTTGGCGCACACCAGTGTTTGCAAAGGTAATAACTCAGCTGCTGATGATTCAGAATGTGGTCCAAAACGTGGCTCCATTGTTTATATACAGTCTTTGGTCTAAACTACGTCTGCATATTTTTAAATAAATATTTTATGCATTCATAAATCAGCAGATGTCTGTCTAAGACACACACACACACACACACGCACAAGTGTGAAATTTCCATGAGTTTACTACTCTGAGTCAAAGCATTGTGTTTCTTTCTTATTAAGACTGCAGTTATTGACGTTCACCGGCTGCTCTGAGCTCTGCAAGAGAACTGATTCAAACTCAAACACTTCTCATCACTGATATTCCTCCTTATGTGTGCATTTCTGGTACAAATATTTGTATTTCATGAATATTCAAACAGATAAAGGAAACAAGTCTGAACACCAAAACATTTTTTTCATTCAATTTTATTTATATAGCGCCAAATCACAACAGTCTCCACAAGGCGCTTTGTATTGTGGGTAAAGACCCTACAATAATACAGAGAAAACCCAACAGTCTAAACGACCCCCTATGAGCAGCACTTGGTGACAGTGGAAAGGAAAAACTCCCTTTAACAGGAAGAAACCTCCATCAGAACCAGGCTCAGGGAGGGGGGGTCATCTGCTGAGGGGGGAGAGAGACAGAGATCAATAATAACTAATTATTAAATACAGAGCGGAGTATAAACAAAGTAAATAAGTTGAATGAGAAGAAACAGTGCATTATGGGAACCCCCCAAAAGCCTAGGCCTATAGCAGCATAACTAAGGGATGGTTCAGGGTCACCTGATCCAGCCCTAACTATAAGCTTGATCATAAAGGAAAGTTTTAAGCCTAATCTTAAAAATAGAGAGGGTGTCTGTCTCCTGAATCCAAGCTGGGAGCTGCTTCCACAGAAGAGGGGCCTGAAAGCTGAAGGCTCTGCCTCCCATTCTACTCTTAAGTATCCGAGGAACCACAAGTAAGCCAGCAGTCTGAGAGCGAAGTGCTCTGTTGGGGTGATATGGGACTATGAGGTCTTGTAACAAATAACCTAAAGAAGCGTTTTTATTAAACTCCACCTGACACTCACCTGAACCTGGGCTGTCAGGTCATGTGCCATTAACAGTGATCGTGGTTGGTGTGACAGCCACCTTCCAGAGAACTTTATTCTTGTCCTCTCAGAGACTTCAGGATGATTTCTTACTTTGATGAACTGCATAATCTTAAACTCATCTGTCTCAGTGTATTGAAATGACTATAAATAGAAATCAGTAAATTCAGATCTGAGTCATGAGTCATGCAGTGAACACAGATACCTGAAGAATGTTTTCAGCTCCAGGTTTGATGCCGTCTTCAGAGATGAGTGCCTCCCTCTGGTTTGGCTGCTTTTTTCCTAAAAGCTGGTCATCCTCTGACAGCAGGAAGTCTGACTCCTCCTCCACAGTTCCCTCTGCTTCCTGACGTACGGACATAGGTCAAAAATGAGAGGCAGGAAGTCCTGCTGTCCACTATAAAGGACACTGAACACAAGATTTTATTTTGGAAGGGCTAAAATTTCTGGAATCCAACTAAATCAAAGTCAAGTCTCTCAAAATGAAGAAACTACTTTTATCAATAAAATCATAATATTGGCAAAGATATTGTCACATAATCTCCCTCGTGGCCATAAAACATGGGAGCTAAAATTCCCAGTATTTTAAAAAAGTCCATGAGCTCTGTTTGCCCAACCCCCACAGGTGTGACATCAGTGAGCCCAGATTAACCTCCTGACTGTACAGCAGGACTCATATACACTGCATAAACGGTGCTTGACATCGAGCTCTCAGATTCATCCACAGAGAGCAAAAATGAATTGCTGGGTCTTAGGAGGACATATTATAATGCATTAATGCAGGTACAGGTGCTTTCAGGCGCTACAGACCGTGCAGTCTGCCTTCACCAACACTTGACCGCAGTGAACGGGAGCGTGCTGCTGTCATATAGGATGTCCTGTTGCAACACGCCAGCGAAATTTGTTCCCCTCGAATATTCCACGATGAGCCGTGTGCACAGCGGCTCATGAACCACAGGAACTCGGACAGGAAGCGGCCGAGCGCTGAGGTGTGTAAAAGTGGCCAACGTGCTGCTGACTCACTGACTGCAGAGCTGCAGACCTCCTCTGGCTTCAACATCAGCACAGGGACTGAGCGCTGGGAGCTTCACGGCGCCGGTTTCTGTGGCCGAGCGGCTCCACATAGTATAAAAATCATAACAGATTTCCTTCTAATTATTATACGTTTTTATGGCATTACGTTCTGTGATTTTAGCATTACAGCAGTTTTTATGCACGTCACTTAAACAGGAAATGACTGGAAGGAAAAAAAACTGTAAATAAAAAATTAAATCTGTAAACAAAAAATGTATTTCTTTACGTCAACATTCCATAAAAATTTAGTTATTTCTATTTCTTCCCCTGTATGTTAATGTTAACAAGGACGATAAATACAGAAATACACAATGAATGCAAAATAAAAACAGAAACAAAAGGTGATGCGCTAAAATGTAGGAAAATGCTGTTTTAAACCTTTTAATACGGCGCTTGTTTATTATGGTCATGGTTGGTCCTCCATAACTCTGTCCTCTGTTGTTAACTGTGCAGTAAAATCATATGCTGCTGCTTTAGAAATGAAAGGTTGAAAACACAAAGGACAGAGACCTTTAGGTTACAGTGTGGTGTTTACACCCACACACAGAGTCCATGCAAAGAGCTATTTTTGGGTGTTTGTGTGTGGCGGTGAGGGGAACTCTGTGGGAAATGACCTGGATCGCGCAGTTTTCCCATTTCTTTTATCTCATTCCTGCTTTATCAGTGACTGCAGCCAGGCCGAGGCTGACGGCTTTGTTTTTATTCACAGAAAAAGTTCAGTCGTTCCGGTTTGCACATGACGGCGCAGCCAAAGAATTCCCTCCACGCCCTGCTTCCAGGGAAACTTTGTTATGGAACCACACAGCTCTCTAGAAATTCCCCAGAAGGGAAAGTGTGCTGCGGGTCAGGATGTGAGGTTACGGTCCCAGCTGCGGGGTTAAAGCAGGGTCTGAACAAACCCGATCTGCAGCTCCGGCGTGAGTCGCAGTGAGTCATGGGGTTAATCAGACGTGGGTTTGGCCACGTTTTCATGTTTAATCTGCTGGATTGTTGTGTCAGCTGTTAGGAAACGATACAAGTATGCTGTGGTGTTCTCACCAATCACAGCAGCTCCTCAGAGCTCAGCCTGTGAGGTCGTTATAGGTGCTTTTTGTCACCCGTCTGTAGGATTTAGCGGGGGGGGGGGGGGGGGTTACCAGTGATTGCACACAGATGCTTTCACATGAGTTTTTTTTTATAACTTATATTTTTGAGCTGACATTTACCTGCTGCACCATCTTGTGGTACAAGTTGGTATTACATGAAGCTACAGCCCAGACCCAGCTCGACTTCAGCTTATATATAGAAATTTTTAGGAGCCGTTTCTCTGCATTTAAACAGTTATTTATCAAAAGTGCTTTTAAAAGGATCCTTAGCTGCTCCTTCACTTTTCCAGGATCATCTACATTCCACAAGAACAGTTAAGGGTGGTCAGAGGAACGATGTTACAGGCAGCATATCGTTCCCCACAGCTTCTCCAGACCCTTTCAGGTCTGTCACATGTGCTCCGGGTGGACCTGCGTAAAGCACAGGGAGGACGTCGGGCCCTCAGGCCCCCCCTCTGTTTTGTTCATTTCCTCATCTGGAAGAACGAATCATTTATACTTCTGCAACGTGCCTTTATTACTTTTACTTCTAGGCAAACAGATAAACACACAACACGTCTCTAGTTGTTTTCTCACATCCAGCATAACCCTCTTCTTCTCGTTATCTCCACCTATCAACCTCAGTCTCTAGGAATAGATACTACCACCTTGTGGCACGATATGAAATTGCATCAGTTACAATAACATCTGATCATCACACCCTCCTTTCTTAAATTTTTTTTTTTTTTTTTTTTTAAACTTCTATAACATTAAACATTTGTGCCTTAAGCCATAACTACAAATACTAAATAACCTCAGCATTTTTTTTTTTTTTTTTTTACAAATCCAGTCTTTGAGGTTTCTTGATCTCTCTTGCAGATCTTCTGAGTGCAGGCTCACTCTCAGTGTTCATTTTGATACAGTCTGTGTCATTTGGAGATATGGTTTCCCTGTCACTTTGAGTGTCAGTGACTTTTGGATCAGGCTCTGATGTTTTCAGAAGACTACGTCGATTCCGACGAACGACTTGTCCGTTTTCAGTCATGACTTTGGAGCCACTTCCTCCAGAACAATGGCTTTGGTTTTCCATCCATCATGATCCTCAATCCTGACTGTGTCATCAGTCACCAGAGGTGGAAATTGCTTGGCTGTTCTGTCATAAAACAATTTTTGCTTTACCTTTTGTCGCTGCAGTTTCTGATATATCTTTGGATACTTTTCAGGCTTGGTATAGCTTGGTAGTGTGGTACGCAGCTTTCTGTTCATCAGTAGCTCAGCAGGTGATAATCCACACTCAAGCGGTGATGTTCTGTAGCTGAGTAAGGCAAGGTATGGATCTGAGTCACTGTCTGCAGCTTTCTTCAGAAGCTGTTTGAGAATGTGGACACCTTTTTCTGCCTTACCGTTTGACTGTGGGTATAACGGGCTGGATGTCACATGCTTGAAGTCATACTGCTGGATTTTACATGTGTTATGACACATGATGATGATAAGTTTGAGAGCAATGCCATTTCAGGGAAGTTTGAATAGTAGTCAATGACCACTAAGTAGTCTTTGCCTTTGGCATGAAATAGATCCATTCCTACTTTGTGCCATGGTGCTGTTGGTGTTTCTGCTATCACCATAGGCTCTTTGATCTGCCTGTTGCGATACTTTTGACATGTTACACATCTGCTTATCAGACTCTCAATGTCTCTGTTTATACCTGGCCAAAAGACTGTCTCTCTTGCCCTTCTTTTGCATTTTTCAATCCCGAGATGACCTTCGTGTACTCTGGTAAGTATCTCTTGTCTCATCTTTTGCGGAATGACGATTTTGTCCTGTTTCAGCAGCAGCCCATTAACCACACTCAGTTCTCCTCTGATGTGGTAGAAGAGTGGACATGAACCAGCGGGCCAGCCATCTGACATGTTTCTGATGACATGTTGCAGTTCTGTGTCTTGTGCAGTCTCATCTACAATTTGCTTGGATTTCATGTCTGACACAGGAAGCAGAGCAGAGACCATGTTTATATGAGTTTGAATGTCGTCTTCTGTTGTACTCACATTTCTCCCTGTGGGTGCTCGTGAGAGTGCATCTGCAATTATCAGGTGTTTTCCTGGTGTATACACCAATTCAAAGTCATATCTTAGCATTCTCATCATTAGACGCTGAATTCTTGGTGACATTTCATTCAGATTCTTCTTGATGATAGAAACTAGTGGGCGATGATCTGTTTCTACAGTGAAGGATGGTAAGCCATATATGTAGCTGTGGAACCTCTCTAAGCCGAAAACTAATCCTAGGCATTCTATTTCAATGTGAGCATAGCGACGCTCACTCTCCGTCATGGACCTGGATGCGTAGGCTATAGGTTTCCAATGCTCACCTTCAGCTTGCAGGAGTACCGCACCAATTCCATCTTTGGAGGCATCCGTTGACACTTTGATCCCCTTCGTTGATTCATAAAATGCCAACACAGGTGCAGTTGTCAGCGTTCTTTTGAGATTTTCCCACTCCTCTTCATGCTGTGCTGTCCACTTGAACTTGTGCTCCTTATGCAGGAGCTCACGAATGCAGGATGTTTTTGCAGACAGATTGGGAATGAATTTACTGATGAAATTCACCATTCCCATTATGCGTAGCACTCCTGTCTTGTCTGTGGGCCTTGGCATGTCCTGTATTGCATTGATTTTTTCGTGGTCAGGCTGAATACCTTGTGCAGAAAGCTTGTCTCCCAGAAAAACAATTTCTTGTACTCCAAACTGACATTTGCTCTTGTTGAGCTTGAGTCCATACTGTCGTACTCGCTCAAGTACTCTTGTCAGTCTCTCCTTGTGTTCTTGCATTGTAGAGCTCCAGATGATTATGTCGTCCACATAAACTCGGACACCTTCCAGTCCTTCAATTATGTGCTCCATTGCTCTGTGAAATATCTCAGATGCTGAGATTATTCCAAAAGGCATTCTTAGGAAGCAGTACCTGCCAAATGGCGTATTGAAGGTGCAGTACTTGGTGCTGCTTTCATCTAGCTTTAACTGCCAAAAACCTTGTGAAGCATCAAGTTTTGTGAAATATCTGGCGCCTGTCATTTCACTGGGTATTTCTTCAGGCTTAGGTATTTGGTAGTGTTCACGTTTGATGTTCTCGTTTAGATCTTTTGGGTCCGTGCATATTCGCAGTTCACCATTCTTTTTCTTTGCACACACCATGGAGTTTACCCAGTCAGTAGGTTCTTCAACCTTTCTTATCACCCCCAGTGTGGTCATTTTGTCCAGTTCCTTCTTTAGCTTGTCTTTCAGAGGTACAGGTACTCTTCCAGCAGCATGCACTATTGGCTTAGCATTTTCTTTAAGCACAATTTTGTATGTGAAAGGCAAGGTGCCAAGTCCTTTAAACACATCTGCAAAACTGTGAACTTTGCTGTCAACAGAGTCATTTGGTGTATTCACTTCTTTGTTGATGAGATACACTCGTCTTACCAGTCCAAGATCTTCACAGGCTTTGTCACCAAGCAGGGATTCACACTCCTCAGCAACAACAGAAAAGAATAAGTGGTGCACTTTGTTTTTCACTCTCACTTTTAGTCTGCATGTGCCAAAACTTTCAATCCTTTGTCCATTGTAGTCTTTTAGAGCAGATTTTGTTCGCTGTATTCTGGGCTTTTCTCTCAGGCCTTTGATGTCAGATAAACTGATCAGATTTGCTTTGGCACCAGTGTCTAGCTTTAATGTGACAAGTGTCCCATTTACTATCAGTGGTACTGTCCATTTGTCTTCTATCATGGTATTTCTGTCTGTGTCTGGCTCATCTTCATGATTAACAAGACCAACAAAAAAAGTTTCACTGAGATCAGTGTCTTCAACTGTGTTTATTGATCGGCTTTTCTTTTCTTTCTCACTTTTTGAGAAGCACTGCCTGGTATAATGGTTCTTCCTCCTGCATAAAGAGCAGGTCTTACCATAAGCTGGACATTGTTTGGGCATGTGCTTCGAGCCACACCGTTTGCAGTCAAAGCTCCTGTTGTCGGACCGCGGCTGTGTGCGCCTCCCGCTCTGGCTGGAAACTGCTCCCACAGTAACGCTGTCACTGACTGCCGTCGCGCCCATCTCACTGAATGTCTTGACATGCTGTTGTGATAACTCACACGCTTGACAGATCCTTATGGCTCCTTCCAACGTCAGCTCAGTTTCCCTCAGAAGCCGTTCTCTGACTTTTTTGTCCACCACGCCAAACACGATCTGGTCACGGATCATGGAGTCACGTAGTGTAGCAAAGTTGCAAGTCTGTGCTTTGAGCTTCAGGTCTGTCAGAAAGCTGTCAAAAGACTCGCCTCGCTGCTGAATTCGCGAGCGAAAAATGTATCTCTCATATGTCTCATTCTTCTTAGGAGAACAATGGGCATCAAACTTTTCAATAACCGTGTTAAACTTCTCTTTATCACTGGGATCGTCATATACGAACGTGTTGTACACTTCAATAGCTTGAGGCCCTGCTATCGTAAGCAGTAACGCTACCTTTCTTGCATCTGGCTTGGTTTCAAATCCCAGGGCCGCGATATACAGCTGGAATCGTTGCTTGAAGGCACGCCAGTTGCTATCGACGTTTCCCGTTAGCTTCAAACTCTCTGGCGGTTTGATAGAATCCATATCGTTGTCCAGAATGCCCCTCAGGTTAGATTTTTTACTCCTGGTACCATGTTTTGTTCATTTCCTCATCTGGAAGAACGAATCATTTATACTTCTGCAACGTGCCTTTATTACTTTTACTTCTAGGCAAGCAGATAAACACACAACACGTCTCTAGTTGTTTTCTCACATCCAGCATAACCTTCTTCTTCTCGTTATCTCCACCTATCAACCTCAGTCTCTAGGTATAGATACTACCACCTTGTGGCACGATATGAAATTGCATCAGTTACAATAACATCTGATCATCACACCCTCATGAAGTCTGTCTCCGACAAACAATCAGAGACAGTCACACCAGGGGCTGCTGGAGGTCATTTTGTAGCTCTGCAGTGCTCATCCTGTGGTGCACAAAGTCTGGAAGAAGACCCAAACTGTCACCCTCAGATTAGAGGTGTGTCTCCAACACTCATCAGCCTGGTTTGGGCTGGATAAAGCAGGCTGACATTAAGCTTCAGGCCTTCCCAAAGCCCCGACCTCCACCCTGCTGAAGATGTGGACTAAATCTTAGCAGCCGGGTCGGTGCATGAAACAGCTACTTTAAATGAACTCTTCTGCCAAGAAGAGCGGTCAAATATCCAAAATTAACAGCTGATTGTTTTAAGGATGTGAATGAAAATAAAATCATGTGATGTCATAGATGTTGAAACACTACAGCTGAAAAGTCATGTTTCAGTCATGATAGCAGTACAGCATCCCCTGTATGTTAATAAGGACAATAAATACTTCATGTATCCTACATTCAGGAAATTCTTTTATTTAATGTACAAAGTCCTGACTCAGATTACACCACAGAAATACACAATAAATGTAGAAATACAGAACTAAGGCTGATACAGTGAAATGTAGAAAATGCTGTTTTCAAGCATTTAATGTGGTGCTTGTTTATTGTCGTCATGGTTTGGCCTCCATACCTGTCCTGTTAGCTGTAGAGTGAAATGAGATGGAAACACAACAGGCAGCCCTTTAATGTACAGTGTTGTTTATATTTACACACACACACACACACTTCAGTCATTTATGAGTGACAGTGAGGGGAAAATCTGTGGATAATGACCTCATGTGTTTTATTTCATTTACACCAGACTAAGAAACTCCTGAGAAAGGAAAGCATCACTCAGGATGTGTGGGTGTGTGTGTGTGTGTGAGAGAGAGAGAGATATGGTAAGAATAAAGTTTATATACGCAAAAAGAAAGAAGTGTTTTGAAAATTAATTTAATCAAATTTAAATTCTTATTTTCTACATTCACAATAATTGAATCCATCATTAAAACTGGCCAACAGACGTCTGTCAGTCAAATGTGAAAGCACCGCCTGCTTTAGTTCTCGTGATGATCTTTAAAACGATGCAGAACAACAAACATTACATTAAAATATAAAAACTCTTAAACCCATTTAAGGCCATTTGTGAACTTTGATTGTGGTGACCTCTGGTCCAGAAACGGGTTCACACATTTGTCATTGGTGCACTTCAGCAAACCGATGGCCGGTTGGCTGCAGCACAAGAATCACGAAACTCGAGTTACGAGAACTTGAAGCTCCAGCCAGGGTGAGGCAGGGTTGCAAAGCGGCTTGCAGCAGGCTAAAGCAGCCTGAATAGTGCTCCCTACAGGAGATTTCCCAACAGCCACCACCTCTAATTACTCTCAGAAGGGTGAGACAATCAGATTAATGCAACTTTATGTAGTGTTTGATTGTATTTGAATGATTTGGGCTTTCAGTGCCACTGAGACCAGTTAAAAATCGTATACTTTTATTTTGAAGGCCAACTGGAACTCTGACTGATCTCCTCTGACGGGCTCAGTCCAAACCTCATTGGCCATGATTTAAATTATAAATTAATCCAAGTATTATTTTTGCTCTATTTTTATAGTTTCAAAGACTAAAAAGCAAACAAACATCACTCAGAGCAGCTTTTAATAAAACATAACTGAGGTCTAAGGCACACAATTAAAACCAGGCTGCTGGCTGCAGATAAATATTCTCATTAGGAAACGACCTGCCGATTATTCTCATCATTAATGTTTTAATCAGAAATGTTTTTGTTGGACCAACAACCCAAAGCTTTCTAATTTTGTCAAAGTGATCACACGTTTGGTGGTTTTGGGTCTGATCAGGTGATCATGTGATTGATGGTTCTAACTGGATATTTTACAAACATTTAAATTTCCCTGCTGTGATTTCTCAGTGACATCATTTGAAGGTCTACGTGTGATGGGAGGACCGGCAGCTCCCGTGATTCAGTCTCATTTAAAGTGCACGATCGTTCCCTCCATCTACAGGAACGTTCTCACAGTTTGGCTCTCGGCGTTCGCTCCAGCAGCGTCCTCATGTCCAGCAGCGCGTCCGCCACGGCCCGCGCCAGCTGTGCCGCGTTTGTTTCTTTGCAGCTGTTGAAAGCCGACACAGCGAAGTTGATGTGGTCGTTCATGGGGTTGTAGCACACGCCGTACCCGTTTGGCACGACCGGGCCGAAGCACATGACGCAGTCGGTCTTGGACGGGACCTTTTTGATGAAATGAGAACGTAGCGGTTAGCTCGCAGGAAGTTAACACCACAGCTGGGTATAAACAGAGTTGAGCTCACTCAGGGAGTTTGGAGTGTTTTGTTTAAGTTGCACTAAAAAGTGTTACATAAACATGAAAAAGTCGAGCAACGCACATTTAAGGTCATAAGGTCACATGTTCTACCGGCATCGGTTACTTCAGCTTATTGTTGCATGCTTACATAAACCCCCGGCCCCGTACCTGGCTGGTAGACAGGCGGTAGTGTAAGGCTTTAGCGTAGGCGGCGTCTTTGAAGACGTCGGGGACGGGGAGCTTCTCCTCCACGGCCTGCATCTTCAGGCCCAGCAGGTGTCGGTCTATGGCCTGGCCGCTGATCGCCTGTGAAGGAGAGATTGATTTTACTGAGTGGGTTCATTGAGTACTCCTTTACTTTCTGCACCCACGTGCTGTAGATGTGTGGCTAGTATGCATCTCATGGTTGGACTCACCACGTTCGTGTACGACCTGTGAGCTTTTACAGCTTTCTCCATTAGATCCACTTTTTCTGAGTTCTGTGTGAACAGGGACATCAAACCTCATTAAAGTAGGTTCACATTCATTTAATGAATCAAGTATTAAAACAACTCATTGAATAAAAAGCTGCTGTATGATCACTTTGTCTTTCAGACCGATGAAGTTGGTGATTTGGTGCTTTAATGGCGGCCAACCTGTTTGCTGGAGTCGTCGAAGGCTCTGACGAAGGCGGCCGAGGCACGCGAGGCGGATCGGATCGTATCTGTGCGGCCGAGCCTGAACATCCGCAGCGAGGCGCTTTCATATGTGGCACAGCAGTGCTGGTACATCCTGCAGAGAGGCGAGGACGACACTTCAGCTCCAGGAATAAAATCGTGACATTAAACTGGCCGGTAACAGCTCTGAGCAGGACGTCACACTCAGCCTAATCCCAGCCCATCTTCACTTCAACCTCTAACTTAATCTACACCTGCTTTCATTTGAATTTGACCTGAACTACTTAAACTAAGCATAACCTAAACTTAAAGCTGAACATATCCAAGCGTCAATCCAACCTTGTCTGATAAATTCAGGGATGCTCACTCATCAAATAAACCTAAACCTCCACCCTGAAGTGCAAATCACATCACAGGCACCTAAAGGGATGTCCGTGACCCACAATGTACCACTTGTACTCCAATTTTTTCCTTCTTTTATTTAAATATGACTGGTCAATGCACAGGTAGCAGCCAGTGATGGAGGAGAGCCTCACAGTCACCGTGCTAACGTTTCCTTGTTCTGCCGTGAGAATCGATCTGATGATCCTCCCAGGTCGCTCGAGCCCCGCCTGTCATGACCCTGCGGCCCACAGTTTGAGAAACACTGCTTTATTCCAACACAAGTGTCCCATAATCGGCCCCCAGCAAGCTGCATCGAGCAGGTGGGCAGGAAGTCAGATACAGGAATGGCAGGGAAAAGCTTGTCAATTTTCAAAATAAAAGCCTCTGTGCAGACTAAGGGTTCTGCTTCTGAAACGCTCCTGGTGTGACTTGAAGCCGTGCTGAAGAAGAGCGTACACCGATCATCAGGTCAGCACCGCTGAACAGAGTGCAGACACGGAGAACCACAAAAGCTGCCGTGAACCAGCCTTCGTACCGAACTCTCTCAATGCGATGGTCAGAATTAATGTGAGCAACACCAACTCGCAGCAGCAGACAGAACAACGGCTCATGGAAGAATCGATCTGCAGAAGGAGGTGGAGCCAGCGTCACAACACAGTCCCTGAACAGGAAAATGGAGGCGGGGATGACGGTGAAACCTCTGGCATCATGGGAACGGGTGGTAAAGGCAGCTCAGATGATGGCTTCCAGTGGAGAGGTCACAGACCTCTGCCGGGGACAGGTGAGACACACCGTGAACACACAACCATTTACTCTCTCAACAGCCAATTTAAGATCACCTGCTGTGTGAGAAAATCCCATGCAGGCACAGGAAGAAGACTCCTATCAGTGGATTCAAATCGGGAACCTTCATCATGCGAGGCGAACACTAGCGTGGACGGCAGAGTCTTCTCACAGAGGAGGAGGTGAGAACCTCTGAGTACAGACATTAGCCTCTCTTTCACCTGCCAGCCTTCTTGTCTGTGTGACGCCTGACTGATCAGGTGAGAATGAGCGACCGGGCAGGTGTGCCAACGCTTCCTGTATGCAGCCGGCTCACTCGTCTACACTAAAGTAGCACCAGCTGACCATTTCATGCTGTGTGCTCCTGTTAGAAAGGAGACAGCCTCCTGGCCTGATTATCCCGACACTCGACGAGTTCCTGCATGAAAAAGCCCGTTTCAGCGCCTCACCTGTAGTAGGCCAGCTGCAGTGCCATCTGGATGAAGGCGTCGGGACTCATCTTGTGGGCTTTTGGGACGTTTTTACCAAAGTGGTCAAAAACCATCACCCTCATGTCCAAATCCTGGGCCAGTCTGTAAGGGAAACACATCAGTGATGTTCAGCCCACTGTAGGCAGGTGAGCCTGGAGCTACAAATTTCCTCATCAATTAAATGGAAATTTCATTTAGTACAGTGAAGCAGCCTGAAGGTCATCAAAAAGCTGCCCTCACGTGTTCATGCTGCTCTTGGCCTCCTCGATGTCCTTCCTGATCTCAGGTGTGATGGAGAAGTGTAGTTTCTGTGGCATGGGTAAAGGCACCATGGGAGACCGCACCATCTCCGGCTTCCTCCTGTTACCGCAGCGAGAACAAATCACACACACACACACACACACACACACTCAGTGTTTACACCAGAAGCAGGAATCAGAGCCGTGGATGTGCCGGAGCTCTGAAACATGTCCAATCCTGCTGTGGTGAACCCGCCCCCACAAACAGCTCTGAAGGGTTTCCAGATGATCTGTGACCCACTTACGTGTACTCTACAACGTGGTCGATCAGGGCCACGATGGGGGGGCCTTCAGCTGGAGCGTGCTCGTAGTTTGCTCCACATGTCCCGTCCTCTCCAACAACAAACTGGAAGAGAGTCGAGAATCACTTTCACTGAGCACCTCGTCATTATTCTAGATTACAGTAACCACACTTCCTGTTTATGTTAAAGCCCTGTGAGGAAACCAGGCCTTGCTGCAGGAGACAGATTCACACATCTCAGATGGCTGAATGCATAAAAACATGCATTCATGTCCTCGCCAGGTTTTACAGGCAGAACTGGGAGAACAGCCTCCCTCCTCTCAGTAAACCCGTGTTTACAGTGAAGCCAGAGACAGTTTAGTTACAGTTTCTGCACACAGAAAGAGTTTAAAGAGATCAAAGCTTCATCTTTTCTGCTGTAACACTTCAAGCTGATTTCACAGACGTACGCGACCTGAGTGATTAACCCGCACACCTTCAGCTCAGTGTGCATGCTGGCTAATGAGGTTGTCTGAGTCTTTCAGCACACCTATCTGCAGACTCACCTGCAGCGTCTTGTCGAACCAGCGGTTCCCGCTGTTCCACTGGCTGCCTCCTCCATGCAGCATCTGGACGGCGGCACAGCTGCGGTACATCTCACTAGACACCCGAGGCATCGCTCCATCTAGACACAGCGTGAAGATGCTCCTCTGGATCGCCAACACCGACTCTTTGTTGGTTTCATCTGGACACAAAGCAAAAAGTGACCAAACTTTGATCCACATTTACACTGACGTTGCTCACGTACTGCATTCAGTGTCCTGCTGGATCACCTTTGGTGAGGTTGAGGTAAGCTTTGGCCCACGAGTCCCGGTGCTGCGTGGTGAGGATGCCGACCGGCTCCAAGCTGGACTCCGCTGAGACGTTGCAGATCCTCTCCAGCTGCACGCAGAGCTGATCTGAAGTCAGCGGAGTCCCGTCGCTGCTGTACACGTCTAGCATGAAGAACTGGATGCAGGTGGAAGACAGACACAAAAGGCTGGTCAGTAATCAGTTAGTCAACTAGAGGAATACTCAGAGGTTGAGTCATCCTCCTGTAACTTATTATTAAAGGATTCTTTGGAAACCAAAGTGTTGGTGCTGTTGGGTGCAGATTTGCAGACCTGCATATTATAATGGTACCTGCAGGCTGACAGACTGGAGGATTTTATAGCTGAACGCTGCTCTCCTCCCAGCAGGGAGCAGCTGAAGTCTGTTGATGACTATGATGGCTCATCATTTATGATTTAGGCTTTTCTGTTGTTTGTAACTGCTCAGAGATATCAGGACTGCTCAAGTTTATCATATCCAGGATCTCTTTTCCTAATCTGGCTTCATTTATCCATCAGGCTGAGCGATAAATCAACTCGGCTCTGAGCGCGCTCACTCTTAAAGTCCAGGAGGGAAAATATGGACTGTTCCTTTTTACAGGCTTATGAGCATCACTGCCGCTAATACACACATGATTATAATTACAACTGCATTAAATTAACAGCCGTGTTGTTTCAGCTGGTTCAGCTTCTTTCAGTCCCGGTGGTGTTAAACAGCAAGTGAAGATTATATAATAAAAGAATTAAACTAATAACTGGGCCAACTAGCAGAAGGCTTAGGTTCTCTGTTTTAGATTTTCACAATAAAATCCCAGAAGTATAAAACGGTTCCAGATTTGTTTGCAGTAAACGGGAAAAGCAGCAGGAATTAAGCTGCTCGTCCGGATCATTTCTAAATGAGGCTCCTTAGAAAGACTTTGAAGGTCTCTAAAGACTTCAGACACTCTCCATCTGCAGTCTGAGGGATCTCAGAGCGGCCTGGTCTGTAGGCGCTGATTTTGGACCTGCTGATCTAACCAAAGCACCACGCAGGTTTCACGATGCTGCTCCATCTGGACCCACGAAAGTGCCGAGTGCATGATTAACGTCCGGCCGCAGGAAGCTGCTTACCTGGAAGTTGTGCACTACGGTGATGTGTTTGGGGGGCCGCGAGCTCTTGGCGTGGTTCACCACCGAGTCCCTCTTCAGGCCGGGGATCCGGCAGGACGACAGGACCTCGTAGTACTGATTCATGCAGAGAGGTTTCCCTCCCAGGTACTCGACTGGAAGAGTTTCACTGAAAGGCAAATTTAGATCATCTACTGCAAAACTGATTCAGCAACATGTGGTCTCATTGAATGGAAAACGTCATTCCTGCTGAATAAAAGCTGCGTTTTTAGTAGTAGGAAAACATTTTGAGACGGTACTCACTTATCAATCATGGTCTTAAAGTCCAACACACCTGCTATGAGTTTGGCTGCAAACCTGAAAAAAAAAAAAAAAAGAGAGAAAGAGAGAGAAGAGAGAGAGAGAGAGAGAGATATAGAGAGCGATCTAGAGAGAGAGAGAGAGAGCGAGAGAGAGAGAGAGAGAGAGAGAGATAGAGAGATGAGCGAGAGATAGAGAGAGAGAGAGATAGAGAGAGAGAGAGAGGAGAGAGAGATAGAGATATATTCTTTACAGATTAACCTATAAAAACAATTCTTATCTTAACTGACAATCTTTGATATAAACATGCTCACTGAGAGGGAAAAAAAATTATCAAATTTAGCCTAAAAACATGAAACGTAATCAAAATGATTTCTTCATCATGTCTCATAAAAATTAACCATTTGCCTCAAATAGATAAACCAGACTGTAAAAACGAATCGGGGTCACAGTCACGTTTAGGTGCAGGCTCGGTGATCACACTGCATCCTGTCACTGATGCACTTCTACCCATGACGGCTGTTTCCATCACGGTGCAGGACTTCAGGCTGCAGTGAAACAGAAGCCCGTCGACACCAAGAGCCTGTTCAGGATTCAGAGGGTTAAAGAGAGTCGAGACATCTGGAAGAAGCTGTGATCACCTTATTTGTCCTCTCTTATCACTGAAGTTCATGTGAGGCAAAACCAACCCGGGACTCGAATGGACGATCACGGGCATCCGATAGTCGAGATAAGCGACCTGAACCCACCACTGTGACAGCTACAAACACACAGACACACACAGCTCCAGGTAAAGGGCACAAAATAACTTCTCCTGCAGAAGAAGAAGCAAGACTTAACAAGGGTGGAGAAGAAAATGATCCAGCTCCAGTCAGTTTTTTCTACTCTTGGCTCTGTGTGACATCATGCAGGGGTATCCCTAATATGGTCATCTCAGGCACAGAAGCCCCACCCACCTACTGTTTACACAGGGCAGCCATGCAGAAGAAAGTTTGCTTAAAGGGGGCGGAAATAAAACAGCTTACTTCAAACATGAACTAAAAGAACAGGATGAGATAAATCAGGATTGTTTTGAGCTGTGAATCAAGCAAAGCTACTCTGGTAGAGCCAGGAATGAACAGCATAGGTCTAGTTCAATATTTATAGGACCAAAGCTGCAAAGGAAGTTTCTGAGCTCACCCAGTTCTCAGTTTTGGACGCCCTCTTCTCCAGGCCCCTCTGCAGCCTCTCTCCGAGCCCCCCGGCTCGCTGAAACTCCTCCAGCAGCCCTTTAGTGTGCTTCAGCTCGTCCACCTCCACGATGGGCTCCAGGGCGGTGAGGTATCGCTCACAGGTCTGCTGCAGAGGGGGGACGGGCAGGCAGGGCAGCCCCTTCTGGTGGGTCAGGTATCGGCCGGAGACCCGAGTGGCCGATACTGGTTTGACCAAGAAACTGGCCTTCACCAAACTGCAGGGCTTCATCGTCCCCACCTTTAACAGAGGCATAAAAGAAAAGATACTAAAGACAAAAGGTTTGAGTGGCAGTGACGTCAGAAATAATCCTTTCAGCTGCTCCCTTTAGGGGGCGCCACAGCAGATCATTTGGTTCCATCTCACCCTATAGATCTAGCATCTTCTTATGCCACAGTAACCATCTGCATCTCCTCCTCCACTACATCCATAGACCTCTGAGGTCTTCCTCTTTTCCTCCTGCCTGGCAGCTCCATCTTCATCCACCTTTCTCCAGTATCTCCACCCTCCCTCCTCTGCACGTGTCCAAACCCTCTCAGCCTCTCTGACTCTGAGCCGTCCCTCTGATGGACTCATTTCCATCCTGCTCAGTCCCACTGAAGATCTGAACAGCTTCACCTCAGCCTCCTGTCGTTTTCTTAGTGCCACCATCTCTAAACCATAAATCATACCAGGTCTCCTTCTGTCACAAATCACCCCTGACACTCACACCCTGCCTACACTCTTCTTCACCTCTCTGGTGAACCGTTTGTTGCTTTGGATGGTTGAGTCCAGGTATTTAAAGTCTGTGCGTGGTTATGCTCATTCCCCACTGACACTACTGATGTTCATTCCTCTTGTCTCCAGAGCATACCTCCATGTCTCCAGGCTATCCTCCACCTGCTCCCACTACAGATCACAACTTCATCTGCAAACGTCAGTCCACAGCGACTCCTTCCTGACCTCGTCTGTCAGCCTGTCCATCAACACTGCAAACGACAAGGGGCTCAGAGCAGGTCCCTGATGTAATCCCACCTCCACCTTGAGTCCACCTGTCACTCCTGCTGCACACCTGTCCTACACACTCTATATCACCAAAAGTATTCACCCACACATCTGCATAATTGAATCCAGGTGTTCCAGTCACTTCCACGGCCACAGGTGTATAAACCAAGCACCTGCAGACTGCTGCTACAAACATTAGTGAAAGAATGTGTCGCTCTCAGGAGCAGCTGGGCAAACATCATATTAAACCCTATAAGAATGGGATGTCACTCATATTCGTGTGTGTGTGTGTGAAGGCAGTCAGTAAATACTTTTGGCAGTATAGAGTACTTCTCTACCACTCCCGACTTCCTCACGCAGTATCACAGTTCCTCTCCCGGCACTCGGTCATATGCAAACATCATATCTGCAGTGCTCTTTCCCAGCATGAAGCCACACTGCTGCGCACCGACCGTCAGCTCCACCCTGAACAAACAACTCTTTCCCCCATCTTCATGGTGTGGCTCATCAGCTTTAACCGTCTGCTGCTGCCACAGCTCTGCACATCACCCTGGTTCTTGGAAAACTCGTCTGAACACAATAAAACTGCATTATTATCATGAGGTGCGGAAGTTTCGTAAACTGCATCACAGCAGAAGTGCTCAGAGGATCATCAATAAACCAATAAAACCAGATTATGGAGGAAAACACGCAGTATTTATTTAAACGGTGTTTATTCTAATCGGTTTAATGTATTCATGCTTAATCCACCTTACACATGCATGTGAACATTAAAGCAGTCATGCTGGTGTCTCCGTGTCTTTGAGCTGAACTCACCTTTCACCCACTTCTGTTAGCCCATGTTAAATATTAGCTACAGCTAACGGCTAACAACATTCTCCGTCTGTGAGCAGAGGGGAGCTAGCTAACTTACCTTAGCTCAGGAAAAACGTGCTTCAGGTGTGTTAATTATCGCCGCTGTCATGAATCCCGTCAGTGGGTAAAAGCTGACCCCGAACCGGCACAAACAAACCCACCGAGAGTCCGCTAAAGCTGCCGTTACTCACCGCAGATCTGCTGCAAATGCCCCACATTCTGCAGCCGGAGGTAGAAACGCCCACCGAAACACAGGCAGAAGTCCAGCCGAGATGCGCGTCCGGCCAGCAGGGCTTTACTCAGCTTTAGTTTTTAATGTTTTATCCGTGAGCCGGGCGGTGCTGCGCCCTCACTGCAGCGCCTGCCTGCAGCTGCTGCTCGGAGCTTTATCTGCTAAAGTTACTCAGCTGGAAAACAGCCCAGATGCCTTAAATAAGTGGGAGGAGTGGCTGTTAGTGCGCACTTTTAAGTACAAATTCAATGCAATTTCTTTCTTTCTCGCTTTACTTCCACTATACGACAGCGGTAAATATATTTTAAGCCCTCATAAAGTTTGATTTTCAGCACCTGGGGCAAAATAATCAGGGCTGTCACTCCGTTGGCGAACATGTGGGGGCAGTACTGAGTAATGAGCCTACCGGGGAATAACCCCACGAAGAAGACTGTCAGGCTCGCCATGGCGGAAACAGAGCAGCAGTCAGGTAAGGCTCAGCTGGATGCTAGTGCTCACCGTCAGCAGCGCTTCGTGTACAGTTTACTTTCCGTTTTAAAGGCGGTGACGGTTATAAATGAGACTTTAGGGGCCGGTTTCAGGGCTTTAGATGAGCTCCGGAGGCTGAGCGCTGTCCACACGCTGAATGCAGGTTCCCCACCTGGGCTGGTTGGATTTGAACCCTGTGCTGCAGAAATGGAGATGTTAGCAAACTTTAGCAGCCGCTGGCGGACTTACAGTCTCCTTACCTGAGTGTCTGTGACGTGTGAGCTTCACACAGTGAGTGAAATGTACTCAGATTACTTCTGACCGCTCACCCGAGTCAGCACATTGATTAGCGTTGCGTTTAAAGGGCAGTTCAGTACTTAGACTTTAATAAGAAGAAGGAGCTGTCTCTCTGTGGGTCCAGAGAAAGCAGATGATAGGGTACCAAGAGAGGAGCTGTGGTACTGCATGAAGTATGTGAGGGTGGTGCAGGACATGTATGAGGACAGCGGTGGGGTGTGCAGTAGGAGTGACTGATAGGTTGAAGGTGGGGTGGGATTACATCAGGGATCTGCTCTGAGCCCCTTCTTGTTTGCAGTGGTGATGGACAGGCTGACACGTGAGGACAGGCAGGACTCTGTGGACTGTGGAAGAGAGCCTGGAGAGGAATGAAAGGCAGCAGAAGAAAGACAGAACACCTGTGTGTGAATGAGAGGGAGACAGGTGTACCAGTGAAACTGCAAGGAGCAGAAGTAGTAAAGGTGGATGAGTTTAAATACCTGGGGTCAGCCATTCAAAGCAATGGATGGTGCACAGGAGAGGTGAACTAGAGAGTGCAGGCAGGGTGGAGACGAGCGACAGGAGAGCAGCAGAGTGAAAGCTTTACAGGATGGTAGTGATACCTGCTGTGATGTATGGTTTGGAGACGGTGCCCCTGACAAAAATATGATCCTGTTGAGACCAGACATCCCAACTGAGAAACCGCCTGACATCTACACACAGTTTATTTGATGCAATGTTTATTATGTAAATGATGCCAAAAACGATAAATTTGCTGCTAACTTTTAAACTAATAATTGAGCACATGAACCTGTCAGGAGAGTGTTTACTGAGGTCATGAATCAAATTTGAAGTAGGGCCATTTTCAGACTTCCATACTGTCTAATTTTTGCAACCAGGAGTCGCCCCCTGCTGGACGTTAGAAGGAATGCAGGTTTAGTCCTTGGACTATATAGTAAAGATGGACACACCCACTGTGATGTCACCCTCTTATTTTGGGTGGCTGCCACTAATTTGAGTATTTGAAGCCAGAAGTGACCATATTTGAATGAGAGGGTGAAGTTATTAGTCAATGCTTGGGGACTGGCTCACTTATGGAGCCTCTAGTGGACATTAGAGGAACTGCAGCTGTAGGTGCTTCACTTTTAAGCCCTGGAGGATGTAGTTTGGTTCAGAGCAGTCTGCAGCCTGAACTTGTGGCTCATAGGGATTACTTGTGCATGCACTGACCTCATAAAACTGTCTGTACTGAATTATTTTTTTAGGGTCCACTCCTGAAGATGAAGCCCCTGAGGCGGGGGCCAGCTTCACCTTTATGGTGCCCAAGAAAGAAATCAGCATGGTGCCTGACATGGGAAAGTGGAAGCGATCTCAGGTCAGTTCCTCCCTGTGGACATGTGCTCATGATAATGTTCAACTTTTCAGGCTGTAAACTGAAACTGCACCAAGAAGTGTGATCAGCTCTGACCCGCCTGTTGGACAAAGCCTCCACGTCAGCGCTGGTATAGGAGGAGAAGAAGTCAGAATTGCGGCTTTTACTTGGAAGGCGTTTCCAGGTTGCGTCACGCCTTTCAGTGGCTGGCGAGTGTTTGTAGAGAAGTTGGCATCTTCCATGTAAACAATCACAAGGAGGTTTTCACCGATCGGTCAGCCACTGATGGGTCTCTGCAGCAGCTGGAACTTTAAGAATCAATTTCCCAACTTTTAGCAACCATTCGCCAGCTGGTCAGGGAATGCTAATTTTTCCTTACTGACCGGTACTTACTGACTGTCCAGACCTGTGTGACTGAGGCCTTATTCACTTGATGGTCACCATGAGTGTCACATCTCTGAAATAGAGGAGACGTTAACGTCCCATGGTTAGCACCCTTATTGTCTCGTCTGCCCTCACATCTGGTTAAACTCTAGTTTCTGACCCGTGTCTTTCAGGCCTACGCCGACTACATCGGCTTCGTTCTGACTCTGAATGAAGGTGTGAAGGGGAAGAAGCTCACATGTGAATATAAAGTGTCTGAGGTACGTTATCTGCTGCTTTTCTTGCTTGGCATCAACAAGAGAAAGCTTTGCACACACCGCAGGTTTCTCCTTCATTTGTTTCCTGAAACGCAGTAACGGAGCTGCAGGCGTCATTTCGCTCCTGTCGGCTTTAGTCAGTTAAACTTTAAGCACACTCGTGTGTTAGCTGAGTGCTCTCGTTTGTGGTCTTCGCTGACTCACGGTGCTGCTGCTGCTGCAGTCACTGTCCTGTTAACGTTTCCCAGACGGTGGAGAAGCTCGTAGACCTTCTCGGGACTCTGGACCGATGGATAAATGAGACTCCGCCCGTCGACCAGCCGTCACGCTTCGGGAATAAGGCGTACAGAAGCTGGTACGCCAAACTAGACCAGGTCGGTACGCTCACACGTGTGACACGCACCTGTGCACACGCTCTGTGTCACAGCCTGCAGCTAACGTGTGTTTTCATGTGCAGGAAGCAGAGGCGTTGGTGTCAGCGGTCCTTCCTGCTGATAAATGTGCAGCCGCTCCGGAGATCGCCGTCTACCTGAAAGAGTCCGTGGGAAACCCCACCAGGATAGACTACGGCACAGGTAACGGTGCTCCGTGCCAGCATTTGTATCTGTGCTAAAAAGTTAGCTTTGATTAGTGATCAGATGGTGCTGTTAGAGCTCCGCTGTACTTTTGGCTGCTTCCTTCTTCAGAAGGGTTCTCACAGCGGGTAACGCTGTGGCTCCCCGGGGATCGAACCGGGGATCTTTTGCTGAAAGTTAATTTTTTCCATTACAAACAAAAAGAGAACATCTTTTCCATTTAATGATTTCCTGCCGTGTGTTATACCTGCTTCTCTATGTTGTGTGTAGCAGTGCTGTAAACGCTGCACGCACTAAATAAGAGACGTTTGGCTGGTTCTTGGGCTAAATCACACCTGAACTTGTTGCAGCTGTTCCACGTGTTGTTCCACGTGTTGTTCCACGTGTTGTTCCACGTGTTGCTGTCATTCTTCAGCTCCAGTGCAGCCTCAGCTCTGCCCTTCAGCGTGGCTTCACTGCTGTAGCAGAAAACCAGACTGGTGTTGCAGTCAGTGTATCAGCTTTCCTGTGCTGATACTCGGCGTCAGCTGATTCTGACACGTGCTCCACAGCTGTGTGCTCACACTCACACAAAAACAAACATCTTTGAATTCACTTTCCTTTTATTATTTCGTGACCGACAACAGGTAGTTCTCGTCTCTATCATTGAACAGCATATGCAGCCTAACTAAACAGTGAAAATGCTGGCACACCTGATTAACATGTTGCACGGTCAAAAACTGTTATGCTTCCACCGTTGATGCCAACCAAATGAGCAAACCCTTCCCATATAAATACAACTCATAAACTAAGTGCCCCCTAGTGTTCAAACACATAAAACAAAAGAAAATGGCTCTTACAGTCAGATCCAGAGCGGACTGTGAGTCTGAGCCTCTGCAGACCAACCCTGCAGCTCTCTGATGTGCGTTTGTGTCTTCAGGTCACGAAGCGGCTTTCGCAGCGTTCCTCTGCTGCCTCTGTAAGGTCGGAGCGCTCAGGGTGGATGATCAGCTGGCTATCGTCTTTAAGGTGTTCAACAGGTGAGCTGTTACTGTTACAGCATACATATGTTCTGTTTTATCTTTTTTAATGTAAAATGAAATGCTTTTTGGAAAGTTGACTTCCAACTTTCTAATGTTGTTGGGGGGGTGGGGGTGGGTTTCTTAGCCTCTCCTGAAAAAGAGATTTTGATCTCAGGGAACTTCTCGGCTAAATTAAAGTTTCTGTTTGTAATGACGTGTTTCTGAAAGTTGTTGCAGAACTTTTCCAGAATAAATCGTGTGGATTTCTCAGACTGATCCCTCCTGCAGCCACGTGAACACTGTGCTGGGTGTCTTTGCAGGTATCTCGAGGTGATGCGGAAGCTGCAGAAGACCTACAGGATGGAGCCGGCTGGGAGTCAAGGGGTTTGGGGTCTGGACGACTTCCAGTTTCTGCCTTTCATCTGGGGCAGCTCCCAGTTCGTAGGTAAGAGCCGACAGGTGTGTTTGTGGAGGGAAGCACGTGAGCATCTGTAGAGCTGTCTGCTTGTTAAAGTCTGACGCTCCTTCATTTCCCACAAATCAAACGAAATCTGAAAACTTTCAGCTCCAGTGAAGTGATCAGTGCAGCTGATCGTTTAACATCCATGAAAACTGTGATTATCAAGGGTTAGCAGGAAGTTAGTTTCCATCCGAGGATGATGGATCATGTTCTGACTGAAGGACGTCTAAAAAAAATAACTGTCAGCTCTGCTGTAACGTTGGAGGGTCAGTGAAGTTTGGCTGCTTCACAGAATGAAGTGTTACCTGGTGGCTAGCTGCAGAGCTGAGGTTGGGCTAATGTAAGCACATGAGCACGGGGGAGATGGAGGACGGAGCCCAATAAAAGTTCATGTTGAGGCTCCAAAAATGACCAAACTTCAGCCGGGAGAACATGTGAGATGATCCATCCACAGGTTTGGATTAAAAAGTCCCGATCCTCAGCTTAATGTCTGCACTGAGTCGCCTGAGAGCGTTCACATATTTGATGTCCGGGACATCGTATTTATTAATCAGGAGACTGTGAGGCGCCTCAGAGGTGCACTGTATGTGACCTGCTCTGAGACTGCAGGTGTAAATCTACAGCTTTGGTTTATTTATTTATATTTATTTACTTGTCCATTAATACGAGCTGTTCCTAAATAAAAGACAATAATCATTCATTTTTCCCTGAGCGAGTTCCCTGTTTCTGATGGCTGAGTGAGCGGTCACAGCTGTCCCAAGAATCTCTGAATCTTTCCAGAGCGCGTTTACTCATCTGTTTGTTTTTTAAGCTTAAAAATGTTCAGTGTTTGTGTCATTTTTTAAGATTAGTTTTAGTTTTTGTTATGCTGATGGGGGGGGCAGAAAGTTTAAAGTGTTTTTGCAGTGGTGCAGTGGCTGACTCTGTACACTAGGGGTCCTCAGTCCATTATCAAACACAGGCCAACCTGCAGCTGCTACAGGGAACATGTTATATCTGGGTCAGCCCATGAAAAATCAATCAGTGACCCACATGACCCTCTCTGAATCAGCTGATTCGTCATCGTTTACAGTAACTTTAGTTTGTTTAATGAAGCAAAGCAGTTTTATCTCCTCAGAGTTTCAGACCCTGAAAAGTTCACGTGTGGAAATTTGGTGCATTTTAATGATTTTTCCACCAGTTTTGAGCTCTTGTAACTGTATAATTACAGGATATAGCTGCGTCACATTCTCAGGGCTGAAAAAAATGAACGAGCTTAAAAATAATTCCACTCTTATTTTGGAAACACGCACAAGACTTGGGTTACTTACTCACTTATTTTAGTGTTAGAACCCTGATGTGAAATGTAAATAATCTGTTTTAGTCACAACAGAACAGAAAACATACCAAAGGCTTAAAGAGGACATTTTTACTATTTCATGAAAAATATTCACTCATTTTGAGTTGATGGCAGCAACACATCTGAAAAGGTTCAGATGGGGCAGCAAAGGACTGGAGAAGTCAGCAGAGGAACATTTGCAGCTAATTAGTTCACTGGAAACATGATTGGGTATAAAAGAGCGTCTTAGAGAGGCAGAGGTTCTCAGAGGTACGGCTGGGCAGAGGTTCACCAGTCTGCAATAAGCTGCATCTACAAATTGTGGGACAATTCCAGAATAATGTTCCTCAAGATAAAATTGTGAAGACTTTGAGTATCTCATCATCTCTAATAATGATACCATCAAAGTTTCTGGAGAAGTCTCTGTGCGCAGGGACGAGGCTGTAAACCTGTGATCTTCACTGCAGTAAAAACAGGTCTGATTCTGTCGTGGAAATCAGTGCACGGGCTCAGGAACACTTCCAGCCCCTCCCTGTGAGCACAGCTCACCGTGATCTTCCTCAGGTTAAACCTTCATCGTGCAAAGGAGAAGTCGTATGAGAACGCGATCCAGAAACGCCGCCGAGCCAAAGCTCGTTTAAATGGACCCAGACAAACTGTTCTTTCACCAGCTGAAAACTTTTGGAGCATCATGAAACACAAAATATGACAAAGCAGACCGAGCACCGCTGAGCAGGCTCCTCTATCAGACAGGACGACAGTGCTCTCCCAAACGTCCTGCAGCTGCTGCCCTCGTTCCCAGATGTTCGCAGACTGTTGTTAACAGAGGGAATGCTGCACAGGGTAAACACGGCCCAGTCCCAACATCAAGTCCAGAATGACCCAGGGAAGGGTTTTTGTTTTGTTTTGGAAACATGCATCACTTCCTTCTGTATGTAAAGCTTTGTAACTTTAATTGTAGTTAAACTGTGTAAACTAAATATGAACCTGCTGCAGAGGAGCTGTAAATGAGTTATCTGTTATGTTGATTTCAGCAGCAGCAACTTTACATGAATCACAGTTCAAAATGATCCTCCTCTTACGCTGGGCCTGAAGCAGCCCTTCAGTTCACCGTCTGGATGTTTAAGCTCCTCCTATATTATGCCCACCTTCTTCTGATTGGCCGCCCCTTGTAAACAGAAGTGGGCGGGCCTTCTGTGTCTGAAATTACTATCTATGATGTCATTAACATCTGTAAGAGTGACAGTTTTCTTTCTTTTCTATGAAATTATGGAGGGAAGCAGCTTTTTTTTCTTTTTAAACTAAATAAATGGACTAAAGCTTTTGGTGCCACCTGGTGTTGAACATGTGCACTTACAGCCCGATCTCCTCCTCAGATCACCCGACCTTGGAGCCTCGGCACTTTGTCGACGAGCGGGTGGTGAACGAGCACCACCAGGACTACATGTTTCTGGAGTGCATCAAGTTCATTAATGAGGTGGGAAAATCAAACATACCCCACACTTTCTTCATCTTAAAGTCAGGCTTGCTTCCACCTGCGTCAGGTACCAGAGTCACGTTACTCACCGGGTTCAAACACTGGTCAGAGGAAATCTGTGTCACTGAAGGACAGAATATTTACAGCCTGAGATCTCCGAGCTCATGGCCCAGAAAATCTAGTTGTAGTTGATTTTATTCCAGTTAATTTTGGCTTCATTTGGTACAAATTTTGTTACATTAACCCAACTCAGTTCACTGTGTTTGCACGGCTTCAGATGTGTTTAAGTTTTGGCTCCATAGCGGTCAGATTTCTGCGACCCCTGTAAACATTCAAGTTTCATACTTTCAAAGGAGATTATATTCCAGTTTATATCTAGATTTTCTTTCCTGGTTGCCTGACTGTCGGAGGATTACTGCACAGGTACTCTCATTCCTCTCTTGCTCTAGAAATGAACCAAATTTTACTTCAGAAACCCACAAATATTCCCCGCTAGCAGCCAACAGGATGAGGGGGAGTCCAGCCAATAGCTGGAATCAAGTTACAGTGACACATTTTCATTATTGTGAACAGTTTTGCTCACTTTCCTCTTTTTTGTTCTCCTCTCTGTCTAAAACCAAAGTGGAGTGTTTGAGCTCCGGCTGCTGTGATGCAGCATCAACTACATTTTTCTCTGAACTTGAAATATTTTATCACGCATGAATTTCTTGATTCCAGTCACTTTGCTTCATTGTATCAACTTTGTATATAATCTTACCAGTGAGAGAGAGTTTGGTTCATGCTGACATGACAGCATCACACAGTTGCTGCAGGTTTGTCGGCTGCATCCATGATGTGGTCTTCTGCTGCAACCTGCCTGCTTCAAGGTTTGACATGTTGTGCATTCAGAGATGCTCTTCTGCATGCCTCGAGTGGCTACTGTAGCTTCCTGTCAGCTTGAAGCTGACATCAACAGTGCGTTTCACCCAGAGAACTGCTACATTCTGGATACTTGATGTGGGAAAATCCCAGCACATCAGCAGCTTGTGAAACACTCAGACCAACAACCGTGCAACAACCACCGTCCTGATGCTCAGTTTGGTCTGCAGCAGGTCTCCTTGATCATGTGATCATGTCTGCATACCTAAATGAGTTGCTGCCATGTGATTGGCCGATTTAATATTTGCATTAGCAGTGTCCAACATGATATTTGGACTTTACTAAAACTATATATGTATGATTTATAGCTTCAGTCTGTCAGATCATGACTTGCTAAAGCTTTGAAATAAATAAATCTAGTTTTTCTGAATTCACACATTTTTTATTTTCATTCCTTCCTTCTTCTGTAACTTTGTTTCTTTGTAAAACAAACCGGCCGCTCAGAGACTTTTATCACGTTTAAGCTGCTTTAACAAACGACTCTCACTGGTTTTCATGCACTGAGGCTTCGATTGTGATTACAGTAACAGTTTTATTTCAGAGCAGAAACCATTACGAACACTGGAAACCTCTGAATGACCTCCTGTTAGGACATCAGCTCCTTCTTTTTCTTTCTGTTGAGTCAAACAGTGATGGTGAGCAGTCTTCTCACTCTGCATCACAATAGGATGTGGGTTTGTCCATATGTGCACTGCTGCCATCTAATGGACAATATGAGCACTAAATACATTTAAAAATGTTATAAACTAATTCATCAGAGGGGGATTTAATCTAATTACGTATCTATCTGTGTGTGTTATGATGCATGTGGACATTCTGTGTAGATCTAGCCGTTGGAAATAAGTAGTTGGACCACAGCTGAATGTGGTTTTTTCCAGGAAAAGGAAGACGAGGAGGAGGAGAAAGGAGGCAGATGGATTTTGTTGGGAACGTGCCAGAGCAGGAACCGTCCGCTTTGTTTGGGGTTTTTGGAGGAAAAGGAGGGGAGGGAAGTAGAGGAGGGCGTCGGTGGAGCGGCTACATCCTTTTCCTCCTTCCCCTCCTCTTCTCCTTCCTCCTCCCGCCTGACCTCTCCCTCCTCCTCTTCCTCACGGTCATGAAAGGATGCTGCTGCTGTGTCTGCGGATCTCCTCAGCTGGCTCACAGATTGATTTTTTTTGTTTTTTTTTTGTTATCTTCTTCAGTTTTCTTGGAATAAAGCAGTTAGTCCATTAATTAGTTACCAACCCACAAAAACTGATTCTGAGTCTGTTTCCAGCTTCATCTTCATCTACACTTTGTAACCAGTGTGTCAGACTCATATGAAAACAATAAACCTCCACTATGGAAATTACCAGAATATTCTCCATCATCAGATATTAAACAGACTTTCATATTTTGGTGTTTCTGTATCAGCCGCGTCCTCAAAGGCTTTGAGATTAGAGCCCAGCCAGTGATTTATATGAAGCATCACCCACAGAAACTCCAGTAAATGTTCACATATTTATACCAGATACAGATTTTACATAAGAAATGGATGAAGCAGCCGTTGGTTGGCTGTCGGCGTCTTATTTTTTACAAGCCAGAAGTGCCCATTAAGTTTGGCTTTATTGCTTCTCTTGCAAATATGATTTGAATTTAACTGAATTTTGCTAAACGTGAATTTCTGTTAACCAGTTTGTAGAAAAAAATAAAGTCATTCTGGCAGCACCGCGCCTGTGACATAATACAACTAAATGATGAGATGATAGCATATTGCACAGCAGGAAAGCACACCGATGCTAATAAATGCTAAATCATCCCAGTTAAAATCCTAGAATCTCCTTCACCCCAAACTGGAGCTCAGACTTCTTGGACGTCTGTTAGCACAATGACACGCGCAGCAGCCATATGCTTTCTGAGGTGATTGCATTAAAACACACAAAACAGTCCCGAGGTCCAGTCCAGGTTTAACTGAGGTGAAGCCTGGACGACACCTACGCCTCTGACTTTGTGTTAATACGATTTTAAATCCTTTCTTTGACCTTCGCAGCAGCCCGTAAACGTGGTCATTCCTGCAGGAATGACCAGTCCATCTGACCAGTCCATATGTGATGGAAAGACGCAAAGTTTTTAACAAAAATATTTCACTCGTAAAACCGTACATTAACCTGCATTTTATCTGAAGGCCACCAGTGGCGACAGCTGTGGTTGCAGATAATAAAAAATACCGTGTTTTAAAATGCGGAATATCTGTGACATGAAACTGCCCACATCATTGGCTAATGACTTGTCAAGCATAAGTCGTTAGCCAATGAACTTGTGGTTCCGCAGTCAGACCCGCCCCTGCTCATCACCTGGTTTTTTGCAACCGAGGTGGCACCAGTGGAAACGCTTGTCTCGAAGCTTCAGGCTGCATCATCTCCTCTACACTTTCATTACGGCCATTTTTATACACACTCCTCCATTTTTAATCACCCAAAAAAGGAAACCAATCAAAGACCTGGAGCTGATTCCAGGTGAGGAAACGTGTGTTTGGTCGAGAGGTAGGAGAAACTCTGGCAGTGGCCAAATCAACAGTGTGGTGCATTTTAAAAGCAGGAACGCAGCAGCAGCCGCTCAGCACACCAAAACCCGACAAAGAGGAGATCACAGGATTTTTTCCATGGTAAGAAAAACAACTTCCCTACATCGACCCCAGTCAGATCGCACTCAGGGAGGAGGAGGGACCACTGTGAACGTCTACAATCGGAGACGACGTGATAATTAATCAGAGGGTTTAACAAACCACTCCAGGACAGGAAGTAATGCCCAAGCTTCAAAATAGTCCAGAAACCAAGGAGTGATGTCACAGCGCCTTCATCCATCTTCGTTTGAAGTTCCCCATTATATGGGTCAGAACTTTCTTTATTTTGAAAGGAGATTCTGTAAATTCCTCTAAATTTTCTTCAGTTTCTAATTTTCTAACGTGTTGTTGTCGAAACAAACATTTAATGTTTGTGATAGTCCACTAAAGGATGCGGTTTCTTTCCAGCGTTTTCTTTGTGTCCACAAATACCTTTAAACACTTTTGTCTTTGTAAGCGTGGCAGACACACACCACAGCACACATCCTCATTGCCTTTCCTTTTCTGGGATGTGCTGCTGGCCTGATTCAGTCTGCGCTGCGGCTTGTTTGTCCTCGTTTGTTTACTGTTGCCTGTGAGCGTACACTCTACTCCATACCCGAGGATTTTCCTCCTATTCACACACATGTGGATACTTCGCTCTTTTTTTATTTAGACACAAGGCTCCAGTGTGTGTGAGAGCGAGTGTGTGTGTGCGCGTCCTAAACATGAGTCACTTCCTTCCCCACATGCTCTTGTGAATCACTCCTTCCTCCAGGGAATACGGGCTGTCTCCACCCCCTCCTCCATGCCCTTCCCCCCCATGTGTTCTCATGCGAGGCCCTGGAAAGTGTCTGGAGCTGTGTGAGGAGCCGGGGGTTGGATGAGGGGGATGGAAAGGAGGGGGGGAGAAAAGAAGGAGGGGGTTGTTAGATTGATTCCCCTCAGGGTCTGGGTTTGGGTTCCTCGGCCCTCCTGGGAGAAAATGGTGGGAAAGCCGTCGATGCTCCTCACTTTTAATTTATGCGCTTAGAAATTCATACATTTGTTTTTGTTTGTGTGTTTCTGAGCTAAGAGCCCTGAATTTATTAATATTGAGGTGATTGCTGGATGAACAATCAGCCTTTTGTTCTTTTTAACATTCATTAAATCACTGAAAGCCCCATAATCAATGTAGCAATAATAATAATAATAAAAAACCCTAATCAGAAGCTTTCTGCATGCTTTCATTGTTAAACGTGTGACTGAAAGCTCATTATTCAGTCATTCTTTTAAGAGAGAGACGTGGAACGTAGCTGTAAAATAAAAATGAATTATATTATGTGTTAAATGATGCGGATCAGCACTGTTCCCGGCTCGTTCATGTGCAGCACATCTTTAGGCTCAGCTTTTAAAAGCCCACGGGGTCACCGTGTCCTCGGGCCGACTGAGATTTCAGTGTGGACATTAAGCTCAGGTTCAAGACTTTTTCACAGTGAGCAATCCAAAGCACACAGGCACACGTTAATGACTGACCTCGTGCTGTGGGTGGATCATCTCAGATCTTGGCTGAAGCTTGGGCTGTTTTCAGCATCTTCTTCCTGCTGTGTGACGGTGTTTGTCTGCCCATCGAGGGCCTGACCATACCTCTGTACAGAGCCGCCAGGTAGCAGGTCATTACACGTCAGCTGACCCTCCAAACATCACTGCTTAGTTTTCCTCATAAATCCTCTTTTTCATGGATGTCGGGATGTTAAACTTTATTGTAACACTTGTGGGAACAGTGTGGTCATTTTAGTGGAGCTGCAGGAATGTGAACAATTTAACTCTGACTGGTGTCTCAGATAACTGTAGATAGCAGCTGCATTACCTTCTTTATAATATCCCTGTGGTAATGAATGGATCTGCTACCAGGCTAGATGTTTATTTATTAAACACAGTTTAGAAACCAGTCAGTAAACAGTTTTTTACTGTTAAGAACATTAAATAATAACTTCTAAGTTTGGGGTTTTCGGTTGTCTTCATGTCCCGCTGATCATTACAGTGATGCTCCTCCCCTTAAAAATAACTGCCGTGAGGCGATGCTAAGATGGCTGATGACCGCTAAAATGTGCTTCTAGAAAGGAGTCAAATTATTATTTATTATTATTATTATTATTATTATTATTAGTCAAATGATATTGTTGAAACACATTTTTAAAAAATGAATAAAACAGAAGGAATGGTTACAGCTGCATTTCCAAACATCAACAGCAGAGGCGCTGTTGGGCTCCAGGAAGTGTGAAGGCAGTTGGTTTCTCTGAGTTCCTCTGAGTCAAATCATTGCTAGGCTAATGGTTGCTAACAGTGGTTGTGCTCCCTCGTGGGCGTGCACACAGTGATTATGTTGTCCTGCTTTGAGGGTGTGTAAAAGGTGCTCTTGTAGTGCAGTGTTAAAGAATTGGATGTTTTGCACATTCACCAGCTGATGCCTACATTTATCTGACTCGTACCCAACCAGACTGTAACGCACTCATTTGAGAATTATCCCATATTTCCGAAGGTTTGAGAACTGAATCCTGAAGCTGGGACAAAATCATGGCAGACAGTCGGTGGGCTTCCAGTCTGCCGGCCGCTGGTCGGTTTCTTGCTGAAGCCCCTCTCGTTTCAGAGCTTCCAACATGTGATGCCAGCTTTTTGTAGTTTTTTTGAGCCTGGAGTAATGGGATTGGTTCTGATTGTGCATCGGCACAGCGCTGATGGAAAAGGATTAAATGGTTTGTGTAAACTGGATCCGACAGACCAAAACCTACCAAACGGTGTCGCTCCATTCTTCAGAGACCTGCTCTGGTTTGCGTCTCTGTGGAGAATAATTCATCCTTCAGCACCATAATGACCCCAAACACACCTCGGAGCTTTGAAAAATGGCCAAAGAAGACTGAAGGGCTGTCGTCCTTCCTCTCCAGGCACATGACCTCGACCCCACTGGACATTTATCGGAGTGGGTGAAGCCGGACACTGTTGGAGCTTTGGGATAACCGGTGGAATCCAAGCAGCTCGAGTGGTGCTGCCATTAAAGCTAAAGGGCGAGAAACTAACACTCATATTTGGAAACTGATGAAGATTTCTCAAAGATTTAATATATAACAAAACAGTTTGTTCAAAGTAGAAGAATTTTCAATAACCAACTTCTGTCTTAAAGCTGTATTTTATAAATTATGCTTCCCTGCATGAAAATAAATAAAGATGCTGACAATTTTAAAAAATGCTCCTGAAACCCTGATTAGAGGTTAATCAGTTATTTATAATTGCAAAACAGTTTCTCTACAAACTCTGAAATGTCACATTTGAAACTCTAATCACTAACCTTTGAGCGGCTCTGAGGGCTGAGTATGGTAAAGATGCAGCGCGCTGCCACCTGACGCTGCCGTTGTTTGTGTCTTTCAGCTCATTGTTTTGGTTGGAGGCCCTGCAGCCGTGCCCACAGCGTGGCGTTCGCTGTTTTCAGCTGCTGATTCGCAGCCAACAAGCATTTGTTAACAGACATCACCAGTTGATGTCAGGAGGGCCTTGGTTTGGGGTTTTGTACCCTTCATTTACTCATCTGGCTCTTAGGGAGATAATCAGCCAAGAACATGCTGTTGGTTCTCCACCAACCAGAACAGGTCTCCATTAGATCTGGAAAGTGGTCTTTTGCATCAAGACATTCACAGCAGCTTCTCTTAAGAAGAAAGTTTAGTTGGTTTGAGCTTTTTCCTCTAACCCTGTCCTTGGACTGCACCAGTTTCTCACCACTGTGGAAAAAGACAGTACATGGGAAAAGTTTGGCTTCAGGGCTTTGTGCTAGAAAGACGGGCCAGAAGGGGCTTTATACACAGTTAATGTTTGAAAGGGTCTGTTTTCAGCCAAAAGCTGACTTTTTTATTAGAAGTAAATCCACTCCTTCCAAAAAGACATTAGAGTCCTGCGTCTGAGTCTTTCAGCCACCACAAGCTCGTCTTTAAGTGACCCTCTCCACTTCTTACGCTTCTGGACGAGCAAACGTTGGTGTCTTGCAAAGCTGCACCATCACAGCGTGGCGATTGGTTATTTGCAGTGATGATCTTACAGAAACACCACTCGACAACAGGTGCTGGCTACAGCTGCCTGTGTCGACATATACGTCACCCATAATGACCACGCCCCCAACAGCCTTTGTCTAAGATGTTCCCACCTCAGAATGATTACACGCTCACCTCAGACGGTTTTTGGTCCATATCCAACACACAGTGTTGGACAGCAGCTCACCTTCATGGGTTTGTGAAGGTAGCGACTCTCCAACGTCAGGAAAGGCTCCAGTTCAGAGGAAGCATGAATCTTGTGCCTTTCAAACATTACAGAAAACAATAGCTATAAAAATGAGACTTAGAGCTGCAGTTTAAGTTTGCATTGTTTTCACTGTGTAAGAGAAAGAAGTAATGGCCATAAGAAACCTTTTCTCTGGGTTATATGTGGTATCCACTGCATCTGATTCAGTTTAAAATGGCCAAAGCTCCATCAGTGAAGAAACTCTAGCCTTATAAAAGCCACCTTTACCACCCACAGGGGGACTGTTTGAAGCTCTGAGGCTGATTTTGGAGTAGAAAAGGTTGAAATGCTACCCTTTAAAAAGTATTTAAGCGCTGTGATGAAGTAGATTAAAGAAACGTGGGACTTAAACTCCTGCTTTTTGTCTCTCTTTCTGTGCAGATGAAGACGGGTCCGTTTGCCGAACACTCCAACCAGCTGTGGAACATCAGCGCCGTTCCCTCCTGGTCCAAAGTCAACCAGGGCCTGATCCGAATGTACAAAGCCGAGGTACGCCTGCTCCGTCCCACCCTCAGTCCCATCAGTCTGACAAATGGCTCGGTGAAGCTTCAAATCAGACTTTTCTAACTTTATGACTCATACAAAGAACATTTCTGCTTCTCTTCCTGTGTTTTTGTACCATTCACACCCGTCTTTACTGCAGCTGTATCTCTCAGGTGGAGCACTTTATGCTCCACCAGATCAGGTGGATGCTGTGACATATGCTGCACAGCATTCATCCAGTTTGAACACATCTCTGGGTTTCCTCATCAGTCAGCCCTGTGAGGCCGAGTGGTCCTTTAACCGCAGCGATGGTGTTGGAGTGCGCTAAAAACCCGCAGCCATGCTAACATGAACACAGTCACTGCTGTTTCAGATTTTCACTCCCTATTGTAGCACGCTCACACACGCAATCACAGTAATTTTGGTTTTAATAAAGCAAAAATACTCAAAGAACTGGATCACCAGCCAGAATATTTCTCAGATAACTGCATTAAAAATGCTTCAAAAGGCAGCAGCACAAACACGGTCCAGCTCCAGTTAGCTGAGGTGAAGCCTGGCCTAGTCAAAGCTGACACGCCCCTTATAATAAAAACTTTAAGCATTAATGCAATTTAAATAAGTGAGTTATTAGATGAAAAATCATGGCTGTGTAGTTATTACAGAGGGAGAAGCTTGTGCTGTAAAGTTGGATATTTTAACAAGAGAGTCTGTTGCTACTTTCCCACCGCCGAGTTTCCGGAGCCGGAGCAAGTTCCCGTGCCGATCCCAAGGAACCGGCGAAACGATTAAGAACGGGCCCGCGTTCCCACCGCGTTTCTGTGAACTGCTCCTTTACGTCTGAGTGTGGGCGGGTCCTCGTCTGGACACGAAGCCGAAGCGCACAAACGTGGGAGAACACGCTCTCCTTTCTGTGCTGCAAATACGTTTTAGGGTCCAAGTACGCACTTTGTGTCCTTTTATCTGTGATATGAACTGATACAAAGCAGCAAGTTCAGCCTTAGAGCCCAACCTAATTCACAGCCGTGAAAATCACTTCGCTTTTCTCCTGTAATACACATGTAATATGGTAGAAAACTTGATGTTGAGATGGCAGAGTCACGGCCTTCTGCCGCTTTCAGCACGGGTTCCTGGTTCCAGACCAGCTAGTTTGCGGGGCCGGAATTGAACCCGTTTTTCAGCCGAGCACCGAGTGTTTCGGCGGTGGAAAATCCGCCTAACGGTTCAAATTACGGCACGGGCTCCGGAACCCTGTTGGTGGGAAAGAGGCCTGGGTGGACTGACTCACTGCTGGAGCCTCAAGTGGCCGTTAGAGGAACTGCAGCTTTAGCATCATTCTTGCTGCCTGGTGTTTGTCCTCCTTCCAGTGTCACCGTGTTTCTGAATGTGTCGTCGTCTTAATAAAATTCATTACTTTTATTTCTTTAAAGTTTTAATGACCTTCAGCGCTCTCTCGGTCCTCCTGCTGCGCTGCTGTTGCTTTCATGAACCCAGCTGGTGACGCATAGCCAAAAAACTAAAAGGCAGGGGAAAAAAAAAAAACTTGGTTCTTGTGTAAACTGGATTTCTCGTAATTCTTCGCCCGGACTCGGGAAACCGTTTTCTTGTTTACGTGACATTTAAGAAATCAGGTTAAAGCCGACCGAGGCCAGAAAGGACCCAGGCTGTGTGCTCGGGAAGCAGGGGAGCGAGGCAGGAAAGGGTTAAGAGAGAATGGAATTGTGTGTGTGTGTGTGTGTGTGGTGTGTGTGTGTGTGTGTGTGTGTGTGTGTGTGTGTGGGCGGTTGGGAGGGGGGGTGTCTAAGCCCGTTCTCCCCGCCTGCATGCCCACATCCTGTGTTTTCCAGAGCAGCCTGTGAGTCTTCCCAAAGAGCTGAGGGGCCAAGCTGTCTGCCTTCCCCTCCTCCTCCTCCTCCTCCTCCTGCTCTGCCGTTCCCTTCATTAAATCCTCCCCTCCCTCTGTCCCGACCTTCCTCCGAGCCTGGAGCAACCATCAGCAGACTTGCATTCCTCTCTCCCTTTTCCTGGCCCCACACAGGGTTTCGAGCAGAGTTGGAGTAGACCTAGAAAGAGATGAATTCACCATTTTCTCTCTGAGAGGAGTTCACTCTGAGGCCTGCTGCCTGTTTCTGAACCATCTGAATTTGTGAAATAAAACACAGACATGGGGAAAACAGTGCTAGAGGGACTCCTGAGGAGTGTGTATTGGAATAGTTTGAATAAAGAGGCTGCCAGGATCTCAGCTGCCATCTTCAAGCTTCTTGAGGCAGAAGATTTTGATAGTTTGGAAGATGGGAAACACTAAAAAACAGGCTGTGGTTGATCCATACTTCTTATTAGATCACATAAAAACACCGAGTGCTTTAGGACTCAGATACATAAATCCTTAAACGTGTTGTGTCGTGAGTGTAATTTGCTAATGAATAACTAAAAGCTGAGCACTGTAGTTCTTCACTGAGTCCGACTGAAGGAAATGATGCGCTTGTTGAGGACTGTTTCCTGAAGCGGATTAATACACATTTTAAAGAGCGGTTATTCGGTCTTTACTGTCGCATAGCTTCTGTTCAGACGTGGTTGTTAAAATAGGCCACTCAGTTTCAGTGTTTTTCTTACTCCTGGATCTCTATAATGTCACAGAGAGGGGTGAGTCCCTTATATGGTCATCTCAGGGACAGAAGCCCCACCCACGTTAACAGGAGTGGGTGGGGCTTCAGACAGTCAATCAGACAGTAGATCAACTTTGGGGTTCGGTATCAGATAAATTAGGATTATTCTGACTGTGAATCATGCAGAGCTGCTTTAGTGGAGGAGAAACAAATGGAGCTGGAGGTGATCAGAATGGGTCCCTGTTAACATTACTGACTGTTATACCATTACTGCCGGGGCGGCAAGCTCGTGTTAGTTAAGATCTAAAGCTAGCTGGACCGATAAAACCACAAAATCACCAACAAAAAACTAATTTTTCCTTCTTCTTTTTTTTGGTATAAAGACGTATATGTCTGAAAATGGTCAGTTTATATACAGCCTCTTTGCCTCTTTGATTGACAGTAGCTGCTAGCTGTCTGCAAAGCTTCACCGCAGCTAACTCTGGACCATGTTTGTGGTGCTGGAGCCTTTTTAATGCAATTATCTGACCAATAATATGACTTCTGTGTGGTTAAATGTGCTAACAGACCATCCAAGAAGTCTGTGCTCCAGTTTTGATGACTGAAATTCCAGGATTTCATTTGGATGTTGCTTAGCTGTAATTAGCAGGTATCTATTTGCACTTTAAAAGCGTGCTAGCATTAATTAATAACTTGGTTGGTCCAAATGCTAAAATTAAAAGATGAGTCCAAAACAAAAGGGGCATGTAACAGAATTAATGGTCTGGACAAGAGGCTCGAGCTGTCACTCAGAGCATACATAACTTTAATTTTTTAAGGTGAGTTATAAAGAAATGCACCCCCAGCTGTTATGAAGGGTTAAATTATCCACAGAGGCTGAAACAGTTTTTTTGTCAGGCTGCAAACATGTTTATTTCGGCTGTGAAGTCGGACTTTTTAACAGTGGAGTCTATGGGGACTGACTCACTGCTGCAGCTGCCTCTGGTGGACGTTAGAGGAACTGCAGCTTTTGGCACATCTGGACTTTACTGCCTGGGTTATTATAAAGCGATCTGGGTAAATTGCCCTCTGATTAAATTAGATGGTGGGTGGGTTTGTAAGCAGCTCTGGCGAGCGTGCAGCTCGCTGATGTGTTTTTAATCGTTTCTGCAGGACGGCGGAGCTCCGCGGAGGCTGGGAAAAGAAACGTAAACAGTACTTGATAGGAGGAAAAAAATAGAAATTATCACCACATAAAATGGGCAGCAGATAATTAGAGAACAGCACTAACCACTGTAGGTTAACTGCTGTGATATGTTATCAAAGGGTTTGCAGTAACTTCTGGTGGTGTTAATTACATCTGCGTTATTGTCCTTCTAACTGCATGTGACAGAGAACCTACCCAGGCTTTTACTGCTGTGTGTGAAGAGCTGGGCTCTGATCACTGACCCTTTGATGCTTTTACAAGTTTAACATTGATTGAATATCTGTTTAGACAAAAGGTCTGTGAGGCGTGTTTTTCCACCCCAGTTCTGCCCACATGATCGTGACCGATAGTGTCACGGCACAGACAGCCCGAGCGCTCCTCCCATCCCCCCCACCCCCACCCCCCAAAAAAACCCCGGGTCCGTGTGTGGGCGTACAAAGAGCCTCTGCTGGGCTCGTCTGAACGCGGTTGGCGTGAAAGGCCAATGGAAAGAGTTCAGGTTCAGGTCGGGGCGAGCCTCACTGTGGCTGCTTCAAACATGGAGACGTGTTGAGCCGCAAGCAAGAGAGAGTCCCAGTACGTGATCAGGTGTCCGCACAGCCTCCACTCAGTGTACAGCTTATTCTGTTCATGGTGTGTGTGTGTGTGTGTGTGTGTGTGTGTGTGTGTGTGTGTGTGTGTGTGTGTGTGTGTGTCACAGTTTTAATCCTCCATGATGGTTAATGCAGTATTTCAAACCCTGGAGTCAAAGCTGAAACTCGACACTGTTTCATTTCATGTGTATTTTGTGCCACACAGAGGCAAAAATGTCCTTTTAGTTTTTGTGATCCTTGTCTTCCCCTTCCACATGCTGCCTTTGTACCCTTATGATTCCTCTTTGTTTACTTCCTGTTTTATTTTGAAGGTTTGTTCCAAATGTGGCTTTCTGTTTTTCTTTGTTCTGTTTCCTGTCTCTTCCCTGTGAGCTCACCTGTACCTTATTATCTGCTTTTATATTAGATTTTTCCATTTACCTCCATATCTGGTACCACAGCTTATCCAACCTCAGTGAACAGCACTGTTTCAGCTCAGTGAAATGATGCCAGTAGTTTTGTATTTCTTACATCTGTTCACTGTCACAAAAACACATGAACAAAACAGACATTTTGGTGTGATTAGTCACAGAGGCGCAGTGAGACATTTTCCTGCCTAATTTTGCCTTTCTTCCATCTCTTTGCTGACTCTGGGTTCTCTTTGTTTTTGGGGGCTGGTGGGGGTGGTGGTGGTGCCTGTATCCATGTCTTGAGTTCACCTGGGCCTTATCATCCTATTCTATGTTCTTTCCGTTTACCTCCATGTCGGTGCTACCTTTGTTTTTTAATTAGTTTCAAAGTTGTGCCATAAAACCAAATTTGGATGCTTTGACAGTATTTCAGATGAACCAGGAGCACATGCAGGCGTTTGCTGACCTGTTTTCTCTTCCCTTTCCTGTCAAACACACCTTTCTGTTTCCTGCCACAGTTCCTTTGTTTCCCATCCTTGTTATCATCTTAAGTTCACCTGGGCCTTATTATCCCCCTTTATATTGTTTTCATTTACCTCCATGACTTCATATTTTTACCTGCGCTTTGGTACGTGGACAAATGTAGATGATGTTTCTGACATTATTCCAGGTCACGGTTGTTTTGCTGCTCCTCTGAAGCAAACTCACATATTCACGATTGTTTTTCCCTCCATTTGTTTGCAGTGTTTGGAGAAGTTCCCCGTCATCCAGCACTTCAAGTTCGGTAGCTTGCTGTCCATCCAGCCGTCGAAGCCTTAACGCTCACGGGAGGAAATGCGACGGAAAAGACCAAAATCCCAACTCGTCGGAACCTACAGCTTCCCTTCCTCCGGCGTCCTCACGTGCAAATCCGACAGTAGCAAAAGGCAACCACATGTAGTGACACCTCATTCCCTCATGGGCACGCGTGTGGTCATGACAGCTTGCAGACATCCATAACTTTAATGCAGAAGTGGACGAAGACCTTTGTGAATCTGGGGCGGCGCATTTTTGTCGTGTTATTTATATGATGATAGAGTTTGAGGGACTTTTGTTTTATTTTCAGGTTTGCTCATTGGTGCTTCATATTTAAATCTGACACTGGAGTGGAGAAACAGCAGACTTTGTTCCAGCTGCAGTTTTATTTTTAGGCCAGATGTTTGCGTTTCTTTGCAGATTTACCAGTGATGAAATTTCCCATTTTATCCAAACATCTCATTCATAATTTGACATGGATAGTGTTCTGTATATATTAGCGTTTATGACGTGTATTCAGGGCAAAGTCATGGATCAGATTTGACTGTTTGCATGAAAGCTCGTTAGTTTTCTGTCCCTCACAGTCATGTCAGTAGTGCAGACCAGTGTGTTGGTCAGACCTGGTCTGCATCCATTATTTCACCTGACATCAGCTCCAATAGTAAATATGTAAATTGACAAAACATAAATAAATTCCTGTGGTTGATCTGTGCGGCTGTTTCCTGAAGATTCCCACCACAAACTCTCCGGCTTTGCATGTTTCAAAGATCACGGCTTTTGAATTTAATAAGAGAGAAGCTGTTTTTGACCCAAAAACCTGATTTCATTCACTTCACCTCTCCATGCATTTGAATTGTCTTCTCATTTTCAGTGTAACAATAAAGCTGACATATACAGTGTTGTGCAGAAGTCTTGAGCCACCCCTCATTTCTTCAGGTATATAAGGCAAAAACAGAGTTTGTACTCACTGACGAGGTCAGAGGTCGCTGTGACCACCTTTACTGTGAGCAGCTCTCTGACGACTTTCAGCAGTCTTCAGGAACAGTTCTCCAGGCTTCCTGAAGGACATCAGAGCTCTTCTTTGGATGTTTCTGACTTTGGATGATCCCACACTGCTTCAGTGATGCTGAGGCCTGAGCTCAGTCCATGACTGATGGTGTTCACCTGTGTGTTTGATTTTACTGCTTTGGCCAGGGGCGGGCTGGGGTTGAAATTCAGCCCGGGAGCTTGGTTTGGAGAGGCCATTTATTCGATTGTACAACAGAGCAGCAAAAGGGGGAAAAACGTCAGCAGGACACAGCAGGACGCTCTGAAAGGTACAGGGCAGTGTTCAGGACTAAGATTATAAAGGCTAATCCACCGCGGTGTGGAGATTTTCTCTAAACACAAACTGGGAAAAACTCTTTACCCTGCATGACACTAAAATGCTGACCTTTGCATGGAGATCTGGGTGACTGGTTTGCAGATGTCGTTTAAGATTTGTCGTGTTTTTACCCGAGATAGTCGCCCCACATGGGTCACACATCGTTTTGTCAACGTCAAAGGACAAATGTGTCCATACATCGGCTCTTCTCTTTCTCCCTGCTGACATTGGTTACATCACTTAGTTCTATCGAAAGGAACGACCAATCACAGGCTAGTTTGGTCTTCCCGGGTTTAGAGCAAATTTGTCCAACTGTGCGTTTGATTGGATGTTTTCCTAACTTGTCCCTGCCTTTTACAAAATTAGGTATGTTCTGATTTGATGTCGTCTCCGCCAAGCATTTTCGTCTCGTTTTCATTTGTTGACAAAAGTGTCAATTAATTTCTTCATTGTTTTTATCTTTTTAGGTAGTTTTTATTTAGTTATCGTCTCGTTTTCATCATGAAAAAAAGGGCTGTTGACAAAAACTAATCTAAAAAAAGACGCTCAGCTGTCATTTTACCGATGAGAAAGAGAAGCAGAAATAACTGCAGCTGATAAGGTATGTTACAGTCATCTTTAATAGTGAACAGTCATTGGTGTTTATTTAGGAGCATTTGGACTCGGAAATGACGTCGGTCTTAAATACCGGATTAACACTGCTGGACTGTTGTGTTTGTAGCCCCTCCTGATGAAAAAAGAGCTCTTAGAGCTGAAACGTTCACGACTGACCGTCACTGTCTGCACCTGTGGCTGCGCGAGTGCTGCTGTGCTTAATTGGGTTTAAAAAAATAAAAAATCTGATCACCGGCCGTTTGGGAAAACTCCCGAACCTCCCGATGGCCACCACGCCCCTGGCTTTGGCGGTGTGTTTGGATCTTTGTCGTGCTGACACTGCCAACCAGAAGCTTTCCTGTTGGTGGATCAAACTTGATGGTTCTTCTGTGTGTTCATAATTAATCATTTTGACTGAATCTCCAGCACCACCGGCTGAAATGCAGCCCAAACCATGACGGAGCCTCCACCATGTTTCACAGGTGTTTGTGGACCCTGTTGGACCTCTGCTGACCTCCTCTCTGCAGACTGATGATGATTTGAACCAAAAATATCAAATGTGGATCCATCAGACCTGCTGACACTGATGTTCAGATGATCTCTCAGGTCCTGTCAGGTCTTTGCTGGATTTGTTCCAGTTTGTTAAGGACATGGCTTTCAGCTCATCAGCTGTAGTGTTTTTAGGCCTCACATTTCTTCTTCTGTTGTCCATGTTTCCAGTTTCCTCAGATTTTTTTAAGGACACTCTGCACCGTGCTGAGAGAGTTTTCAGCTTTGGGAATCACCTTATTGGTGATCCAACTAAAGAAATAGGAACACATGATGTGTATTTGTGACAGGCTGCTGGTAACAGTGCCTAAAGATACAATTTAAAAGTGGCTCATCCCTTTGTGCTTGAATGACTCATAGGCCAGTGTTAGTGGCTTAACACACAAAAAGCATTCCTGTGGAAACAGTCAGTTATGAAGACTGAACTGAAAATAGGTGAAAAAGCAGCCGAGGTCCAAAGAAAAGCTTTGAGAGGCCTTCAGAAAGCTGGAGAACTGCTGCTCAGAAGAAAGCCTGGCTCCTGGGAACCAAAATATCCAGAAAAGAGGGTGACTCAAGACTTTTGCACAGTACAGTAGAATGTTGGAATCATCAAATAAAGGACCAAAACTTGCAAAACAAACATCACGTTGTGTTAAAAACAGTGACTGAGCAGGAACCAGCTTATAATCAAGAAAGAGGTTGGATCGGTTTCCTGTTGATCTCTACATAACCGGAGGAGTCGCCCCCTGCTGGCCAGTGAATGCCAGAACCAGAAGCTGCATCCACCTGTTAGAGTCCAAGGTGAGTGCAAAGGGTTCCTCGTTCCACAGTATCATGAGACGATGAGGCCCACAGACACAGGTGTGTGGAAGTCCCTCCCACCCCTCACACGTGCAGGTGTGCAGCAGGCTTTGAAACCTGGATGTTGGGCAGGTGCGTCTCAGGAGCAAGAAAAGCTTTTCATGTAACTCTGAGGTCCACTTTTAATCTTTTTTTCTCTATTTGTCTCTTTCCACTCATTTGGTTATTGAAGCAATTTTCAGGCTACTTTTGATAATTATAATAATCATAATTATTTGTTTCAGGTCTTTTGGTTGCTTCTCTGGTTATTTTACATCTGCTTTGGGACGTCCGTCTCTGTAAGCGTTTAACGTCTTTTTATCATCTGTTTCTTCTGCACATTTTTTTGCCTTTTTTTCAGCCGTTTTGTCTTTTTTTTTTGCAATAATTTAATGTGTGTTTGGGATGATTTTACACCTCATCTCAGTCATTAACATCTTTTCAGCTCTTTCACTCTGTTGTTTATTGCATATTTGTGGACATGTTGGGTTATTTTTAGGTTATCTGAACCCTTTAGCCCCTTTTTTTCCCGTTCCTGGATGTCACTGGAGTCTTTGAGGCAGTTTTTTTTGTTCTGTGGGCGTGTGCAGTTTTTCCAACAAATGCTGTGGCCGTTGCTGTACTGAAACATGCCAAAATAAGATCTATTTTCAGGATGAGAGGTAAACCTCGAGGCTTCTGCCCTCTGCAGAGAGGTTCGAGTCTCGCTGACTCAGGTGTTGGATTCCCGTAAGGTCCGAGTCATAAAGCACGAGGAGTTCACGGATTCTCTCAAATTGCTCGTTCACGCAGCCGAAGGCGCGGTCTGAGCTTTACGCGTCCTGCTCGTGACCCACAGATGAACTCGGCAGTGAGGCAGATGGATTCTGAAATGAGGGGGAAAGTGCTGAATATTGCATGAGTCGGTCTGCTTTACACTGCTCCTTCAAGCACAGTCGGATTTTAGTTTTCAGATGTGGCTACCAGGAATAAAAGGGAGCTCTGACAAATGTGCAGCAGTCCTTTATTTTAGAGGGAAAACCGGTCCTGAGGACCATGGTGGAAATCCCCCCCTGACTGACACAGAGGGCCGCAGAGCTCAGAGTGGTGGAGGAAAACAGGCGAAGCAGCGACTTCGTGCTAATGCTGTTGAACCAGAAAAGCAGGCGTCTCTTCTTTCACGGCTGCTGTTAGCAGGAGTCAGTGTGATGAGCCTGACTCACCCAAGGCTTTGTGCTGTTGGTGTGGCAGCTGTAGCTGGTTTGTCAGGCAGGTTCAGGACTTGTTGAGGTTCTAGTTCTGAACCCTTAGTCACAGCCTCTGTGTGCAGCACGAGGACATTTCTAACTGGAGAATACGTTTGGCATTCCTGAGTCTTCGGACCCCCCCAGCATCTGCACTCTGAGGTCTGAGGGCTCTACCAGGAATGGCAGTTTTCATACATGTTGATCACTACGCTGCTTCATGGTACGGGCCTCTGAGAGTAAACGCAGACAACAAAAGAGCTGAATGTTGCTGGAACATCTGCATCTGATGCACCATCGTGGAGCCGTTCTGGGATGACGTGAAGACGGGGGAGAAATGAGCCAAGGCCTCCGAGATGCTCAGAAAAAAAACAGCTTGCCTTACAACAAACATCTTTTGGTTTATATTAATTTTTCTTTATTAGACTTGTTCATGAAAATGTGTCCTTCCAGCCCTGGAACCTGCTCACTCCTCTGTTCAGGTACATTTGGGCCCATTTAGCTGTAGGTGGGTTAGGATGAGTGTGTCTGTGTGTGGCAGTGATGTTGGGAAGAAGTCTGAAATGTTTGTATGGCTAATTACACCAGACATTTTATTAGGTACACCTTTCTAGTCCTGGCCTAATGCAGTAACATGCTGGAAACGTTCCTCAGAGATTTTGGTCCGTGACAGCATCACACAGATTTTTCAGCTGCACATCCAGGATGTAAATCTCCACCACATCCCAAAGAGACTCTGTTGGACTGAGATCAACGGAACTCAAGGCCATGTTCAAGAATCCAGTCTGTGGTGACTGGATTTGGGTCACGGTGCGTTATCCTGCTGGAAGCAGCCATCAGAAGATGGTACTGTGGTCATAAAGGGATGGGCGTGGTCAGCAGCAATACTCAGGTGGCATTTAAACGATGCTCAGGTGGTACCGAGGGGCTAAAAATGTGTCAAGAAACATCCCCACACCATCACACCGCCGCCAGCCTGGACCACTGATAGAAGGCAGGATGGAGCCAGGCTTTCAAACTCTGAACCTGCCATCTGAATATTACAGCAGGAACTGAGACTCATCAGAGCAGGCAGCTGATTTCCAGTCTTCTCTGGTCCACGAGTGACACCCACTGTGGTGTTCTGCTGCTGGAGCCCATCACCTTCAAGGTTCATCATGGTGTACATTCAGAGATGCTCTTCTGCATACCTCAGTTGTAATGCTGCTGTTCCCTTCCTATCAGCTCCAAGCAGTCGGGCCGTTCTCCTCTGACAGCAACAAGCACTTTCAGTTTCAGGCCGTTCTCTGTAAACCTCAGAGGTGGCTGCAGGGGGAAGTCTCAGCAGTTTCTGAAACACTCAGAGAGCAGCCCATCTGGCACCAACACTTACATCACCTGTGATTGGCTGATTAGATATTTGCACTAACATAAGTTTAACAGGAGAACCTAACAAACTATGAAGAATAGATGTTTGGCATTGGTCATATGAATGACAGATAGGCTGTCATTTATTTGAAGACACAACCAGAACAAACACATGGACCTGCTGCCTTGGTGAGGGGACCTCCAGACTGGGTTTTGTTGATGTTGAAGCCTTTGTGTGCAACAGGCTGTGTGTCAGAAGAAAGCAGCAAACTCCAGGGTGGAAGAATGAAGCCAGCGTGGAAACACCAAAACCTGCAGTTCCTCTAGTGTCCACTAGAGGCTGACTCAAAAATATCCTCAGATCACCGTGTCATCACCAAGATGTGTTCCAAATGTGCCGACGTTCATGGGCTTCCTGCAACAGCGCGAGTGAAATTATCATAATAACCACACGATGGCTGTGAAGCTCAATTTCTCAGCTTCCAGAAACGATTTGGACGACAGGACAAACCGTCACGTAACTATGGTGATGCAAAGTGTGCTCACACGTGTCGGCTGCGATAGGCTCATTAACCTTTCAGCCGAAGTAACCATGGTTACAGCCTGCTACAGAAGCAGCTTTTGGACTCTGTGGGTGGCTGGGTCCATCCTTTATATACAGTCTATATCAGAAAGCCTATATAAGTTAATAAACTCTTATCGTCGGGCCCTTTCCAGCAGAGAGTGTGACCCTGAGTGAAACTGATTTATAGCAGTAATTACAATATAATAATAAAAGCAATAATTGTGAGAGCTTCCTGACGTTTGTACTGAAACACAAACTGGTCCACAGAAAAACCCACCATTAAAAAACCAGCTGAAAGCCGAGCACACGTTTGTTCATGTTAGCAGCCTGAACACGTTGCTCATGTTAGACCAACCTCCTGCTCTCTGCTCGTGGCTGTGAGGACGAACTGAGGCGCTTCCTGTCGTCTGACAGTCACACCTGCAGAGACAGAGGGGCGTTTTCTGGTGTCTGTCGTGTTCAGGTGAAACATCTGACCTGCTGCTGCTGCTGTTTGGAAACACGGACAGCTTCACGAGGCCTGAATCGATCGTTCAGCCGTTTTAGTGCAGCTTGATAAATTCTGCAGCAGCAGAAATGTGAAGCAAAGAGAGGCTGGATTTCACGGCCTCATTAGGAGGAATGTTTGGAATGGGACAGCTGCATCGACCCGTTCTGACATGTTTGGGCTTGAAATGTGGTCGAGCATGGAGGCAGTTTCTGAAATGGGATGCAGCTGCAGACTGAAGGTGGGGACGAGCAGGAACCAAATATCCAAGAAGCCCATTGTTCTGCATTTTAAAGCCTTTGTCTCCCGGTTTGAGTCTCCTGCTTCACACACTGCAGTATTTTACTGTAGAGCACTCATGATAATCTCTAAAATAAGAATCATTTTCTTCCACTTGTGTGTGTATAATAGTATAATTAATATAGAAAGTATATATGTGTTATATTCATTTCTTACATATACATTTTATACTTGTATAATATTTTAATAATTTTATTTACTTATGTAAATTTAATGTTTTGGACACATATTTTACTTTTATTTCCATCCATTCTCTTCCACTTATCCTATTCAGGGTCGTGGGGGGGGTGGAGCCTATCCCAGCTGATATAGGGTGAGAGGCAGGGTACACCTGTACAGGTCACCAGCCTGTCACAGGGCCAACACAGAAGGACCGACAACCATCCACACCTATGGGCAGTTTAGAGATTAGCCTAACCCCAGTAAGTGCATGTGTTTGGACTGTGGGAGGAAACCCACGCAGAGAACATGCAAACTCCACACTGGGCCTCGAACCCAGGCCTTCCAGATGGTATTCTAACTGGGAGGCAGCAGTGCTAACCACCACGCCACCATTATGGGTAATTTATGTAACTTCATTTTGGTTTTTTTATTTAAATACAAATCATGTTTTTTTTCACTTTGGTAGAGTTTATACCTATAACCCCCTCTCCACACACACACCACACACACACACACACACAACACACACACACACACACACACCCTGAAACCATGTTTTTTTTTTTTTAGCATATTTCACCTACCTTTTTTATTTCTTTTTTAAACATACTTGTGTACACTTTACTTTTTTAAAGTATTATACAATTTTAGTATATTTATTTTGTTTATTTTTTGAAATTGGTATTTTTCAAAATGTTGGTAAATTTTTATTACAATACTTCAAATATTTAAAAAAAAAAAATCAAATAACTTAATAAAAATCTTCATTTTCACGAATGTCCGCTCGACACTTTGGTTTACGTTCTTGCTCCATAAACCAGTCTACCAACAAGCTGCCATTTTAGCACAACCGGGCCATCATCAAAGTTTTGATTTAATAAAAACGTCCATTCTGAATCATCTTTATGTGTTTTTATTTTATTTTTCATCCATGTGGGCGTGGCCTGTCTGCAGCCTGGTCACTTTTAATTATCAAATGTAAACGAGTTTGGTCACCGCCTCGTTTTCAGTGCAGAATAACGTCCATCAGTCTGACGCTGAAACGAGGACGTGACCTGTTTGTTGTAATGTCAAAATGTGACTGTCATCAATATGCAGCATTAAGTATGCACGGGGGCGTGGTCTGCTTTTTCATTCTAATTTATGGTAATGAGGGTGGAGTCCAGTTGTCTTACAGAGAATGTGAAACAAAGCGTTTCACCCTGGGATGTAAATACAGGCGTGGTTGATTTTTTTTTTTTTATTATTATTATTATTATTATTATATATGCAGATAAGAGATCATAGCCTAGTTTAAGTTTTCTTATAGAAAGTATAAATATTTAGCTGGTTATGGTTTATTTTTATCATAGAGCAGTTATTCTATTCAGTCATTTTAAAATAAGTCAGTTGAAAAACTACTGAGATGAAAGTCCTTCACCTCTATCTCACAGATAATATCCCCAAATATTAACAAATAAATCCCTTCATTAACACATGAGGCTGGTTTCAGTCACATGTATCTGATATTATTCCAGCTGGTTCATGTAAACAAGGAGTCTTCTTCATACATCAGAGTTAGTCATGGAGTCCCACAGGGTTCTGTTATGGGGCCGATACTTTTTATGTTATACTTGTCTTCATTAGACAATATTAGAAAACACACACAGATGATACGGAGACACTAATTAGTTAAACTGCAGACGTGTTACAGACACAAAGGCCATCACATGTATTTGCTAAATTCAGACAAACTGAGGTTCCTGTATTTAGAAACATGGTGTCCAACCAGATCCCGTCTCTGGGCGGGTCTGTCTCTCTCTTTGACAGGATATGTCCTTCAACACTCTCATTAAACAAACTGCTACATGACCATGGTCTGTGAGTTTAGGCCGTGGCTAGGTTGTTGCTGGGCAACATGATGAAGTCATAATTCTTCCAGAAGCACATCTGTGAGGTCAGACACTGATGTTGGAGGCCTGGCTCACAGTCTCCGCTCTAATCCATCCCAAAGGTGTTCTATCAGGCTGAGGTCAGGACTCTGCAGGCCAGTCAAGTTCTTCCACACCAAACTGGCTCATCCATGTCTTTATGAAAACTGGTCCATATATCATCCAAGAGGAAGGGGCCATCCCCAAACTGTTCCCCCAGAGTTGGGAGCATCAAATTGTCCCAAATGTGTTTCACAAATTCTTCTAATTCTTTCACTCATGTTTGTAGAAGCAGTCTGCATGCTTGGTTTATACACCTGTGGCCATGGAAGGGACTGGAACACCTGAACTCAATGATTGGGATGGTGAGTGAAGACTTTTGTCAGTGTAGTGTAGGCAAAAACTTTCTGGGGTTTTGCTTCCTCCGTGCTGGATGAGAGCGAGGCCGAGGGTGAATGCTGTTAGAATAAAATAGGACTGCTGCATCGTGCTGATCCATCTTTTAGCTGCTCCAGCCTTCATGTGCAGCTTCTCTCTGCTGTTACCTCTGTTCTGCATGTGTGTCCAGCTGGTTCCAGATCTGTTCCTACTGGTCCTCCAACCAGTGTTTTATTGTCTGTTGTTTCTCGGCTCTCTTCTTTCTTTCTTTGCCCCCCCACCCCCAATCCGGTGGCGGCAGATGGCCGACCTCCCCGAGCCTGGACCTGCAGGACATTTCTTCCTGTGAAGAGTTTTTTTTCCTCCTTGCTGTAATCAAGTATTCCTCTGACCCACCTTCACTGTTAGAAGACACATTTTTGAGCCATGATAATATCTGAGTCTGATTAAGAAGGTGACACAGCTTATTAAGTTTAAATTATCAACATGACTAACAGGTTATATATTTTATATGTGACTGCTCTGCAGTGGGCTGTTTATGATTATTTCATGCTCTCAGTGCATTAACACAATGCTGCTGTCATGTGTTCTGACAGCTGATTTCCTGCAGGTGTGTTTGGGACTCCAGATTGACCTGCAGACTCCACGACTGGATTCTGCAGAACTGAACAATATAAAATAAAAATGCCGAGGCCAAACATCAAAAGTTGCCATGGCGCCACGACCACATACTGCAACAAAAGTTTTGAAATTTAGTATTTTTAGTATTCAATTAAATCTGAAGGGGGGGGGGGGTTGCTAAAGTACAAACACCCCCAAAACAGACCAAAAATCATTTTGTAGTTTGGTTCATGGCTCAACGGAGATGATCATCAGGAACTCATCTCCAGCTGAGGACCAGCAGACTCTCCTGCCATACTCAGAAAACTGGTCCATATATCATCCAAGAGACCACACTGATGTTCATCTACGTGCTGGCCGAGCCTCCCGACACCGGAGTCCAGAAAGACCTGAAGGTTAGGTCTTTCTGGACTGGTTAGATCAGGACTATCATGTCGATCAGACATGAACAAAATCGCCTTCCACGGCTGTTTCAGAAGGATCTGGAACATCTTCCAGCCAAAAAAAGTCTCAAGCGAGGACCTTTGAAAGAAAACAGCTGTAACTCAAAAAAGGTGAGGAGGCTGAGATGGCTCAGCCTCGTTCTGAGGACACCCTCGGATGGATTTCCAAAAGCTGCCTTGACCTGGACCGCTGCAAGCCTAAGGTGAGCAGTCAGAGGAAGCTCCAACCCCAGGAGCACATCCAGAGGATTTAAACCTCCGGCAGCCACAAGTCCCAACAGGGGGAACGGGATCCAGGAGGTGTTAGGTCTCTGTGTCCATCCCAGGATGTTCGATGGACCAAGTTTGATGCTGCACGTGTGTGAGACACAGAAATGGTGCTTCAGAGGTTATTAGGGTTCATCGCACTAACATCAAACTAGATGTGATTTTTTTTTTAACTAAAATAAAAAACAAAAACTAGATTTTTGAAAAGCGTGATACTCACATGTGACCGCCATACATCAATAATTAAAAAGGCTAAAACTATCATAGCTAACATTTCAGACAATAAAAACTGAAGTGAGGAGTAAACGCGCTCTGGAAACGGAGGAAAAATAAAACTGTAACAACTCTGGACCCACAAACTACGTAAATACATAAAAAGTTTTTTAGTTTAATGAATGAGTTGTAAAAATGTTTGTAACTGTTGTGTAATTAGTAAAAATTGTCATTAAATCTTCACTTTACAAACAGACTCAGTGAAAGAAACCCTGTGATTGTTGTTCATGGATAAATCCCACAGTTTACTGAGATGTGATCAGTCAGAGCACACACTGAGTTTAGCTCAGTCTGGTCCTGGTCCTGATCTACATCAGAACCTGGTAACAAAAAGCCCCCCGTGACCCCACCCCCACCCCCAAGGCTCCCGCCCCCCTCCCTCCCATCATGCAACCTGTCTGACCTGTACGGTCACTGCTGCCCCCCTCCTCCCAGCACACCTATTCCCTACAGTCCACCTCCTCCCCCCCCTTTTCACCCCTTCTGCTGTCACATGTGGCCTCCTCCCCCCTCTGTAGACCCCCCAGCACATCAAACCCTTTCTCCTGACAAAGCCTCCCTCCCCCCTCAGTGCTGCCTCTGTTATCTTCCCCTCCTCCCCATCCCTCTTCTTCTTCTTTATCCAGCACCCCCACACAACAACAACCCCCCCCCCCCCCCCAACACCTGGTATTGTCCTTTCTGGTGAACCAGGTGACCAGAAAACTGAGATTAGTGAAGCGTTTTTTAATTTCTGTTTTTACTGGGAATACGTCCTCATTTTTCTATTATTTCTATTGTTTCATAATTAAAAAGCAGATTTTTATACATGTTGTTGCAGAACGATAAACTCAAAATGCATGAAATAACTTTATTTAAACATCAGTGTGTGTGTGTGTGTGTGTGTGTGTGTAGGTGTCAGTCTTTCCTACTCCAGATGGAGGAGCTGTGCATGCAGCAGAAAACAAAAGCAGTCGGTCTGCAGCCGCAGAGGTCTGAGCCGTGACGTGTCCTGTTATCGTTTCATGGTTTTTATTTCGTTTTGAATCGTGCATCGGTGCAGTGGGCAGATGCTTTCTGTAAATAAATCCCCCTGCTTCCAATTTCCACATAATTACACAGTGCATTATCCACGTTGCCTCATCACCTCCATTACAGCCTACCTACTGCAAGTTATTATGGGTAGCGGCGGCTGGAAAAAGCCTGCAGAGCTGGAGCGGCAGCAGCAGTAAGCGATGGATGTGATGTGCTGGGAAGGAGCGATGCCTCACTCTGATGTGAGGCAGGGGAAAAAAAGCGAGGCAGCCGGGAAGAGGGAGGAGGAGGAGGAGGAGGTGGAAAAAGAGGAGGAGGAGGGTGTCGAGGTCTGTAGTGATGGAGGAGGGAGGGTCAGCCCGAGGTGGCTCTGCTCTGCATACACAGCCCCGCTGATATCTTCATTCATTGATTTTAAAGAACACCACCAAGTGGCACAGAGCAGAGATAACAGGACTCAAAGTTTTTGGGTTTTTCTGGGGGAGGAATTCACAGGCTGACATGTGAAGTGTGGGCTATGGCAGAAGCAGTGCATCATGGGAGCAGGAGGCAAAATAGATAGTTTAGCTCACTGATGATTCATTATTGTGACGAATCGGACAGAAATGTAAAAATTAAATTATAATCTGAGAAAACCTTCATACTGTACGTGCAGCTCCTCCAACGACCCGGATGTTCTTGCTCTTAGCTGTTATTTTATATTTAGGGGATTTAATATTGTATAATATAATGAAAAGAATACATTAAAACATATTTAACTTCAGCCATTAATACTGATACATGCAGATGAAACCCCGGCAGAGCACGTTTGTAATTGTAAACCAGAATATTTTACAGTGTTAACGCCCATGCTGGGGGTGAAACTGCCGTAATTCATGTTAAATAAATGACTGTAACCAAATCAGTCATTGGTTTTATTAAAAACTGCTGTTAGAGCTGAGCTAAACACAGAGACTGCAGGCAGAGAAAAAGCTGCCCACATCCACCAACAGCATTCATGTAGTTCAGAGAGCAACATTATAACTCTACTTTTATTTAATCAGTGTAAAAGACACAATATTCAATTAGTAGCTTATTATTATATGAGATTTACTCTATTTGAGCACTCAAACTGCAACAGGTTCAGTATTTTGCCCACAGATGTTTCAGCATGTAGACCACAGGAGCAGGAATCAAACCGCCAACCTTCTGATTGGGAGATGTCCGCTCTGCCTCCTGAACTCCAGCCTCCCTCACGCCTGTCTGGATGGACTTTATGGGCCCGTTATGCTCGCTGCATCGGTCACTTCACACACAAACAGTGACGTTGGCCCATTTGTCCCAGCGCTGAGGTCACGAGTACTTGCTGCAGTATTCCCCTGAAGGATACGTGCTGCCACATCATGCTGTCCCAGTCCATCTCCCTCCCCCCTCACTCCTGACAAGACAAGAGATACTTAAACTCCTCCCCCTGGGGCACTAACCTGTCCCGGACCCGGAGTAGGCACTCCACCCTTTTCCAGCTGAGAACCACGGTCTGACAGTTGGAGGTGCTGATTCTCATTCCTGCTGCTTGACCCTCAGCTGTGAGCCGCTCCAGTGCGAGCTGAAGGTCACGACCTGATGAAACCAATAGGACCACATTGTCTGCAAAGATGAGATCCTGAGGCCACCAAAGTGGAGCCCTCCCTCCGCCTGTCTACACCTTCTGTCCATAAAAATTATGAACAGAATGGTGACAAAGGGCAGCGCTGCTGGAGTCCAGCACCCACAGGAAACGAGTCCAGCAGTACAGACCGAGGTGTTACTGCAGCTGTACAGGGACCGAAGGCCCAGTAACAACAGTCGAACGCCTTCTCCAAGTCCACAAACACATGCAGTCTGGACGGGCAAACTCCCACCCACACTCAGACGTCCTTGAGAGGATAAGGAGCTGATCCAGCGTTCCACGACGAAAACCGTACTGTTCCTCCAAATCCGAGGTTCCACTAACTTCCTCTACAGAAGGCGTGTCAGTGGGATGGAGGAGATCCTCAAAGGGTTCCTTCATACCTTCAGCGTCCCACCATCACTGCCCCCCCTCCTGCTGTCTGACGGTTTGCCAGAATAACTTTGAGGACGACTGAAAGTCTCGTTCCACGATCTTAATAAACTCCTCCCACACCTGAGCTTTAGCATCAGCCAGAAATCACTTCTGTTTTTTTTAGTTTTTCCTTTTCAAACTAGAACATCAACACTTATAATCTGTGAATAATCTGTGTATAATCTGTGAATAATCTGTGTATAATCTGTGTATAATCTGTGATCACTCATATATCATTAGGATGAAGGTTAAAGCTCGTGTCTTCAGCTCCAGTGGAAGGAGCATCTGAAGAGCTGACAAACATTCAGAGGTCACAGCTGTCCTAAACAAAGTGCAGTTTGCACCAATTTATAATTGATTGGTTTTTAAAAATAAAAGCAACAGTTTGAAGTTCGGGGAAAACGATAATGCTAATTTAGAGCCGACTTTCATTTCCGGTATATTTGACCCTAAATCCACGATCCAGTCAGCTTCATGGTATTCACCTTAAATCCAAGAGGTCCCAGTCTAACCGTAACCTCACTGTGGTTCTGTTTTCATTTTAAGGGTACAAAGGTTAAAGTTTAATCACCTATAATTATAAAAAATCCAGACTCGATGCAGTCACGGACTTACACCTGTGACCTATTAACACACATAACTGTGTGTCTGCTGCTGTGTTGTTGTTGTTCCACCAACACTGTAATGCTGCTCCAGGAAGTGTTGTTGCAACTGACCAAACACGCTGCTGTGATGTCATCGCTTTGCAATTCGGGGGTGGGAGCACCGGAAAAGTACTGAAGAGCGGCTCGCGTGGCGGTGGGAGCAACGTGCTGGATGTAAGGGGTCGAACCGGGCTCGGTGTCCGACGTGAAACCGAAATCGGTGTCGGGCTGTGACGTTTTTAGACTCACGTATTTCCTGCTTTTGTTCAGCGGCGGTTTGGCTCCGTTTACATGACTGAACCTGTTGGTTGGGTCTGAGCGCGGATGGAAAGCCCCGCCGCTCCCATGAGCGGCAGCAGCGGCCCTGAAGCTGCTTTAACAGGTTAACAGAAACCTATAAAAGTGTGTTATTAATAATGTAAAGCTGTCAGTAAACACAAACTTTCAGGTTTTCATTTTTTATTAAGATTATAAATTTTAACAAATATTTTCTGAACAGTTTTACCCGGTGATATACAATTTATTAAGCACAAAAATACAAGAATAACAACAAAATATGTAGAGAATGGCTGAGTACTCTCTTTATTTTGGTACACATAGTGCTCATAAAGCTAACGCATGGATTCTCAGGTTATGGCTAAAAACATGAGTTTGCCTTTTTAAACAAAAGGACTAAAATCACTTTCTTTTATTCATTTATTTCATTTTTTTTTTTTTTTACAAAGTGAAACTCACAAAACCAAAGCTGGAATCATGAATCGCTGTGAAAGGCTTTGAGCAACAACCATGATTAAGAAAACAATGTCAGACTGTCAGAGATGAGCCGGACTGTTTACTATCACACGCTGAGGGGGGTGCAGGTGGAGGTGGAGGGGTGGAGGTGCAGAGACGACCACGTGGAGTAAAGTGTTGGCGCTCCGTGGAGTGAAACAAGCTGCTTCACAGTCCGTGTACCTTCAAGAGTGTTCGGGATGCTTCACGTGACCGTGAGCTGCTCGGACTGTGCAAGAGCAGAGTGAGAGTCTGAGGACGGGAGAGGACAGCAGAGACATTCAGTCACTTCCAATGTTACCCTCAGTTCATGACGATAGCTAGCAGTACTGTGCACTGGATTTAAGGCAACTGATCCATGCAGTCAGATTGGAGAAAAGCCTGCACATGACACCAACAACTCTCCCTCCTCTCCCTGTCAAAAAAAACTATTATCATTAAATTGCTCATTTAATAAATAGCTTTTCTTTTTCCTTGCAAAAATAAAGTCGATTTAGGCGCTGCAGGGGGAGAGCGGGCTCAGCTGGAACGCCTCCATTTCCTCCAATTAGAAGCATTGTTATTGATTTCTAAGACACAAGTGTGCTTTGAGGTATAATTCAGTTGGAGTTGTTGTTGTTGAGCACATGGGATTTTATTATGGCTGACACTGGGAGTGGGTGGGAAGGGCAGCTGTAACAATTGGAAAGTTTCTTTGCCCAATTGGAATATTTTGTAAGTAGAAGCTGAGCCCTAAATTCTCCCATAAGGACCCAAATTTCTGCAACTTTGTCTCCACAAAATAAGAATTTATTTGCTCAACTGTCAGGAAAGAAGCAAATCTTTAATAAAAATCTGACAGTTGTTGAGAATCCAGTTTTTAGCAGCATCACTAGGAAGATAAGTGCTAAAACTGAGCCCCACTCCCCTCCCCTCTGTATTTACCATGTTCCCACAAAGTCCCCACTCTCTGCAACCCTGTGAGGACGTTTTTGATGTGACCATGCCATGTTTCTAAAGGTGCAAAAACTTCCACAAATTACACTTTTTCTCTTTTTTTTTTGTAAACTTTCTTGGACCTCGGCGTCCTAGGACGCGCTGTAGAACCCTCTAGAACGATTAAACTTTTAAGCAAAGTGTCCCCCAAACAGAAGCTGGGTGCAGCAGACAGTCCCGTTCCAGCTGAGCCCGCTCTCCCCTCCCAAATAAAACCATTCAAAACGCGACGATGGCCCGGGTCCACGCTCCCAGGCTGGCTAGGGCTTGTTTGCTACAGATCTGCTCCAAGTCCGCCTGCCTGCTCAGCAGCCCCGAAAACCCCGAGCCGAAGATGGAGATCAGGTTGGAGATGTTGGAAGTGTCCGTATAGTCCGGGGCAGAGTAGGAGCAGTCCTCGCGTTTCGCACGTTTGCGAGCCGCTGTGAAATCCGGCGCTTCCTCCGCGTCCGACGCGCAGCAGCCGAACTCAACCTTCCGCTTCTTGGCCGAGGACTGCGCGCCCTGGCCACACTGGAGCGCGTCGCAACAGCAGTCCTGGTGGAGGTAGCCGTTCTCCACCGTGGTCACCACATGCGTGTCCAAATCCAGCACTGTGGTTTTGTTGCAGTGCGCGCTGCTGTTTGCGGGAAACTGGTCACAGTGCGGCGCGGGGGGAGCCTCCATGCAGCAGCTCCGGTAGTAGGACGGCTCCGGCTCTTTGCCGACGTCCTCCAGAAGACAGCACCCGGAGAGACCGCCTGGTGTCCGGCAGTGCGCCGCCGGCTGCACCGCGCCTCTGTGGCACGGAGAGCCGCACACGCTCACCTCTTCTCCGCAGCAAGCTGCCCGCGCCTGCTCCTCGTCCTCCGCGTCCTCCGCCTCCAGATCCAGCGGGTTGAGCTCCTGGATCTCGTTGCAGACCGTCATCACCTCCTCGTACTGCTGCATCCTGTAGATCTCTGCGTATTTCTCCTTGATGTAGACCTGCCTGGCGTTCCTCAGCACATAGGAAACCAGCAGGTTTTTGTGCAGCTTGATCCCCCCTCTCTGCGTCCTAGAGTTGTGGATCTTCATTAAGGAAATAGAGATCAGGCTCTGCGCGTCCACGGCGCACTCCATGGTGTTGATCATCGTTTCGTTCCCCCGGTCCACCTCCAGCTCCTCACCGGGAGAGAGAAACCGACTTTCAGCTATCTCAAAGGGGCTCGTTTTGTTCGAGGAAAAAGGTTCAAGTCAGCGCTGTGGAGAAACATTGGACACAAAGATCCGCCTCCCTCTGAAAGCCAGCAATCATTTGCAGATGCCCTGAAACCAGAATGTATTTATAGCCAAGAATAGAGCCCGCCCACTTCTGCGGGAGCGAATCAGCTGCCTGGAATCTGCGGAGTGACAAGCGCGAGCTCTGGAAATATGTCGCTGCCGACCAATCAGCTTCGGGCGGTTCCTCTGTACTATTCAAATTCCACCCAGGCTGTCTAACAGGAATGTCCTCATTTCAGCTGCCTGTAGCTGCGACTCCCCAAAACCAGCCAGTCTCTGAGGAAGCTACAACTTCCAGCCCAGGTTTAAAAGTGTAAACTAACTACTTTGTTTTAAGTAGCTGAAGCTTAAATATGGAGCTAAGTTTGTCACTGCATCATAAAAATTAAAAATAAATGAATTAAAAAACAAAAGAAAAGAAAAAAGTCAAATAACAGCAGGTCAAATTTCTCACAGAAAAAATGACAACTTACATCCAAAAATGAGTTTTAATTCTTATCAGTGGATTCAAATTTAAAACGAATATTTTTAGAGTAAAATTAATATTCTGAGTGCTGCCGCACTGAGGCTGTCAGTGATGAGCAGGAGTGTGTGTGTGTGTGTGTGTGTGTGTGTGTGGGTGTGTGAGGGGGGGGGGGGGGCGTCAGTTTGTCTTATTAACACAACAGCTGCAAAATTTGAGCATTCAGGGGAAAAAAAATAAAAAACAAAAACTTGCTTCATTCACAAATGTTTGCTAACTTGGCTTACAGCATCCACGCTGACAGTCTGGCTTCCTGTGACGAATCCACGACGACGCGGATTTAATTCCCGTTTTTAAACCAAAGAAATAATCCCATAGACTGAAAATAAAAGATGGACATAACCACCATGACGTCACCCACTGACCTGTGGACATTTTACATTTTGGAGCTTCAGCTTTGTTTGTTTTTTGGAGCCGTGTTTGGATGAAAGGGTGGAGGTCTCGGTTAGTATAACAGTGCAATACACAAACACAGACACTTGCTAATTAATGCTAAGTAGCATCCAAATAATGATGGACTGTTAGTACAATGAACTGCACAACAAGTCACATTATTTTTGAGATAATTACATTGAAAATGCTCCAAAAGGCTCCAGCAGAGTAAATGTGGTTCAGATCAGGCGGAGCCCAGCAGACAGCTAGCATGTTTCCACACATGCTAACTTGAATCTTTTCCAGTATCCAAATGATTCAATTATAAATAAAAATAGTTTCACCCTTCATAACACCCCATAGAGCTGTTATGAAGGGTGAAACTATCATAGAAACCAAAAGCTTTTCTTCTGCTGGACTTTCCAACATGACAGACTGTTGGACCAACCCCAAGTGGACAATCGAGGAACTGCAGCTTTTAGTTCTTCTTTGTCAGCTTGAGGACTGCTGAGCTGTGGGGATGCTGTTCCCTCTACAGTGCTGGGTGGAGGCAGAAATTAGTGATGAACCCATTTTTTTTTTTATTGTTATATAAGTTTCTATTTGTTCCAGAGAAATGAAGAAATTTGCACAGCTGTCCAGTCAGTGTCTTTTATTTGGTATTTGGCTGGTATTTGTGCACAGGTATCAGTAAAGCCTGGTTTAACTGACTCTGTGGGCAGAAATCAGGCCTCGGTCAGCTGCAGGAATATTCAGCTCTGCACAACATTTAATGACGACAGGAGGTTTCACAGGCAATAATACGACTCTTAGATATTTGTGGCTGGAAGGAGATCTGCAGTGCATTTGTGCTGCAAACTGAAAGCGCACAGTTGGGTTTAGTCATTATGAGTAGGCAGAGAAAAGAGCACAACACAGGCTTCTGCAGTAATCATGCACTATTTCATGTCTGACTCAAGCTTGTCCTGCACAAGAATTTCCATTTTATAGATGCAGTAAAAGCACTGTGCCTGCAAACTGGCGCAGAAATACCCGATGGCCACTAGATGGTGGCTCCCCAAATCCTCCCGGCTGCACAGGAGTCCTGTCAAAAAGCCCCAGCATCTTTCTGTAATAGACAGGCAGCGCTTCCTGCTGCTCTTTCTAGTGGAAATCTGAGAGCGATTGTGCACCGAGGCCTAAACAGACGTATGTTTGCTGATTGATTGCTGGCTGAACCTATCACAGTAAACGGTGCTGGATTAAATGTAGCTTCTGAAAAGCCTCTGAAACACTCTGAAACCAAATCAGAACATGACAATCATCTGCCTCCCTGATTGTTTAGACCTCTAGAAGCTGGTGGAACACGGTCTCATTCAAACAGCAGTGAAGTGAGAGAAAACCCACATTGTTCATGTATGAGTGCGAGCAGTCACATTGTGCAGGAGAGCAGCCTCGCAGGGGCCCCTGCAGATTAATTATAGGTTCAAAGCTTGCCATGTGAGTGCAATAACCTGTGTTGAACCTGTAGAGGCCAGTGCAGCACTAGTTTTCTGCCCTGTGTGATTAGTGTTTTGTTACTCTTTCAAATTCCCCCTCTGAGGTGGGACGGCGCTTCCACACAGCCCACAGAGTGCAACCAGATATTTATTCTCACGGCAGAAAGCTTAGAGAGCTCCTCCTGGATGAGCCCAGGACCACGCTGAGGGACGCCTGCTTGTAATGTTCTCTGTGAATGATGAATGCAGTGTCTCACACACACACACACACACACACACACACACACACACACACACACACACACACACACACACACACTCATCTTTTCTTCCAGAGGAGGTAGCTGTTTACAAAGAGGAGCGCGCCCCAGAGGGTCTGCAGCCCTGACACGGCAAAGGTTTCCTTTAGTTTAGTATAAAAACATGAATATGTCCTAAAATAAAGGCTGGATGGAGGCGCTGCAGATTCAACATAATGAAGAAAGAGCATGTGAGGCACATTGAAGTAACGATATGGGGCGCTGCAGATTCAACATAATGAAGAAAGAGCATGTGAGGCACATTGAAGTAACGAGGACAGCTCAGGCATGTTTTTTTTTTTAAATCTGTGAATGATGGCACTGAATACAAATTTAATGACAGCTAAAGAAAAGGACTGAATATGGAACGTGTAAAGCACTGAAATAACATGTTATTACAAGCGGTGCACTGTGAGAGTCCTGAGTTATGAGCCTGCCACCGGAGCAGGAGAGGACATCTGGACCACCAGGGAACTCACTTCATCCAAGTGGAAGCTCTGTGAAGTCTCTGTGTAATACAACACAAATCATAGAGAAGACCATTCTGCTCATTTCTCCACTAAAGGAGCTCTGCACAAGTCACACTTCAAAGATATCCTCATTCATCCCATTTAAACCAGCTTTCTTCTGATTGGTTGCCCCTCTTAAACAAAGAATTTGAGGTTGGTGGGGCTTCTGTGCTCATTGTTCTGTGCTTAAACTTGATGTAGCCACCTTAAACCTGCATTTATTTTAATGGCCAGCAGGGGGGCCTCGGCAAAAAAAAAGTAGCCTTTGATCGTGCAGGGTTACAGACATGATTTTAACCCGAACCAAGAAGTTTTTAGGCAGCCACGCCTTCAACCCACAGACATACAAATGGACGTACCTTCCATTATTTCTAATGGCCACCAGGGGGCGACTCCTGTGTTCGCAATAAGAAATGTTAATCTATGACCTTAGCAAACTATGGAAGCTTATTTCCACCACTCCCATAATTAAGTCAAAACTTTGGGTTATTATCACAAAATTTTGACTTAATAACTCAAAAATTTTGAGTTCTTTTCTCAGAAGTTTGAGTTAGTCAGTCATAAGATTCCTGACTTGAAATTTTGAGATAACAGCCTGAAATTTTGATTTATGGATAATTTCAAGCTTCCAGAGTAAACACGTTCCCGGTGAGTGTGCGGTCTCCTTTTGCAAAAATCATCAAGAAAAAACCAAACTTCGTCTGTTTCCATCCTCTGTGTACGGAGGCATCACTCTCATTTATCTCTGGGGGATAAATGAGAACTACGGCTGCTGCACAGCAAAGACAGAATATTAACGCATCCACATAAGGTCCACATAAGGTCCTTATGTATCCTTGAGGTACTCTGACCTCATTATTGGAGAATTCGCCCATGTTTAACCACCATCCTGTATACGTGACAGGGAACAAGAAAAAGCAGGAAAGCTCTCCTTTAACAGCATTTCAGCAACATTAGGAAAATGAAGCTCAGATTCCTGCCTGTTTCCGTTCGCTTCAGCAGTCATGCCAGATTCTTACTGCATAAGAAGTCAAAATGCTTATTATTTCCACATGTTACAGTTACAATACTGAAGCGCCTCAGAGCTGAGTTAAACCCGCCTGATTAGTCATCGTATGCTAACAGAGCTTCAAACGCTCGCTGCTCTTCATTCACATCAAAAACTCAAACTCTGCTGCTCTGTGTTCAGATACTCAGTGAAGGATGCACAGAGCACGGGTGGAGGTTTGGTTTCAGCTATTTGTGCCTGTGCTTCATCCAGTGATGATGGATATACCTTTATTTATGCAAAGCGAGCACCAGGCCACATTTCAGTGCTAGATTTAGGTACTAGACTAGAATGCGCTGAGGATTGTGGACATTATTAATCACTTTCAGTTAATTATTCCTAATTTTCCTCATTAAACATGATCCCTGCTGGGTAAACCCATACACACAGACATGATGCAGTGGTTCCAGATGTGAGAGTCTGTGTAAAGAGTCAGTCTAAGATCAGGTGACTTCTTTTGGGGGAAGTAAATGCATGTGTCACCTGTTCAGGTTAATGATAAAATTTTCATTATTATTATTAAAACCCTGGATTTTAATATCACAGCATGTTTCTTAAAACTTCACAATTAAGAATAATTTTAGGAATCATGTTTTTCTCAACTGTGTTACTGTTTCTGACTAAAATCAGGAAAAACGGGAAACATTATCTTTATTATTAATTCAATTCAATTCAGTTTTATTTATATAGCGCCAAATCACAACAAACAGTCGCCTCAAGGCGCTTTGTATCGTGGGTAAAGACCCTACAATAATACAGAGAAAACCCAACAGTCAAAATGACCCCCTATGAGCAGCACTTGGTGACAGTGGGAAGGAAAACTCCCTTTTAACAGGAAGAAACCTCCATCAGAACCAGGCTCAGGGAGGGGGGGTCATCTGCTGAGGGGGGGAGAGAGACAGAGATTAATAATAACTAATGATTAAATACAGAGTGGAGTATAAACAAAGTAAATAAGGTGAATAAAAGAAACCGTGCACTATGGGAAACCCCCAGCAGACTAGGCCTATAGCAGCATAACTAAGGGAGGGTTCAGGGTCACCTGATCCAGCCCTAACTATAAGCTTGATCATAAAGGAAAGTTTTAAGCCTAATCTTAAAAAGAGAGAGGGTGTCTGTCTCCTGAATCCAAGCTGGGAGCTGGTTCCACAGAAGAGGGGCCTGAAAGCTGAAGGCTCTGCCTCCCATTCTACTCTTAAGTATCCTAGGAACCACAAGTAAGCCAGCAGTCTGAGAGCGAAGTGCTCTGTTGGGGTGATATGGGACTATGAGGTCTTTGAGATAAGATGGAGCCTGATTATTGAAGACCTTGTAGGTGAGGAGAAGGATTTTAAATTCGATTCTAGATTTAACAGGGAGCCAATGAAGAGAAGCCAATATGGGAGAAATCTGCTCTCTCTTTCTAGCCCCTGTCAGTACTCTAGCTGCAGCATTTTGGATCAGCTGAAGGCTTTTCAGGGAGCTTTTAGGACAGCCTGATAATAATGAATTACAATAGTTCAGCCTAGAAGTAATAAATGCATGAATTAGCTTTTCAGCATCACTGACTTTTTTGCACAAATGCAAAAAAGCGGTCCTACATATTTGTTTAATATGTGCATTGAAGGACATATTCTGGTCAAAAATGACTCCAAGATTTCTCACAGTGTTACTGGAGGCCAAAGTAATGCCATCCAGAGTAAGTATCTGGTTAGACACCATGTTTCTAAGATTTGTGGGGCCGAGTACAGGAATTTCAGTTTGATCTGAATTTAGAAGCAGGAAAACCTCTCTTATTAATGCATTTGAAATGCATTAATAAGAGAAGCAACAACACTTTTTTTTTTTTTAAATGGGGGACAACAGCCCCAAGTGTGAACAACCGAGCAGACAGGCACAATAATGGAGGTTCAAATGGTAAAATTTAGATTTTAATTAACTGGTAAAAATACAAAAATATTCAAAAAGTCCAAAATACTCTAAAGGAGTCGAGAAACGTAGCTACTCAAAAGGGCCCAACTCAGAGTGAGGTCAGCTAAACATGAACAGGGCTAAAGCCAACAAAGCTCAGCAAAACCAAACAAAAGTTTAGATAAAGATTATACCAAAATTACAGAGGCATTAAAATTAAGGTATTTTCATAACTTAAAGGCAGCTCTCCAAACAGTGACATGATCAAATGAGCAAAAACAGAAAATTAATATTAGTGGAGCAAAAGATAATAAATGGGTAGAAAGGCAGAAACAATGTTACGCAATCATTTAGAGAACAGTGTTGTGTATTGAAGCAAATTAACTAAGCTGAGCTGTGTAACTCTGGCAAACCACCAACCTTCACTCAGAAGCATAAGAAGGCTAATGGCTAATTTAAATGTCCCACTTTACCAATAATAATGGTGCTATCAGCATTATACGTTAGCAAAAATGCTTTATTTAAAAAAATATTGTCAACATCTAGGCAAGTTTACCTGGATCCATTCAGAAGAATGAAAATATCCATTTAAAAAGAAAAAACATTACTTATGGCTGGTCTGGATAAACTCTCTGAATCTGTCCCACTTTACCACCAACAGCTTCCCACCCAATTACAGTTTGGCACAATGGGACAGAACAGGTGACATGTATGTTGCTATCACTTTATCCTGCCCCTGGAGGGGGAATGGGAGATTGTTTTTTGTATGTTTGTGTGTTTGTTAACAAAATTGCAGCAAAACCACCACTCCGATTCATACTGAATTTGCACAATAGATGGCCAGTGACCCTTAGATCACCTTGTTAGTTTTTACCATATGTGGGTCAATATGTACCGTGTGTTATCCTGCCTTTGGTCCTCTGGAGTCGATGGATGCAGCACATCTGAACAACCTCATTGATTTAAGATGACGTAGTGGCAGGACACAGACTCACTGAGTCTCCGCTTTAACTTTTCAACAGTTACGATCAATAATTTACAGCAAACTTTTCCTGTATATTGTCCTCATGCACGTTTGGTAAAGAAGAAACTGTAACAATGGGATCTTCACCAGCAGGAAGTGCTCGAGGGCAAAAAAATAAATAAAAATCACGACATCCCCTTTCCTATTGGTGGAAAGATACAAAACATCAACCAATCAAAAATTATATGGCAACATGTGGCATCTGGTTGCCCAGGAACAGGCGAAAGTTGTGAGAGTGACGGAGGTGAAAGACAAACATCGATGTTGATGGCAAGTTTTGGAATTTGAGAGGTTTTAGTGTGCTTGGCGTGTGTAGTTAGTGTGTTTAGTGTGTTGTGTAGTCATGGACGAGGCAGATGCTGCCAAAAAGCCACCAAAGGCAGACTCAGATGTAAATGCTGTCTCCAGGTGTGCAGCAGGAGGAGGGACACACCTGGAAGTGTCAGACCTGAAATGGCGCCCTCTGTCTGTGGTGGACATAAACTGTTTTTTGGAGTGGCACAAATAATTTGTGCAGCACCTTATTGTGACACCTGATTGTTCTGTAATGTACAAAAAAAATGCCTGAGGCATTGCCTGCATTTTAATGTAAAAAGTTGTATATAAATATGTTGTTTCCTAAGAAGATTTTGAAAATTACAACTTATATTTTCATTTTAAGTTGTAAAAATTAAAGGTAAAATCAAAAGTAGTCAAAAACAGCCCTCCACAGAGGGAAAAATCCTCTGATATTCGGTACCCAGTTGTGGAGCGACAGGAATTAGTGTCAAACCAAACATCATCTGGATCCGATGCAGATTCTGGATTTGCAGGCTACTTGAATTTAACATGGGAAACTCTATTTAACAGATATTGTTGGCCACATCTCAGCTGAACAAAGACACATCATCCTCATTTGTTGCAGTAAGAAGCATCTCACTATTTTTTGCATGGACATGTAACATTTGATCAGGATATTGTCCGGATACATGAATATATGACACTAATTTTGACTCTATCAGTCCGATCACTCAGTTCCCCCGTTATCGCCAAGCTGATAAATAACATATTTTTTCATTATAAGAGATAAAGCTAAAAGTTATTTTACTTCAACCTTTTAAACCTTGGAAAATTTTGGGCTTGGATGACAGGACCTGTTATCTCGGTGATTCAGTGTTTGTGAGATGGACAAATCAGCTAAAACGTCTGCCGGGGACGGGTTTGTTCTGCTCTGCACCAGTGTTAATTTCGTTGACGAAATATTTTCATCATAGTTTTCGTCGACGACACTTTTTTTCATGATGATAACGAGACGATAACTAAATAAAAACTACCTAAAAGGATAAAAAGGATAATGAAATTAATTGACACTTTCGTCAACGAATGAAAACGAGATGAAAATGCTTGGCGGGGACGAAATCCAATCAGAACTGATTTAATTTTGTGACAGGGTGAGACAAGTTAGGAAAACATCCAATCAAACGCACAGTTACACAAATTTGCTCTAAACCCGGGAAGACCAAACTAGCCTGTGATTGGTCGTTCCTTCCGATAGAACTAAGTGATGTAACCAATGTCAGCAGGGAGAAAGAGAAGAGCCGATGTATGGACACATTTGTCCTTTGACGTTGTGACAAACAAAACGATGTGTAAACCATGTGGGGCGACTATCTCGGGTAAAAACACCACAAATCTTAAACGACATCTGCAAACCAGTCACCCAGATCTCCATGCAAAGGTCAGCATTTTAATGTCATGCAGGGTAAAGTGTTTTTCCCAGTTTGTGTTTAGAGAAAATCTCCACACCGCGGTGGATTAGCCTTTATAATCTTAGTCCTGAACACTGCCCTGTACCTTTCAGAGCGTCCTGCTGTAAAACGCTCCGATTATCTCAGTAAGGTGGTGTTAATGATCAGGTGTGTGGGAAGCAGGTGAAACGCTAATGTTAATATTATTAATAATATTCCATAACTTTGAATAAATGTTTGATTTTGTGTAAGTGTGTATAATGACTAATTCAAGGGAACTGAAGAAAAAGCATTTACATTTTACACCCTTTATATTTTAGTCGACTGAATCGACTGTAGATTTAGTCGACTATATTCAGATGACTAAATTATGACTAAAACTAAATCAAAATTTGATGTCAAAATTAACACTTCTTGTTTTAAAAGTTTTTATATCTTAGATTCATTGTAAACATGCTAATGATTAAAAATTATTAAACAAAATGATGAACAGTAATTCCAAAAAGTGTCTCACTTTACCAATAAGTCTCCCTCGCAATTAAGAGTAACTCCAAATAAGATCAGAAAATGTTTGAGAAGTCACCATCTCCAAATCTGATCATATTACATGGTAATGTTGTTGGGTGATAGGAAAAGAACATCTTAAGCCTAATTTCTGGATTAACCCCTTCAGCGCTGAGTGGGTGATGTTACTCCTACCTCCTGCATCAGAAGCACACAATCTATGGGAGACTGGACAAATCTGTGGCATCTGTAAAAAGATACTGCCCTCCTTACAGGACCAAAATCAATGCATGGTGTGAATCCAGGTGGCACTGCCGCAGAGCTGCATGAAGGTCCCACAATTTTTTTATTTTTTTCAGTTACATAGATAACCAATATGGCCTTTTCATTTGCAACTGTCAAAATCATGGAATATTCAGTCAGATTCAAGATAATCGGGGTAAAGGTACTTAAGTACACAGGCCTCCCAAAAAGTTGGTGTCACCCACTCAGCATGAAGGGGTTCATTCAAAAATTAGGCTTAAGATGTTCTTTTCCTACAGTATCACCCAACACATTATCATGTAATATGATCAGATTTGGACATAGTGATTTCCCGAGTCATGCTCATTTCATTTTCTTATCTGGAGCCACTCTTAAACCATTTGAGAACAAAGGGGTGGCAAATGGTAACGTCAGCTTAATGTTTTGGGGAGTAATTTGGCTTAATTAGGTTTTATTAGGACCGCCTTCATTATGAAAAAAAAACTGTCCCACTTTACCAATAAAAGTGTCTCGCCCAGTCACACCATTAGAATAGAATAGAATAGAATGCCTTTATTGTCATTATACAGCATGTACAATGAGACTGGAGAATTACAACAGAGATGAGATTATAACATGATAACCGATGAATTTGGTTTCACTGTAACTAAAACTGAAACGTCCCACTTTACCTTTTTAATCATTTCTATCGAGCTCACACACGATTAACATGATCTCACTGTTAGATTGGAAGAAAATCGACATCATTATCATATTCTGCTGTTTCTTTACTGTAAGACTCCACTGTGTGAACCTCTTTAATAATCTGTGAACATTTGTGCTGCAGCTCTGAGTAAGCTGCTGCTGCTTTTGTTCTAATTAGGATGCTGCACCACCTCCACATACATACCAGTATATACGGTTCACATGTAGCCTTTTTTTTCATAGTACCCTAAAGCACACATGGAAATCATATTAATATGTTCACACTAGAAGTGCTGCCTTCATTCCAGGAGCGAGCTGCCTTCTCTCCCCACACTCTTCCATTACACTGCGGTCTCTTTCTATTTTCAGTCTGTCCTCGTTGTATCTGCACTCCCCCTGCTCACAGCCGTCCTCCCGCCCTCGCCCATCTCCTCCGTTTATGTTCTCCCCTCATCTTTTCAGCCTCGCTGCTCGATACTCTCTGGCTCCTTTTACCACTCCTCTGCGTGCTCTCTTATTTTCTCTCCCCTCTGTTTCTTCCCCAGCATGTTTATTTCTCTCCCGGTGAAGGAGTGCAGCACTGCAGCACGGTTGCAGGTGTCAGCAGAGTGGATGGAGTTTTCTCTCGGCTTCCTTTGCATGCACGGTCAGCACTGGAGACCATCTCACAAGTATCTGTCTCTGCTGCTCCTGCCACAGTCCTGCATCCATACCCACAGTTATTACTGCCATGCCTCTCCTCTCCACTTCCTCATTTCTGTCTCTTCTACCTTGCACCTAATTACTGCACTTCTACGCAACGCTCAGTCTGGCTTTCTCTCTGTTTGGAGCTGATCTTTGAGAAATTAGATTTCACCAATGTATTCTAAAGGAGAAGGCAATAAACTGTGAAAATGGAGTGGGATGATTTATTGATGAAGACTTGCATCATTTTCTCCCACAATGAAGGTTGGGAGGGACCCGGTTCTTTATGCCTATCATCACAGAAAATCTATCTGATTGGATTTTAATGAAGCTTTGGAGAGTGACATATGTGTGATTGGCCTTAGGCTGCATTGCATGCAATATATGATGCATACAAGCACACATGGAATATTTTCTACTTGCCACTTTTAAGTGCCGCCATGATATATTTATCGTTTTGCTTCCAATTAAAGTAAAAGAAATGCTAACATCAATTAAACACTTCAAGTTCTTGTTTCTTCCCTCTAACCATGCAGGGCCTTTATCAGCCTGTGCAGATAGTTTTTGGTGTTTCCCCTCAGCTTTTAGATATCAGGAAAAGTTAACATTTCCTTCAGCTCCACTGAAATTCTCCTGACCCTTTAAACGACGTATTCACGGCTTATTCTCTTCTTCCTTAATCCTTCAACAAGGTGCTGGAAGCAGAGATTCTGGTCCATAGTGACATGATGGCGTCACACAGTTGCATCCATAATGCAAATCTCCCGTTCCACCACATTCCAAAGGTGCTCTGTTGGGTTGAGATCTGGTGACTGTGGAGGTCATTTGAGTGCAGTGAACTCATCATGTTCAAGAAACCAGACTGAGATGATCTGAGCTTTGTGACAGGGTGTGTTATCCTGCTGGAAGCAGCCATCAGAAGATGGGTGCACTGTGGTCATAAAGGACATGGTCAGCCAACAACAATACTCAGGTAGGCTGTGGGGATTAAAATGTGCCAATAAAACATCCCCCACACCGGGACACCACCCCCACCGGGCTGATGGCAGAAGGCAGGATGGATCCATCCTGTTTATACCAAATTCTGAATGTTGCAGTGACATCGAGCCTCATCGGATCAGATCTATGAGCCTGTGTGAACAGTAGCCTCAGTGTTCTTAGCTGGCTGGAGGGGCACCTAGTGTGGTCTTCTGCTGCTGAAGCTCATCAGCTTCAAGGTTCAGCATGTTTTGTGTTCAGAGAAGCTCTTCTTGGTTGTAATGAGTGGTTATTTGAGTTACCGTTGCCTTCCTATCAGCTTGAAGTGGTCTGGCCATTCACCTCTGACCTCTGGCATCAGCAACCACCCCACGCTCAAAGTCATTTAAATCACCTTTTGTTTCCATTCTGACACTCAGTTTGAACTTCCGCAGACCTCAACCATGTCTGCATGTCTAAATGCACCGAGTTGGTGCCATTTAATTGGATGGTTAGATATTTGCATTAACCCTATAATGCTGAACGTGCCATCAGCAACACAGAGTACTTCAAAAGTGCCGCCATTCGCGGTCTTCTGGCAACAATTACCATAATAACCCTATGTTGGGTGTAAAGTGCAATTTCTCAGCTTTCAGAAACTGTTTGAAATTTTTCGACTGGACAAACAGGCCTGTAATTACAGTATTTCAAAGTTCCTTTGGTCAGTCGGCTCAGCAGCAATACGCTTGGTCTGTTCACGGCTAGTAGGGGCAGGTGGGCCCAGTGTTATAGGGTTAATGAGCAGCTGAATAGGCGTACCTAACAAAGTAGTGACCTGCTGCCAGTTATCCCGATTAGCTGCAAAATGTTCCTCCAGCTTTTTCTTTTTAGTACCATTAACTTTTCCAGCCTTTTGTTGCCCCGTCCCAACTATTTTTGAGACATGTTGCTGCCATCAAATTCAAAATGAGGGTATATTTTTCCATGACTTAGTAAAATTATATCTCATTTAATATGTTTTCTATGTTCTATTGTGAATAAAATATGGGTTGATGAGATTTGCAAGTCATTGCATTCTGTTTTTATCTACATTTTACACAGCAACCTGACTTTTTTTTTCAGGGGGAAGCTTGAGGTCAAATTGTATTTTAATCCTAGAATTTGTCTGAAATTGCTTAAATTGACTCCTGTAAAGCCTTTCATGTATGGCAATCGCAGTCTAAATTTACTTTTATTGTGAAAAGGAAGGACAGGAAGAAGTGGATTGGGTTCCATATTGGGCATCAACAGTGTGGTGAAATAATAGTTATGTCGAGTCACTGCACCATCTTGTGGTGCAAAGTGGTATTACATGAAAGTACAGCGCGGCCCCAGTTCAGCTTGAGCTGATATCTCTCCAGCACAAAGATGTTTGAGGCATCGTCATAGAGACTGTTTCTTCACATCCTGTTCAGTTATATAAGGTTTAAATCCAGTGTGAACAGCAGGAATTTACAGTATGTACCTTCTTAGCTGCCAAATAATCCATTAAGTAAAACAGCTGCCAATCAAATACAGTTTTAATAAAAATGTTTCAAACTGAAATCATCCAAAGATCTTCAAAGGGTTTTAACTATGTCGGATATTTTAGGATTAAACTGGTGTTATAATTACTGGAAAAAAATCCCAATTGTAAATAAATAAATACATTTGGATGCTAGTAAAGAGAAATAGAGTTCAGTGGGAGGAAAATAGTATAAGTTAAACTATTTGAATTTATTTTCAGTTTGTTTTGGGGAGGTTATTTTTCCATTATATCAACACTCATTTTCTACATTTACCCCACAGTTTTGGTTCATAATAACAATTAAACTGCCTTTTTTAAACGGCTCTGTGATTTTGAACGAGCTCCGGGAGCAGCCGGATTTCTGCAGACAGATGAGAGAAACTGCGGCAGCTGCATTTTGGCACCAGCTGGAGTCTGGCTGATTGATTTTTGGGGGCGTCCAGGTGAAAGAGTCTCAGTCGTCGAACCGAGATGCTGCCTGACTTTAGCGGTATTCTCAGATCAAACAGTGTGGTCTTTGTGACAAGGTCTACTTTTTTTTCTTAAATTCTGCAACAGTTAGTACCATTGCAGGTGGATTCACTCAAACCAGAACACAACCAGGTGTGGCATTAGGTGTGATCAAGTGACAACATGAGCTTAAAGTCCATCACTTTCTGCAGGTATGAATGCCGTGTACCTGGGCATGGTTTGGAAGAGGTGGACTTGGGTCCAGATCTGTGGTACTCTGGTGCTTCAGGTGTGAAAGCTACCTGAAATTAAATCAGTTTGAGCTAAAAATCAATGCTAGCAAGAAGCTCTCGACCCTTGTGCCCACCTCCCTGCATAGAAGATGCAGGAAGAAGAACTGACACATCATTCCAACCTTACAAGTATCAGTATTCGGTGGAGATTTGTGCACAGACCATATCTAATCTGCAACCAGCCAAAGTGCTCACATTCTGCTTTTCTTGATTTTCTGTCTTATATCTCCTGTTCCTCACACTAAACACGGCCAGAGTTGTTTCAAATAATGAAGTCAGTGTAGGCCAAAAAGCCGCAGGCTGCTCAGAACATTCAGTTTGTTTTTTTTCTACTCTTGGATCTTTATGATGTCATAGAGAGAAATCCCTAATATGGTCATCTGTGGCTGACCACTTCAAGCAGGGCTTAAAAATGAAGCCTCCCAAAATTATAGTTCCTCTATTGCAGGGATCCTCAAATCCAGGCCTCGAGAGCCGGTGTCCTGCAGCTTTTAGATGTGTCCCTGATCCAACACACCTGAATCAAATGGCTGAATTACCTCCTCATTATGCAGTCGAGTTCTCCAGAGTCCTGCTAATGACTTCTATATTTGACTCAGGTGTGTTGAAGCAGAGACACATCTAAAACCTGCAGGACACCAGACCTCGAGGCCTGGATTTGAGGATCCCTGCTCTATTGTTCACTTGAGGCTCCAAAAGTGAGTCAGCCCCACAGTTTTCAGGCTGAAAGATGAAGCGCCAAAAGCTGCAGTTCCTCTAATGTCCACTTGAGGCTGACTCCTTAAATGAGTCAGTTCCCATAGACTCCCATGTTAAAAAGCCCAGTTTTACAGCAGAAGTAAACATGTTTGCAGTCTGCTTGTCCTGCGTGGACCTACCTTTTCTATCTGTTTGTGTCTCTGCTTGTGTGTTCGAGAGGCGGGGCCTTCCTGACTCTTCCACCTTCTTTGCTGATGCACCTGGAAACAGTTTAGTAATTACCCACCTGTGTGCAATCTCACAGTCGCTCACCTGCTACTTAAGTCATCTCCAGATCGTTGCACTTACCGTGTAGTTCAGCTCTTCATGCTCTGTGTCTTTGATTCTGTGAGGAGACCTGGTTTAAACCTGGACCTACCTTACTGTCTTCTGAGCAGATGTTTCCTGCCTTCATGGAACAACTGTAATGGGGTGAGTTTTATTATTCATTTATTGGGATACTGATAAAACTTAAAGCTAGGATACATGCTAGCTGTCTGCTAGGCTTCGCCTCAGCAGGAGTCCCTGAACTGGACCTCCGGACTGTGTTTGTCCTGTTGGAGCCTTTTTTTAATGCAGTTATCTGACCAATCACATGGCTGCTGAGCAGTTAATTGGACTAACAGACTGTCCGAGAAGTCTGTGCTCCAGTTTTGGTGGGTGAGATTCTACAATTTAGATATTACTTAGCATTTATTAGTAGCTATCTGTGTCTGTGTGATGCATCTGTACAATTTATAGGCATGCTAACTAGCATTAACTCATAGCTTAGCGCTCCACCCTCTCAACCAAGTGTGGCTGCTTTTTCCTCCAAATAAAAAACATGTTAGACTAGCCAAAATGCTATAACAATGGCTAACTTCACAGTCTTTGCTGGTGGTCAGCACAGAAGCCTACATTCTGTTTACGAAGGGCAGCCAATCAGAAGAGAGTTGGCTTAAAAGGGGAGGGGCTAACAACAAGGATAATTTTGAGCAGTGAATCATGCAAAGCTGCTCCAGCAGAGTCCGGGAAGAATAAATAATATGGAGCAGAAACTGAGCAGAATAGGTCGCTTTTAATGGTCTCATGAGCTTTTCCTCTCTAGCTCCACCTGCAGGATAAACCTTACATTTATATTCATACTGCGGTGAGTAATGAAGGGTGCACATTAGCTCTGAAAACCCTTTGTCTTTCTCCACAAGTTTGCACATCCTATTTTCCTGGTCCATCATTTATCCTCCCGTCATTATCTCTCACTGAGCCCCAGTGATAATGAAGCCTCGTTCTCCCTCTTCCTCCTCTCTGAGACTCTTCGTCATATAAAACATAAAAGCTTCTTTCCCTGCTGCCAGTAGAAAGAAAATCAGTTTTTTCTCCCGTCTGGGTCCCTGCTGCTTTGCTCTGCTGCTCCCCACCCCCTCCTCCTCCTCCTCCTCTTCATCCTCCTCCTCCTCCCTCCCTTCCTCTGCTTTTGCTGGCTCTGCTTTCATTCCAGCCTCCCGCCCCCCCCTCCCTCCCTCCTCCGTCTTCCCTCTGGAGAATAGGGGTCATTGCACAAATGATTACTCAGACCCCGGTCGCCATGGCAATGCTGCCGTGTAACGGGCGACAGGCATGCACCGAGCACAGCAAAGACGCCGATTAGTGAGCTGGCGATGGAGAAAGCGAGCGCTGCCTTTGTGCAGCTTCATTTTGCCTCCATTTTTTTCCCCTTTCCAAACAGCCTCTGTTTTTCTGTGTGTCTCCAGCTAACTGGGGTGGAGGGAATGAGGGAGGGGAGCAGTGAAACAGAAAGAAAAGCCTGCAAACATTCTGCTCACAGCCCTCCAGCTTTGTCCCCCCTTTTTTTAACTCGCCTTCTGTGCCTGAATGAAGGCTGCCGTTGGCTTATTTCAGCAGCCGTTATAACGGTTCTGCCGGCACGTACCAGTGTGTGTGCTTGGAGCCCTTAGCCAGTATCTTTCCTCAGCATGTGTGCTGGAGAAGAGCATGTTTTTGAAAGTGAATACTTTGTGGCTTTTTGTGCACCACTACCATTCAAATAAGTAGCAGGTGCCCAAATGTAGCCCAGAAGGTTAATTAATCACCCATCCTTATCACTAATGAACTGATACTGGCAGAGGCGACCTCTAGTGGTCGTGCAAAACTCTAAAACTTTACTTTTGTTGCAGAAACCATCGACTGTATATGAAATACTGTATGTGTACCAAAGTGATGTGTAAGTAATGTGATAATCTGTATGACTTTCACCCAGGAGACTGTGGTGAGAGTATGCAGGCACTTCCTGGAGGATGAAGGCACCGATACCAGTGACTGACCCCACGCTCTCCTGACCTAAATCCAACAGAACACCTCTGAGACGTTATGTTTCAGTCCATCCGACGCTGCCAGGCTGCACCTGTCCAGGAGCTCAGTGACGCCCTGGTCCAGATCTGGGAGGAGATCCTCCAGGACACCATCATCATCATCTCGGGAACCCCGGCATTATCAGGCACGCATACGAGCATGTGGGGGCCACACAAACTACTGAGCACCAAATTTCAGCTAAGTGGACTCACCTGCTGCAAATTTTTAGCTCAGCTATTTTGATGAAAAAGTCACGCTCTTCATAGCCTCAGCATCAGTGTCTGTAAAATTTAAAGTTTGTTTGTAAAATGAAGTTAAAACTGAGGTTTAGCTTCCAATTTATGCACATTATAAAAACGTCAGCGAGGGTTTGAGAAAGATCATGCGTACTGGAAGCACATCCTTCGGTCAGATGGCATCAAAAACTAGAGCTCTTTGGCTTTAGAGATGATGCTTGTGTTTGGGGAAAGAAGGGAGAGGCGTACAACCCAAGTAACACCATCCCTACGGTGAAACACGGTGGTGGGAGTGTTACCCTGCAGGGATGCTTCAGTGCTTCTGGACCTGGGAACCTCATCAAGGTGGAAGGAATCTGAACAAAAGGATACATGGAGAAAGAAAACAGAACAACACAACAACGACCCAAAACATACGTCACTCTGGGTGAAGAAAGACCTCCAGAAGACCAAAGTGAACCTTAAAGCCCGACTTGAATCCCATTGAAAATCTGTGGGGTCAACTGAAGACCAGGGTCCACGCCAGAAGACCTGGGCTGGGATTGCTCTGGAGACACGTGGGAGACGAGTTAAACTACAACAAACGACTGCAGGTTCTTCTGCAGCAAAAAGGATGCCTGAGTATTAGCATCAGGGGCCAATAATAATAATAATAATAATTTGACTCTAGCACTTTTTGTTCCTTGTGGAATAATTTTGTTTCTGTGTGCCAAGAAAACTAACGTGAGCTTTAGTTTAGTTGCTGTTTGAGATGAGAGCGGGGAGCATGAAGTACGAGTTTACCATGAGATCTACGAATTAAGCAAGAGGTAATGTAAGTGGGGCCTGACCATTGAGAGTTTTAAAAGCCTTTAATAAAACCTTGAATTGAATTCTAAAATTGAAGCCAGTGATATGATCTTGTTTCCTAGCACCAGTCATGATGAGGGAGACCACAATGCAGTGAATCAGAATCACCAAGCAGGCATGAAACAAAGGCATGAATTATTTTTTCTATGCCGGGATTAGACAGAAAACTTTTTGAATTTTTTTAGATGATGAAACAGGATCAGGATCAAAAATCCTTCATGTATGACTTAACACATGAAGACAGGTGACCCAGTTTATCAGAAAAAGAAGCTCCCACTTTAGAGGAACCAAAATAATGACCTCAGTATTGTCCTCATTAAGCTGGAGGAAATTATTAGCTATCCTGCTCTTGATTTCTGTTAAGCATTCAAGAAGAGTAGTTAGAGTCCCCGGAGATTTCAAAGGAAGATGTAACTGAGAGTCATCAGCATAGAATGACTCAGTGATGGAAAAAATATCCCATCTCCTGATAATGTTCCCCAGTGGGAGTAAACAGAGAGAGAAGTAACAGACAGATTAATGCAACTATCTTTAACCCTAAATAACACACTCAAAGTGCACCCCCCCCAACCCCCAAAAAAACAGAAGCCAATGAAGTACACACGTAAGTGAAATCTGTCAGCACAAAAGAACAAATACATAAATGGCTCCTACATGAACGATTAAAGCAGCCACCTTGAAGGCACATTACACATTTTGAAGCACTGGTTTTACCTCAAAGGATGCCACCATCCATCCAGGTGTTTGGATCCAAGTTACATTTAGGCACTAAAACTACTTAGATCAAAATTATAGACTGTATATAAAAGATGGACACAGCCACCATCACAACATGTTGATTATGAAACACTGCTGTTCTAGTTTTTGGAGCCAGAAGTGACCGTGCTGGGTGATGGATGGTGGAATGCTAAGTTATGAGCTCAAGCTAGCTAGCTTGGTTAGAAAGCTGTATTTCTGAACTGAATGAGTGCATTACAAAAACACAGATGCGTGCTAACAGCACTAAGTAACCGACCAACAAAATCCAACAGTTTCACTCATCAAAACTGGAGCACAGATAGCCAAGAGCCCAAATGATGTGAAACCAGCTCAGAGAGAGAGATTAGGCAAGGTGTTACTGCATCATTGTGACTGTGTGGCAACACTGCCACCATCAGGCCAGAATGGAAAGTGCAACATTGCAGTTAATGAAAGCTATCAGGCCATTAAAGAAAATCCTTTGACCAGTTAAAAGTTAATATTTTAACCAGAACATTGGTAAAGTGGATCAGTTCTCAGTTCCAGCTGATTATTTACATGATTCACAGTTCAAAATAATCTTCATCTATCTTATACTGGATCCTGGCACCCATCAGTCTGAAACAAGCTGTTTCAGCTCCGCCCACTTTAAGGCAAGAGTCTTCTGATTGGGCTCCCCCCTCCTAAAACAAAGTGGGTGGGGCTTCTGCATGTCTGAGGTGACCATATTAGGAATATCTGCTCTTTATGACATATTAGCTCCAAGAGTAGAAAACCTGTCTGAAGCTAAGTTTAGTCTGAAGCCTGAGCTTTAGGCTCACAGGGATTCCTTCTACATACACTGACCACATTATTTGAACCTTTGAGAAGGTTCAATATTAACATCCACCACTGAAACAGGAAATCAGGACAGTCATAATAGGTCAGCTTTAAAGACACATCAGGGAGCTGAGTGCTTAACTGAAATAAAGGGTGAATTACACAGGATGTGATATGTATGCAAATCAGGGTTAAGTATAATTGGCAATGCTGCAAAATATTCTATAGCAGGAAAAAAAAAAGGCCATAATGCAAATGCATAGAAAAAGAAAGAAAGCACCTGAATACATCTATCAAACATGCTCATTATACATTATAACCCCATTCAAGTGATGTTATCATATACAGAATTATTGTATAGCTGTGAGAGGAAAGGACACACAGAGTGCCCTCAGTGAATGACTCCAGGAGACATGTGTTACTGTGGCTGTTTGAAGCTCTTCCCCATTCACAATCCAGTGCACTATATTTACCCCGGGCAGTTTTATTTTGAACGCCTGAATCCTGAGTGTGAAATTATGGTACTACTGCAAGTACACAGTACTTTTTTCATTGTGTTGTGGTGGCATATCTGGCATGGGTGCTATTTTGCTTACACAAAGACATTTCCTGCATTTTCCAGATGTTTGTGTGGCTTACAAATGGTGTGTGTGTGTGTGTGTGTGTGTGTGGTGTGTGTGTGTGTGTGTGTGTGTGTGGTGGTTGTGTGTGTTTGTAGGTCTCAGATACCACCGAAAACCGCCTCAGATAGAAACCATTCCCATACTGTCAGGACTCACTGTTATGTCTGGACAGCCCCCCCCCCCCCACCCCCCACCACACCCCCCCACCCCCCCCCCCCCCCCCCCCCCCCCCCCCCCCCCCCCCCCCCCCCCCCCCCCCCCCCCCCCCCCCCCCCCCCCCCCCCCCCCCCTTCCCCCCCCCCCCCCCCCCCCCCCCCCCCCCCCCCCCCCCCCCCCCCCCCCCCCCCCCCCCCCCCCCCCCCCCCCCCCCCCCCCCCCCCCCCCCCCCCCCCCCCTCAGATGCAGACAGAGATCATATGTGTGGAATCCAGTTTAGATTTCAAGAACAGTTATTTGTAGTAAATTTATGCTTTCTGTACTTTTTTTTTAGTTCCAGACTTACGTGAAACGTATTCTGAGATGTGGATTTAATCATGTATACGATGTGACTGAGCAGCTCTAACCCGAGCCCACCGAGGGTTAGGGCTGTGGTCAGGGTTGTAATAGAGACATGTTAAAAACCTTTTATATTTCACATTAGGATTCATACATTGATTTTGGCCAATTTAGGTTTCCTAGTAAGTGAAAATCTAGAAAAAAGGGTTGGTGTTAATCACCCAGCAGTGAACCACCCTTAGCTTTAAGTTGTTGTTGTTTAGCCATGTGCTAAGCAGAGCTTACCTTCCAGATCAGCTCTCTTAAGTGTTGTATATATTTAGACGTTACATTTTTCTTTCTGGTGTTCTAAACACAGAAAAAGGGCGTCAACAGTGACCAAACCCTAACCCTATATGAATCTCCATCTGTGGTTATGTCTTTATACCTTTAGCATGTGGTTAAATCCCAGAACCCAGCGGTAGCCCGAGGTGGGTTGATGGTGACCTGGTGGATGTCAAATGGATGTTTTACATTGTACCTGAGAGCTGCTGGAGAAGACAAACCTCTAAAAGGCAGCCAGGAGCTGAAAAAGGCTTACCTGTGGAAATCTTTCAAAGGCCCATTCAGAGCAATCCATCCAGTAAGTGTGAATTTATAAAAAAGAAAAAATGTTGGTTTTGGGGAAGAGAAGCAATTTCATGGCTACCTTGGTCCTGGATGACATTAGTTGTGACTGAAGTTGTTGCTGTTGCATCATCAGAGAGCGGTGGGCAATGAGCCGGGCCGGGCTGGGCCGGGGTAAATGTTCCATTATGATTCAATTACCCCGAGTGGCCAACGGTGAGTTAGCCACAGTGTGTGAGCTGTGAGTCTTGCCAGTCAGGTGTGGAGGTCACCAGACAAAAATAGGAGGACGTTTTGCCCATCAGCCCTCCATCTCCAAGGACATTCAGGCCCTTACACGGAACAGGACCTTGGAGAAAGGGGACGGGAGGGGGTTGAGGGACTCAGCATGTGTGACTGCCTATTAAATGCTAGACTGTTTATTTTTTATAAGAGGACACTCAAAAGTCAAGTTTATTTATCCAGACCTCCAGCTTGTAGTGCAGACTCTTGGTTATTGCTCTTATTTGACATTATATACATTCGAGATAACAATCAGAGTCCGGTTAGGAGCTCCTCTGCAGTTCCTGATCCAGTCACATGACTGTAATCATAACATTGGCTTCCAATGTAAACTTTCCATCCGTGCTGCAGTAAAATCTGCAGATAAAGACCATGTGATACGACCGAAACAGTCTCTGCTGAACTGAGGTCACACCGTTTTCTCAGCTCTGCTTTTCAAGGTCAGTAAATTCATATCCACTGTATTTCATTTAGCAACAGGATATTATACAAGAGCTTTCCACAACATGTGTTTTTATTTTGGCTTTTTCTGCTTAAATCGACTCTTTTCAGATTTGTGCAATTTGTTCTTTTATTAGCAATGCCGGTCACATGGCTCACAGATGTAATGATTAGTTGGCACATCGCTTTGGTCCAGACTGAACTGTCACTGCTTCACATACTGAGTTTATGTAATAAGTCTATATAATAATGCTATTTCCATCGCTGGTTATATCAGAAAAGCAATAGAGCCAGGCTGAGTTGGTCTGGCTGTAGCAGTGAGAGGAAACTGGTCCCTTTACCTTTGGCAGAACATGCACACATGCTGCAGTAATGTTTGTACCACAGATACAAATGAATGTTCTTACTGATGGTGAGAAAACATCGGCTGTACAACATCAGGCCGACAGTGTCTGCCGGTCAGCTGATTCGAGAAAAAGGTAAAGGAGCAGTTCACTTACTAATAGTCAAAATGGTTCAGTTGCAGCAGTCGCTGGTAAAATTAGTAATTACATCCTGTGCAGCAAACATGTCTCCTACTTGTGAATTTGCAGAACTTATTAGGTCTAAATTGAAGTATTCCCCTTGAAGCAGCAGAGGCTCATGGATGATGCCACTCTGGCCTTTTAAAAATATGTCCTTTAAAGTTATTAAGGCTATCAAAAAGATGTGAATTCAACCTAATTCCATTCACTGATCACCCACTGAGCAAAGTCCTGCTGATTACAGGTCTAACAGGTACCCTGCACAACTAAAATGGTTCAGATTTGGTTCCACAGTGAAAGTTTTGCTTGGATCACAGGTAGTCATTGTGTTCGTGATGTACACATGTTAATTTAGTTGTGGTTAATGGCCGCCTCGTGTTCTCGTGGGGTTATTTTCATTGGTGGGATTCTGCCTGTCTGTCCTCAGCATCGCTCTTGGTTGAAAAACAGTTTGAGAGTTAAAGTTGAAGACATAATGTTGCAGTCAGTGGGACGTCCTCCTTTACAGTCACCTGGAAGTGATTTCTTTGCCTTCTTTGATCTGCTAACAGGGAGACGTTTGTGTTCTATAATTATTTTATGTTCTTGATTTAAATCTAAATAAAAACATTTCACAGTGGTAACCGTAACCTCCCCATAACCCTTGGAGAAAGGCGAAGTGGAATTTTTGGGCAGAAATGTAAATATTGTTTGATGAGTGAGCTAGAATGATTATTTCCTTTGTTCAGTGATTTGGAGACTCGGAGGAACGATTTAATAAAAACAAAAATTACATACAATATTCTTTTATTATTCTATTCATTTACCTTTTCACTCTGGTTATACTTCACTCTGTATTTAATCATTAGTTATTATTGATCTCTTCCACAGTGTGTCTTTTGTTCTGTCTCTCTCTTTGACTGTTGGGTTTTCTCTGTAGTATTGTAGGGTCTTTACCTTACAGTCTAAAGCTCCTGGAGGTGACTGTTGTGATTTGGCGCTATAATAAATAAAGTTGAATTGAATTTAGGGTTGGTTCACATCTGCCCCTTTATATGGGAACTTTCACCTATTTTGCATTTGCAGACTGTAAATGTCTGTAGAGAAAAGTAGATGTTCCAATTTCTGAACCTATACTTGATGTGTAATCTCTAACCCAACCTAACCCTAATCATGCCCCTAAGTGGTTAACTGGTGACTAGGTAGATGTTAACTTGCTAACATTTAACCCTAGATGGGTCATTGGGAACCAGTCCAGGTTTAAGTTCGGTTTGGGTTCTGCTCTTGGATGTTTTGCCTATGTGGAACGCCCAAATGGAAACGCTTTCAACACAAAACCGATAATGCCAGAATCAATGTACGATATCCAATTTAAGAAAGCTAATAGTTTATAGAAATCTGTATCTTTTGCACAGTTTAATAACAACCCACCCCTCAGCCTGCCTCTACAGACAGGTTGCCTTTAACCTGGTCGATGGTAAGAAGGGTAATCTATCCCCCACAAGTCCCCTGAGATTATTGGAAGTCCAATACTAAATTGGTGAAGTATCTTTTTAAGTGGGTAATTAAAGTGATCCAGAAACAGGCTTTCTTCTCTTACTGAAATCAGGGGTGAGGGAGATAGGAAAATGAACTAATGAGTGGGAAAGACGGATGAGGAGCGAGGAGACAATGCTCAGTGTTCCTGCAAGAATGCAATGCACCGCACGGCTTTTTTCACATTTGCTGTTTAGTGCAGCTTGGTGTATTTTGTCTGTGTGTGGTTCTGTCAGCTTTGTCCCTCAAAGAGCTCTTTCTCCCCCCACACTTTTCTTTTCCTGGAGAGGGAGAAAGAAAGACACAGAGAGAGAGAAAGAGATGGAGAGGGAGGAGGAGGAGGGAGGCTGGAGCCAGCAGTCTGGAACAAGCATGACAGAATTTGAATTATAGAAGCAGCACAGCAAAGAGGAGAGGGAGCAGGGGAGGGAGGCACTGGGGTGGTGGTGGTGGTGGTGGTGGTGTTTCCAATGTGTGTGTCTGTTTCTGTGTGCAGGAGGAAACAGAGAGAGAGAAAGACGGAGAATCATTTCAGTGGCGGAGGCTGTTATTTTCAAGGCATTGTTGAGAAGCCGGTTCATAGCAAATTTATTATTTAGATGGAGCTTCTTCTTCTTCACCCTGCCATAATACAGAGCAACACCAGGACCTGAATGTGTCATAAAATAAGCCGCAGTTTACAACAATACTGAAAAATCCTCACTGCTGACCTACTAAACTTCTATCATCTTATCGTGTCAGCATCTGGCCGAGTGCTTCAAGTGTTCAGCTGCTGTTATTTGATGAGACATTTCAAAGCCTAACCAGCAGTCAGAGTGCAGAGGGCTTAGCAGCTTTACATTTTAATATCGAATGCAACGATGAGCTTAGAGAGTCCACGTCCTCTTAATACCACGATACGGGAAATGTCTGCAGTTCCGCTGGGCGTGCTGCAGGGGGCGCTTGTGAGATATTCCTCAGTGAATGAAGTGCTTTAAATAATCATTAAACACACAAAAAACACTTTTTGTTTAGTTTTTCACACAATAGATCAGTTTAGAGCATCAATAATGTGACCAACCGAAATAACACAACACTTATATCCTTTATAGGCTTCTAACCGTAAAGTGTTAGCATCCTGATGACACACCCGATTGGTCAGTAAAGGACACGCTCCATCGATGATGCTCTTTTCCAAAGATTAACTAGATATTATCAGTGTAGATGAACCATAAGGGAAACTTCCATGTGTGCATAAAGGGTCAGAGTGGAGTGATGGTCATACATCTTTAATTCGCTCAGGGTCAAAAGTATTTACATACAGGTTTGAATATATACTCATACCCCCACTAATGTTTAGTTAAATGTCCCTGAGCAAGTTGCACCTTGAACAGACGCTTTTGTTAGCCTTCAACAAGTGTCTCAAATATTCTGGCTGAATATTTGACCGCTCTTCTTGGCACAATTGGCAAGTTTATTTAAATTAGTTGTTTCCTGGCACAGACTCAGCTTTTCAAGCATAATTCACAAATTTCCAGCAGGGGCTTTGGGAAGGCCGTTCCAGAAGCTTAATGTTAGCCTGCTTTATCCATTCTAAACCCAGTTCTGTTGTGTGCCTCCGGATCATTGTCCTGCTGAACAGCAGCTTTGTCCAAGTTTCAACACTCTGATTTCAGGTGAAGTTGAAGAACTTGGAGTTAGTCATCCTCCTTCTTTATTAGTCTACAACTTTATGTGGTGTACTAGTACCACTGGCACCAAAACAGCCCCACACCATGATGCTACACCACCATGCTTGACAGTTGGTCAGTGTTCCTGTCATTGTGCCAAACAGCTCAGTCTTTGTCTCATCTGACCATAAAACCTTTCTCCAGAAGACATTTGGCTCAGCCATGTGGGTATATGCAAATTTCAGTCGAGCTTGATGGTTGTTGATTTTGGAGCAGGAGCTTTTTTTCTTGGTCGGCACCCTCTCAGTCCATGGAGATGTAAAACTGGCTTGACTGTGGACGGTGATGCTGGTGTTTCCAGCAGTTTCCAGTTCATGGCAAGCTCGAGCCTTGGTGGTTCCTGGGTTGTTCCTGAACATGACCAGTTTTCCTCTCATCTGAGGGTGACAGTTTGGGTCTTCTAGACCTCGGCAAAGTGGTGACACATCTGAATAACTTGTGCTTAACTACAATTGTCTGAACTGATGATCCTGGAGTCTGCAGTTGTTTAGAAATATCTCCAAGAGACCTTCCCAAACTGTTTTTCCTTCTTAGAGCTTCTCTGAGTTCCCTGGAATTCCCATAGTTCTTAGTATTGGTCATCTAATGAGTCAAGCAAATCCTTTTTACGCTGGCAAAGAGAAGCTACCAGTTGAAGTCAGTCATGATCACTAATGAGAGGTTCGTAGGCCTTGGCCTCGTCAAGTCAGAAGACATTGTAGAATCTTCAGCACCGATTACTAACAGCTTTAACTGAGTGTGTGACACTGTGTGGATCACAGAAAACCCAAAATAAATTCAAACCTGTGCACTCAATTCTCTGTAATTAGTCATTACAGATGTCGGCTGTAATCATTCCACCCTGGATACAAGATCAGCCGAAAGAAACCATTAAAAGCCCCAAATTACCCTGGCATTCACGCCCATGATGAATGAAAACTTCGGGCCATAACTCTCGGGCCACCCTCTCATATGTCGGTTGATGGTATCCTTCGATCTCCTTGGCAGTCACTTCAATTTTGTTGTATTTGATAAAAGGATGATTTTAAAATGAATCTTTTCTTTGCTAGAAAGTCCAAAAAGCACATCCAGGTAACAATAAAAAGAAGACGTGAACTTGCATCTCAGACATTGGCAGAACTTTCATTTTCCACACAAATGCATCTTTGTTCATGAAAACGATATTTGGTTATCAAACCACGGGACGCTCATGTTCTGAATATAACATGTTTTTCCATTTAGGTTTATCTGTCTGCAAATGTCTTATGTGCTCGGTGGTAAACATGCTCTTCTGTTCTCTCTGCATTATAAACATGTGGTGTGAGTTTGATTTTCATATTCTATACTGTGAGTTAGCTCAGTACAGTAAGGTCAGCAGGTTGAATATTCTCCATGATGTTCTTCTCCCAAGCAAGAATGTTATTGATTAAAAGATGATCTAAAGCAGTTATTGTAAACCAAGAACGTTCAGTAGAAGGTGACATCAGCACAACTTTCAGTCTGGAATTATTTTTCAACCAAGACGTGATGCTGATAAAAGACAGTCGATGGTTATTGAATGTCAAAAAATGTTTGCCGGGTACCAACCAAGGACTGGAGCTCCAGGTCAGACTCAGCAGATCCACCCAGTAAGTGCTGAAAATAAAGTGCTGCAGTGTGGGAGAGTTATTTCAGTCACCCCTGGTCGTAAAAGTAAAAGGACAGTTTACCAGCTGGAGGTCTTGATGTCGATCTGAAGTCAGCTTGAAACTCTCCTGGTTCGATAATCAGCTCAAACTGTATTACAGGATTTTTATTTTTCATAGAAATTCAAGCTTTTCAGGGATGAAGTTAAGTATGACTCCCAAAATGAATCGTGGTAAGAAAAATCCAATCGTGAAGCTAAAGAATTCATAAGGTTTTGTTTGATTCTGCTTCTTACTGGCTTTCCCTCCATGGAGTTCAACAGAGCTCACTGGTGCTGCAGCATTTAGTCCTCAAATCACACTAAATCCTTATGCTTTTAATTTAAAAAAGAATAAAACAGCTTGTGAAAAGTGTGATCTGACTGAGTACCATCGTTACACTTCATGCTCACCTCTGCAGTAACTGTTACATAGTTATGGGCTGCAGAGCTGCACGGCTAACATGAGCAACATTTTTATGCTCTTGTTTCAGGCAAAGCAGCTTATGAAAGTGCAGCTGTAAGGTAAAACACATAGGGATACTTTTTACATTGCAATATTAAATACCAAGGATTATAGGATATTAAATCAACTGGATACAAAGTGTCTGCAGGGTCAGAGATGTGAAAACAGAGCCGTGGCTCAGTGGTGAGAGCCCCACATGCATGAGTGCGAGCTTGAAGCCATTTTTAGCTAATTAACCACAGACAGGTTTGGAGAACAGGTCGGGGATCATCAGCTCCTAAAACTGAGGCGGCCATTCTTGTGTTCATGTGGATCACCATCTCCTAGCAACACTCCTTTGCCTCGGCGTTTAGCTTCTTTGTGTCGTTTCGTGTCGTGGTGTCGATCTTCTCACGGCCCATTTGGGTGTTTTTCAGCACTCGTTAGTGTGTTTTCCTCCTAACAACATGGCAGCAAATACCCAGAATGCATTGTGAGTCCCAAGCTCTATATAGAGTTTGTGATTTTAACATGGGAGTCTGTGGGCAGCGACTCATTCTTGGAGTCAGCTTCAAGTGGCCATGAGAGGAACTGCAGTTTGTGGTGCCTCAGCGCTCAGTAATAACAGCCCTTTGCAGGATGCACGTCATAAAAACTTTATGAATGTTGATTAGCTTTACTTTGTAAGCCAGCAGCTCGGCCACAGACACATCTGTCCCACCCCTGTATGTTTTACCATCTTTGCCCTGACAGAGACGGATGAGGAGCAAAGCAGCGAGGTAAACAACCAACCCCCCCCCATCCTCCCCGCTCGGCTGTTTGACTCTCCCTCAGCCTCACACTATCTATTCACAGTCAATCCCGTCAGCGCAGCAAGACAGAGCCTGCAGTTGTTTCGCCGTGGTTATTTGCTGGTATATAATCAGTGGCAGTAACACCCTTTACCCTAACACACACACACACACACACACCCGTCAGACTGTGTGATGCCACCAGCTCCCCAATTCCAAAGCTATTTCCTCACAGAAGACTTTCACACAGGCGGAGAGCGAGGGAGGGAAGGTGCTGTAGGTGTGCTGCAGGAAAATTCCAGAGAAAGGAGACAAAAAGGGAAAGAGAGAGGGACAGATATCATTGTAATGACTGCATGCAAGTCGATACTCTTGCATACTGAATATTCCCCCAGAGGGCTTTTTCCATTACCCCAGAACAGGGGGGTCGTTTAGCTGATCCAACACAGCGTTTCTTCACTTTCTTTCTTTCTCTGGTTCTTTCTTTTTCACTAACTCCCTTCCTCTCTCTCTTTTCTCTGCTATTTTTTCACAGACACATTGTGCAAATGTAACCTTTAGCAAGCCCCCAACCCTCCTACCCATCCACCCTAACCCACACCCCACCCCACCACACCACACCACGCCGCTCCCCGTCCCCAGGAAGTTGGCTAGCCACTTTGCTGCCAAGAAATATGAAAAACTGGCAGGCTGCCCGTTTCATCTGCAAACACAGAGTGAAAAAAAGGGAAAAAAGGGAGGAGGGAGGATGGAAGCAGCAGGAGATGGAGGGGAGAGAGGGCGGGAGGAGAGAGGAGGGAGGGAGTGGAGGTGACACAGAGGAGAAGGAAATGCTGCCGCCGCCGCTGCTGCTGTGCTTTGCTACAAAGAAGAAAAAAGACTCAAAAGCAGAGCAGAGTGGAGAGAAAGCAGGCAGCAGAGAAATAAGGATGAATTTTACATGCATGACAAGGGGCCGCATTACCGAGTGAAGATAAATCATATGTGGACATTTTCTCAGTGAGCTGGGTTTGCACACAAACACACACACACACACACACACACACACACACACACACACACACACACACACACACACACACACACACACAAATCCTGCTCTGCATGCCACGTGTGTGCAGAGAGATTCGTGTGGTAAGAAAAAATAAATGAACCCTTTGGAGCTTCTCACCATATTCAGCTCGGTTCTTTAACTTTATGGCTGCATTGCGCTGACACAGATACCTGCTGTTTACTGTTTACTATTAGGAGACTAATAAAATCCTAGAATTTTACCCTCAGAACTGTTAGTGAATTGTCTGCACTGCAAGTCATATTATTTATTTAAAAATGTTCCAAAAGGCACCAACAGTGCAAACATGCTGGAGAGGTCCAGCTCAGTGACTCCAAATCACACCAAAAACCTGAAGTTGGAAAAGAAACTAAACCTTGTGCAGCTGTTATGAAGGGAAATCATCTTTGGAAAGCGAAGCCTTTGTTTTCATCAGGCTGTAAACGTGTTTATTTGGACGTCTGAGACGTCTGTGAGGACTGACTCACTGCCAGAGGCAGCCTCAAGTGGACATTGGTGGAACTGCAGTTTTTGGTTAAAATGCCAGCTTCATAACAGAATAAAACATGTTTACAGTCAGATTTGCTCTTTCTTAGTTCTTCCTGTGTTTTCACTTCCCTCCTTTGTGCTTTTCCCTGCTCCCGTTAGTGTCTGATCGAATTCACTTGTTCCTTATTACCCTTCTTGTCCTGGTGTTTATTTAATCATCATCTTCTCCTTTTGGCTGCTCCCTCTAGAGGTCACCACAGCAGATCATCTGCCTCCATATCCCCGTATCTCAGCACCCTCCTCTGTCACACCAACCCTCTGCATGTCCTCCTTCACTGCATCCATGAACCTCCTCTGAGGTCTTCCTCTTTCTGCCTGGCCTGGCTGCTCCATATTTAGCATCCTTTGTCCAGTATCTCCACCCTCCCTCCTCTGCACATGTCCAGACCATCTCAGCCTCTCTGACTCAGAGCTGTCCCTCTGCACTCCTCTTCATCTCTCTTGTCACTGTTCGTTGCTTTGGATGGTTGACTCTTCTTCTCTCACTACCTCTGCTCCTTGCAGCTTCACTGTTCCACCTGCCTCCCTCTCATTCACTCACATGTATCCTCTCTTGCTTCTATTGACTTTCATTCCTCTTCTCTCCAGTGTATACCTCCACCTGCTCCCTGCTCTCACTACAGAAGGGGCTCAGAGCTCCACCCTCACCTTGCTCCACTGTCCCTGTCACTCCTGCTGCACCATCATGAGTGGGGTTGCTTTCCTGTGTCTCAGCCTGAACAGCTGAGACACACGGAGAGGAAATGAAGCCCGAGGATGATCGAGGTATCTGGCAGGGTCCTGTAAGGATGTCCATGTGAATGAAAAATATGATACAGAAAGGTTTCTGAATCAACAGCAGGCGGCTTATTACCAGCCACAACTCAGAGCAATGCTTTTTAATTATCTTTTATTAAAGAGCACCCTGGGTTTGAGTCTGTATGTCATTTCCCCTTCCACCTTCCTGCCTGCTCTACTCTGTCTCTGTCAAATAAAAGCCCCGAAATCCCCAAATACAGTTTCTATATAATACCCTCAGAATAGCACTAGGTGTAATGAATATGTGGCACAAAGTTTTAGTTTTCTTTGGGCCACGTTTAACTCTAACAACCATAGCTGAGCCAGCTGTGGGCCACATCTGGCCTGCAACATACTTATTAGCTGTAACCAAAGTGAAGACCACCTCTTGAAGCCATATTTGACCCGTTTGCTCCAACTGATCAATAAGCTGTCCAAAGATGCTGGATCAGAATGGCTCTCCCAATCAAAACCAAAGCTGTAGTTTGATGATAGTGTGAGGTAGTGAGGGATCGTGGGAGTGGCTGTCCTCAAAGATCTAATGTGACTAAGAGCGATGTTCATGGATAAGATGATGTATTTGTACTCTGCTCCGACACGTCATTACATTACATTGAGTAAAATTACATATTTCTTTGGGTTTGAACGTTGTGATGATGAAACCATTGTGTTGTACCTTTATTTAATAATACAGTTAGCTCCAGTTTGTCCACCTCATGTGAGGCACTGCAGTAAAACCCTGTAGACTTTGTAAGACCTCCTCGCACTGCCAACAAAATCTAAAATATAATAACGTGTTTACTGACAGGGAGGAAATAAATGTGTGATGACTGAAAAGGAGAATTATGGCTGTCACAGATGAGACGCTCCCAAACATGAAGTCCTGAAGCTGCTGTGAGGAAAAGTGTTTTGTAACCACTGCGACAGTCTGACAGATGTGGAATTGATATATTTCAAGGCGTCGTGATGAGGACGCGCTTCGCTTTGGATTCATGTCATCTAAGGAAACTTTCCCTTTTCCTCTAAATGGAAGGCTGGGGCCTGTTTCAGCCGGCTACATCAGGGTCCACCTGTAAAAAGATGTAGGTGTACCCAGAGGTTAGAAAAAAGGGCTCTAGAAGGAATGGCAGTTTGACCCCAGATGTTGGCATCTCGTCCTCTCTCTGACATCTTTACAGAGAAATCATGTGATGCACAGAAACTCTGAGTTAGAGCCACAGACTCCACAAAACACTGATGTAGCTGTTGTGATGTCTCCCTGTGGATGGGGACGCTTCATTTTGAAGCCTCACTTCAGCATTTGGCCACCACGGCTAGAAATGATCATGTTTGACCAGAGTGATCACCTGACGCTTGGTTAGCATGTTGTATTTATAAAGTTTATAGGTGCAAAGCACAGACACAGATCTCCTCACCACAGCAGAAACACTGAGACCGGGAGGCTGAAGGAACCTTTCATTTCACAGAAAAGCTTCCCAGATGTTAGCTCCTTCAACCAAAAGTCCCAGAGTCTGGACCAAACATTTGTCCATTTTCATCACCTCCCTCCTCCCAGCCACCACCTCCAGTTCTTTCAGGGGAACATCAAGATGTTCCCAAGTCAGTTCCACCTCTCCTCGAAGGTGTTTCAGGCATGTTGCTCATGCTCAGGCATAGTTTGGGACCAACCAAAGATGACTAAAATCTAAGACTGAAGACACACACAAAAAAAAACACAAAATGGAGGGTGAAGATCTTGAGAAGAAGACAATGAAATGGCCAAACTAATAAAACAATGAGGTACTAATGGCTCACTGTACTGGGACACAAACTGATGTAAGGTCTGGGAAGAAAACTCAGACTGAATACAAAAAGATGGGCGTCACCTGGACTCTGTGCTTATGTTGCTAATGTTAGCAGGAGTGACCATGGTTATATTGTTGGCCAAGCTGACCAAACTTTACGAGTGTTTGGCACAGACAGATATCTGTTAATCAATAATAAATACCATCCAAATAAAATATATTATTGATCAGATAACTGCATTAAAAATGCACAAACACGGTCCAGAGGTTCAGTTCAGGAACTCCAGTTAGCTGAAGTGAAGCCCAGCAGACAGCTAGCAGCTGCAGCTGCCTGTGTCACCTCCACCTGTCAGTCAAAGAGGCCACGCCCCCAACAATGCAAACTTTAAGCTTTATTAAAATTCAACCACACTGACTCACCTTTGGAGCCAGCCTCGAGTGGCCATTAGAGGAACTGCAGTTTTTGGCTTGTGTTTCAGCTCCATCCATTAACAGAACAAACATGATTATTTTGCATTCTTAAATCTGAAATTTGGGTGTTTTTATTGTTCCTTTCAGTCTAATTTAGAGTACTTATTAAACTGTTATTGACAGCATTTTATAAGATTATCTTCAAATGTGCTTCAGCTTGAGCCAGAGTGCCTCGTCTTTTTTGCTGCAGAAATATCCTTATGAAAGAAAATGTGAGCCCAGTTTATTCATTATGGACGCTTTCAGCCCACTGCTGTGCTGGATATAAATAACAATGCATGTGCTCCCATGTACAGGATGAGCTGTGCTGAATAAATCTGAGTTCCTCCTCATTGTGTTTATATTTTCTGCGGCCCAAACGTCCTCCTTGACATCGTTTCTGGACCCCGTGACATTTCCCATCACGGAGAGAGGCGGTTTTATTCGGCCAGACCCTCGATGTTTCATGGCACATCTGCGTGATGCGTCTCTCTGTGAGCTCTTCCTGTGGTTTTGACGTCTCCGAGTGATGCTCTTCCTGTCTGTTGCCTGGCAACAGAAGGGGAAAAATAGATGAGGTGATGAGTGAAGGTGAGCCCAAGGGAGATAGGAGGAGAGAGAAAGGGAAGATATGGGAGGGGAGGGGGAGTGAAGCGCGGTTGTTATTTTCTTCCTTTCTGTTCTGTAACGTTCGTCTAAAATAAAAACAGAATGAGAGACGATATCAAAGGTTAACACGTGTCAGGTGGTTTCTCATCACACTGTAGTGCATGAATAAGAGCTTTATGGTAATAACCGTTACGAACGTGTTTCTTGTTTCTGTACTTCCTGAGACCGATGTATTCCCCTTAAAATGAAGTCATTAAATTTTACAAATACACATACCACACACTACAGTGTATAACTGTGCAAAAGTCTTGAGCCAACCCTCATTTCTTTATATTTTGCTACAAAATTGAAAAAAATCAATGCATTGATTTATTGAAACATGTGAAAACATAAATTTAAATAAAGTTTATGAGGCAAAAACCGAGTTTATACATTTCAAACGAGCTTGAAGTCCATATTTGGTATGAAGACCTTTATTCTTCACCACAGCCTGAACCCTCTGAGGCAATTTGTTTCTTTCAAAGCTGCTCTTTGGATGTTTCTGCCTTCAGATGATCAAACACTACTTCAGTCCTGTTGAGGTCTGAACTCTGGGGAGGCCAATCCACGACCGGCTGTGTTTTTCTATCCAGGTATGGTTTTACTGCATTTTTACGGCTCTCCGGCACCACCGGCTGAAATGCAGCCCTAAACCATCTGCTGTACAGATGGCTGTAGACACTCACTGTTGTACCTCTCTCTGGCCTCCTCTGTACATGCTGAAGACAATTTGAACCACAAATTTCAAATTTGGATTCATGACTCCATCAGACCTGTTCTTGTGTAAGGTAAATGTAAATGGACTAGTTCTTAAACGCATTTATCCATTCACACCCCACTCATACAAGCATTTCCATATGAATCTAAGCTAATTGCTTTTTACTTTCTAACATTCACACACATTCATACTCCAACGCTCTGGACCATGTTTGCAACTTGGGGTTCATTATCTTGTCCAAAGATACTTTGGCATGCAGCCCGGAGCCGAACCGCCAACCTTCCGATTGGTAGATGATCTGCTCTTCCTCCTGAGCCACAGTGGGTGGCTGTGGCTCAGGAGGAAGATGTGGCAGACCTCAGCCTTTCCTCCCTGTTTCGCTTCCTGACAGCCTCTACTCATCTCTGATGAGGCTTCAGTGAAGAGCAGATGGATCAGCTGAAGGTCCAGATGATCTCTCAGGTCTTTGCTGGATTTTTTGTTTCTGAAGGACATGACTTTTTTTTTTTCCAGGTCTTCTTTTGTCCTCCCCTTGTCCAGTTTCCTCAGGTTTTCTCAGGACATGCTGCACACCATGCTGGGATAAGCCAAGTTTTCAGCTTGTAGCTCTTTGGGAATTAGCTTCTTGTTGTAAAAATGATATTTTATACCTGCCAAACTCTTATCAGCTGATTGTTTGAAAGAATGTAGGTTTGGGGCACTTTTTTATTGGTGTCATTTTTCAGAATGAGGATACTGGCACTGACGTATAGATGCTCCACCCTCCAACCAAGTTTAATAAAATGTGGCTTGCATGTTTTTGTGTAGTGATGTCTAGCCATTGTGTTGGATTTTAGCTGGAAGTTGGTTAATATTTCCTGTTTTATTTTGAAAGCGCTGCTTTCTTTGGTCTCATTTCCCTCGTTTACCCTCCTCTGACTGTGTTCTCAGCTGTGTTTGACTGACAGGTTTGTGGAGCGGCTGCAGATCTGATGGCGGCCTCCCAGACTCCTCACAGCAGGGGCTGCTGGGAGGACAATGGGGCTCGTCTGCGGTGGTGCCTGTCGAGTCGGCGGCTCCTTTAGGCTCATAGAAGTGAGTCAAATGCTCACTCGTGTAATGCTCCTAACATCCTCGAACACGGTTCGTGTAACTGTTCGAAGATTTCCGAGCATTTTGTTACCTTTGTTTTCGCAGCAGAATTTTATTTACTGCTTCAAGCTACCGTAGGAGCAGTGGTGCAGAGAGATCTGAACTTGTGTTAGTCCGTGTGTCCCTCCCACTGAAACTCTCATTTAAAGAGCTCTCTCACACCACATTGTTATGAGAGAGCTGACAGACTTCAGTCTGATTTTCCTACGCTGAATAAACCACATTCTCTGTCCTGGGAAATGAAATGATGCCATTTTATCAAACCACTGGCATGTCACAAGCTGTCCTGTGGCACCAGTGTGCGGTACACCAGGTTATGGCACACATGATGTGAGTCAGTCACTCCCAGCTTGTCATTTTTAAGGTGAGGGTGACTTTTTTCCTAACACAGGACTGTTAGCAACAACCTAAACTGGGAGAAAAAGGAGCCAGCAAACCTTTGGATGCTGAACATACTCCTCCAACATCACCTGGATCTTCTTGTTGGACCTTCCAGAAAGAGAAGACGTGTCTTTGAGAATTGTGAGCAGCTACAACTAAATAAAATAACACATTCTGATGAAGAACATCACCAAAAAATACTCCATGAACTCCAGTCCTCCCACTGCAGGGCCCCTTCTTTATCCTACCAAACTAAGCTTCACCCATCACAGGTTAATAATGGTAGGGTTAGGGTTAGGCAATGGTTGGGAGAGTCTGAGCCACATTAAGTTCACCGTGCAATGAATAAGACAATCTACACCTAAAAACATAAACAGCTGAATAATGTTTATATTTAAACAATAATGGGCTACAGTAATACTAGTGCTTGTAAGTGGAGGAAACAGTCTGCAGTCATCTGTTCATTCCAAGAAAAGAAGACCTGCATTTGATGTCTTCACTGCAGTAATCTGGTATTTCTTTCTCTGATTGGCCGAGGGAACAAAGTCATCATCCTATCATGAAGAGTTTTGATCTTGGACGTAAAGTTACTGTTTCAACCTTGTTTGTTGGGTAAAAATCAAAGAAAAACAAAACTAATTATTAGGGGTGGGACTTTAACGCGTTAATTTCAATTAATTAATTACGGGGAAATTAACGCGTTAAAAATTTTAACGCATTTTAATCGCACTTTGCACCATGGAACGTTTCTCAGTGCGCGAGTTCCCGGCATACAGATTATATCGACGCACAATGTCCAAATTAGGGGCCGCATCCTGCGAAGGACCCGGCCCAGGTCTTTCGCAGCCCACGAAGACCACAAAGGCCGGAAGTGAGCGGCTAGCCTTCAAAATGATGTTTATTTTCCCACCAGTCTACTACACAGACCAACAAGGGCGGAAGTGCTCCTGTGATAATTAAACTCCTGAAATTAAAGTTCAGCATCATAACTGGATAGTTTTATTCAACATTAATGTCTCACTTAATATAGTTGAAAATTAATCATTAGCTCAGCTGTATTCCTTGATGTTGAAATGCTTGTTTTAACAGCTTATTTTGAATAAAAGAATTAAAATTAAACCACAAAAAGGAGAAAAAGTTCGTTCTCCGTTTAACAGCTGCTTTTACACAGCTGTGCTTCGCACTCACGTTGCTAGGCAACATGAGCTACGCTGAGGTGAGGGCAGGTGATGCTGATATGAAGGCTAGCCGCTCACTTCCAGCCTTTGCGGTCTACGTGGGCTGTGAACGATGCGGCCCCTGAATTTGGACATTGTGCATCAATATAATCTGTATGCCTGGAACTCGTGCACTGAGAAACGTTCCACGATGCAAAGTGCGATTAAAATGCGTTAAAATTTTTAATTTGTTATTTTCCCCGTAATTAATTAATCGAAATTAATGTGTTAAAGACCCACCCCTACTAATTATTGAATGAAAATAAATAAAAACAAACAAACACATAGTTTTAATAATCCTGTGTATACTATAATATTTGTATACACTCTCACATGTGTACATATATGCATATACCTACAAATACCTATTTGTACATTCGTACATGTGGACATTCAAATACAGCTCAGTACCTTATAAAGTCCTGCCTCATTAAGTATTCCTTGAAGTTTGTTTCTTAAAATAAATGTATTAAATGCCGACTAATTTAGTCACCAAAACAGATACGAACTGCCCGATAAACCGTTGACCTCCAACCTCCTAATATGGACTTCATAGGTGTCTAAAATGGGCTGTTATCTCCCAGTGGCCAATACTGGGACAGCTAGTGACTCAAGCACCCCCACCTAAGAACATTCATTAGCTAAAAAAAGGTCTCTCACAAAGCGATAAGACCGGAGACCACATTGGTTCAGAGCCCTACAAGCTGCTCCAACTAGAAGCTGGTTTCTGTTTTGGTCTGTGGGCTTTATCACAGTTTGTTTGCTCTGGTCTGAATCAGTTGATGAGTTTGTAAAGTTTCTCTGTGTTTGGCTTCTTTGCACACAGAGAACTCCAACGGTCAGTCCATCAGATGAGTGTCCCAGGCTGGTGGACAACATCACTGTGATAACGTCACAATGGGCAATATTTCAGGCAACTTAGCTACAGGAAGGCGTTTTTCTCAAACTTGTTGCGTATGTCTGGGTTGGATCACATTCTCACCATAAACGAATGACTCTGGAGCTCGTCTGGATCCGGACTGAGACGTCCCCTCCACAGGGTTGTTTTGGTTTGAACCCGAGGCCTCGTCTGCACGAGAACATTGTTGCATTTTGGCCTGTCGGTTACACAACAACGGCATTTTGAGCCCCTGAAAATGACACAATTTAAAAATGGGTTCCAGAACAGAACGTTTTTTTTTTCAAAACACTTTACGTGTAAACGACTGAAACACCACTTTTTTAAAACAATGGGCACAAACATGTTAACTCAGATCATCCTGATTTAACTGGCCATGATTTATCCCATTTGAAATCATTAAAAACGTATTTAAACATTACAAAGTTCGGTTTAGCTCTAATATGCTGGTTCGAGCTGAGTCCAACCACACTTACTTCTGGCTGTTCTCCTGCCAGCAGCACATGGGCTCACCACAGTACACAGTGGGACTAGCACAAAATATATATTAAAATTGATTGCGGCCATCAAGGCATTACTCATTGGGTTTTTGTTTTTTTTTGAAGCGTCAGTGTTTGTATATTGGCCTATACTGTGCTGATATTTGAAAGCAGTAGTCATATTTGAGTAATTTACTAAACATGATCAGTCAATGCTAAATATCTTGGTTAGGAAGAAGGGTCACACAGATACCTGCTAATGAGTGCTAAGTGTCACAAGGTGTAGCAAAAAAAAAACACCCACACAAACATGAATAAACTAAAAACCAGTGTTTCATTAGGTGAAAAGAAATTAATTAACAAAGAATAAAATACTATAAATACTCACAGATACAATCAGAGGAAACACCTGGGAAACAAGAAACAGCTGAAACCAATCAAGGAAAACAGCAGAGGAAGTAAAACTGACTGTCAAAATAAAACAGGAAGCTACTAATCAGGCAAACACGAAGAGAAAAAGAGGAGACAGTGAGGAGGAAAAACTAATAAATACTAAAACATGAACAAAGTCAAAATAGAATAATCTGTACATCTGAACCCAGAATATTAGAATAATATTAATAAACACCAAAGAACTCGGTCTATGGTGGTAATAAAAAGGCTCCAAACAAACCTAAAACTATCAATAACAATTAGAAAACTCAAAAACTACCAAACAGAAACCAACAAACTCTGACAGGAACATCCAAATAAAATCAGAGCACTGACGGACGGCCTGTTGGTACATTTAACCGCACAGCAGCAATGATTTATCAGGTAACTGCATTCAAAAGGCTCCGGCAGCACAAACAGAGGTCCAGTTCAGAGACTCTAGTTCACCCGTTAGTTTGATAAACGAGCTTAATTATCAACAGTCTCACATCCTAAATTTCAAAATCAAAGTTTCTGGCAGACCACTTGGACCCCCAGATGCCATAAAAGTTGGATTTGGTATAAAGTCGCAATAAATATCCAGTACCGATTTGTATTGAATACCCAGGTCAGGATCCAAAGCTCAGCTCATTTAATAAACAGATTATACTTCATTTGTAGACCTTAAATATGGTTTTAATAAAGAGGAAACACAGTGGGACTCCCAGCTGAGCTGACAACAACACTCTCATTCAGCAGCGAGAGGCTCGACTGCTGAAGTTCACACAGAAGCTTTGTTGTAGAGATGAATTTGTTGATGTAGTGAATACCCACTCAGACTGCCTCCTGCTTCCAGGAACTTTGGGTTTTTTGTAGCTGTGAGTGATACACGAGTGCACATACTGTGCTCCCGCATCCATGAGTCACCACAGTGACTCACGCCTGCTGAACATTTGCTTCAGTTTCATACGTACACGGTGGCAGAGCAAGAAGGAAGAAGAAGGGAAGGGACAAAGCAGCCTCTTACATTTTATCTCCATGTGCTCCCATGCTGCATTCAGGATCACATTTTAAGGGGAAACAATTTGGGGGAGTTATATCATGTGTGTGTTGGAAAATAGAAGCTGTGCAGAGGAGTCTGTGCTTCAAACTGAAGGACCAAAGGCTCCACGGCTGCAGATTCCACTCTGTGTCTGCACGTTTTGTAAATTCTGTTACTTTTCCGAGGTTTGACACCAAAAAGCAAGCACACTCGTGTCTGTCAGCTTTAATATGTGCTTCTAAAAGCTGGACATAGCTAGCTTGTTTAGGGAGCTTCATCCATGAGGCACCAAAAGCACAAATACGGTGCGGAGGTGAGCTGCAGCCGCCTGTGTCGGCGTCCACCTGTCAGTCAAAGCAGAGTGTCTCTGATTACACGCCCTAACAGGTGAGTTATAAAACTGTCATCATAAAGGGAGAAACTACCCAAAGAGGCTCAAGCTGTGTTTCCAGCAGGTTCTAAAATGCTTGTTTCTGCTGTAACGATGGGCATTTTAACAGCCTCAAGTGGACATCAGAGGAACTGCAGTTTTTGGCACTGGTTTCCTTTGTTTCAGCCCCGGAGGTGGAAAACTGGTTTGGAAGTCATGGAGTCCCGAATGGTTGCTTGTCCCCACCTTCTGATGCTATTTACTGTATAGGAGTGCAGCTGAATTTGAAGATAAGCCAAATAAAGTGCTGAAAATTACTTTTTATGTGATGCTGCTGCAGGATTCACGCTGCCCGCCCCTCCTCCTCCTTACACCCACTCCGTAACCAATTACCTGTCCTTCCTTTTTCCTCCTGCCACAATTATTAGAGCCGCTAGAGGGACAATTGATGCCGTTTTAAAAAACTGCTGGAGGTCACTTAACAATTAGCCCTTTTACATCTCCAGAATAGTGTTTTAGGGCAGGTCCAACCAAAGGAACTACCCCATTAGGATCATTTTCAAGAGAGAAAAAAATACTTACTCAGGGCCGGGTGCTTCCACTGGCTTACCCTAAATCATCCCCTGCTTTATCGTCCTTCTGGACTCTAATAACGACTAGAATTTATAAACTGAACTGTGGGTTCCTCCCACAGTCCAAAGACATGCAGTTAGTGGGACTGGGTTAACTAGTGATTCTAAATTGTTCATAGATGTTAGCCATGTTAGACCTGTCCACGGTACACCCTGTGGCAGCAGGGATAGGCTGATGACCTCCACCCCCCACCCCCCACCCTGAATTGGATAAGCAGAAGAAGATGGATGGATGGATGGATGGATGGTGAAACTAGCAAATGAGACCATAATCTCATCATGTGAGGGTTTACTGAGGTCACAGATCAGGTGAGAGGTGGAGTCAGTTTCCTCATAGACATTTAGACTTCTTTTCAAGCCAGGTGAGTCGCCCCCTGCTGGCCATTAGGAAGCATGTCGGTTTTAGTCACAACAAAATTTTGAGAAACAAGATGAAATTAAAACGATTTTTAACAGTTTCTCTATAATATTTACACTCAGAGTCATGAAAGACTGTTTAGGTATGAAGACTTTGACAGGCAAACGTCACATTTTTCTGAACCTTTTTTCTCAGCTCGATGATGTGTAATTACATCCTTTTCATTTTGTTTGTGAATTTCTTTTTTATTTCCATTCATTTTGTTTTTTCCCCACTGTGTCAGAGTTGAACATACACCCAAGGATAGAAACATTTGCGAATAAGGTCAATAATATTCATCTTTATGTCCCCAGGACAGCTTTTTACAGCACATATAACTGACGAATCTCTATAATCTGAAGGTGCTGCATCAGTTGTTCCGTCCTCACGTCACTCCTTGTGTCCTAAGTGTGCAAGTGGTGGACACGAGGATGAATAAATGAGAAGAATCCCAATCGAATGAATCTCAAGAGTCAGAAGGACTAAATGAAAGAGAAGGGAATGTGTGCAGAGCCAAAGCCGGAGAGGGGGAGGAGGCGCAGGATCAATATCTAATTTCAGTGCTGAGCTCACTGTAGAGGCTTTTCCAATAAGGCTGGATGGAACACCAAAGTTTGAATAGCTGTGTATCTCTGTCTGCCTCTCGGTGCATCTCTGTTTGTCTCTTTGTCTTGTCCTTCTGTCCGTCTCTCCCTCTGCAGCCTCATGGGTGGACCACACCTCCATCTATCTTTAGGTCCACTGTGAGTGGACACAAGCTATGAGGGGTACTTTTAACACCCTAACATCCACCAGGTCACTGGGTTAAGGGGAGGGTCTGAGATAGGTTAACATCCAGCCAAGAGTTACAACCTGTTTACCTGAGTTAAGACTTTTTTACCTGTGTATCTAACTAAAGCTTTAATACCCGACCAGTATGACTGCATGAAGAAAAGCTGCTAACATTTATTATTTATGAACTCATTGTTGTGTATATGCAGTGTTTCCCACACTTGGGTGGGCTGCACATGTGTATTTTGAGACTTATTTGTATTATTTTCATCCATTTGAGACAACACTGCAATCCCTTTATTAGACGACAGCCCCCACGCTCTTATTCTGAAAAGCTGAGTTATTACTAAGCCGTTAGCATTGGGCCTTCCCAACCAATAGGCTCATCAGGTTGCAGTTCAACAGCCTCCAGCTCCTCTGTTTTGGAGGTGGTAGCAGTCATTGCTCTGCTTTAGAGATCCTCTGTGAGCGCATTTAAAACAACAGCAGCTGACCAAAGTGCTGTACATGTAAAATACATAAAATAACATAAAACATGACAGTTAAGACAGGAAACATAAAATAATAAAACATAAATAAAACAGCATCAATAATGTATCCAGGACTCAAGACTCAGTCTGATAAGCCAAAGAATAAAAATGGGTTTTAAAGGTGTCAGCTGTGGGAGAGGTCCTGATATGAAGGGGCATTTTGTTCCAGAGTTTCAGAGCAACAGCTGCAAAGGCCCGATCACCTCTGTGTTCTAATCTGGACCTCGGGACAGTTAGGAGCATTTGCTCAGCAGACCTCAGTGACCTAGTGGGAGTCTGCAGGCTTATAGAGAGGTAGGGAGGTGCTAACCCATGCAGCGCCTTACAAACAAATAGTTAAACCTTAAAATCAATTATAAAACTGCCTGGCAACCAGTGTAGGGATGCTAATATGGGGGCTATATGGTCTCGTGTTAGTAACGGTTAGTAACCGTGCTGCTGATCAGTTGTAGTCAATGGAGTAGCGTCAGACTGACACCTGAATAGTAGTCAAGTTGGGATGAAATGAAGGTGTGGACCGCTCTCACAAAGTCCATGAAGCAGAGAAATGGCTTCACCTTTGCAAGTAGCCAAAGATGGAAGAAGCTAGATTTAATGACAGCATTAATGTGCAAAAGTCAGATTGCTGTCAAAGATCACTCCCAGGTTCCTCACAAAGGTTTTATCATTTATCCTTAAGGGGCCGAGATCACAGAGGTCAGGGGTACCAAACACAATGACCTCCGTTTTCTGCTCATTCAAGTTAAGAAAGTTTAGAGCCATCCATGTTTGAACATCTTCCAGACAATCCAGTAAGGCTTTCAAAGGACTCATAGAATTTCATTTCAGTGGCAGATAGATCTGCGAGTCATCTGCATAACAGTGAAACAGGATGCAATTGAGCCCAAGGGGAGCATATAAATCGAAAAAAGGGCTGGGCCAAGAGTGGACCCCTGGGGCACCCCACATGAGAGCAGGCTTTTACAGCCTGACTGTAAAACTTCTGTTTGTTAAATAGGATTTACTGACAGGTGGAATTTTAAATTCCTGACGTTCTGGAAGCAGTCGATACTGCTCTTCAACGATGACTTTGATATAAACCAGAAAAGTGGAGACATTATTGAAGGAAAAACAAAGCGACCATAAGCAAAACAGGTAACAACTGACGGTAAGCCACACACAGGCGCCATCTTGCTCCAGCTTATGTCAGAACTGGTTTACTTCCTGTTAGCTCACTGAGGATGCAAGGATACAAGGATGACTGCAGTCCAAGACCGTGGAGCTTGTGTTTGTCCACAGGACGAGGAGAGTATATATAGTGTGATTTAGAGGTGTGTTTAGGAAGCTTGGGTGCACCTCCTTTGATGGATTTTTGGCTCATTGTTTGGTTTTCCATTTCCAATGTTGGGGGCTGGTTCGGGCCTTGTTGAATGTTAAGAGGTGAAACCAGAATTTGAAACACTTCCTCTTTTCCTAAGAAGTGTCAATGGCAGAAAGCTTCCACTGCTAGAGTCCCACACTACAAACAACCACGTTCAGTCCAAATAATTACCTCCTGTGTCTCTTCCTCAGCTTTTCTTTGCCCTCAATGGAAAGCATCATGAAGTCAAGGAAAGGACCAGCTGCACTCACAGTGGATGGTAATTGTGTCTGTCTGCTGGATTCAAACTACAACATCCAGAAGGTGGACTAGAAAAACCTCTTCTTAGATACGTCACTCCTCAACTGTGATCACAAGCTCTGGGTGTTGACTGAAAGAATGAGATCATGGATCTCTGAAGGGTGGCTGGCCTTTCCCTTTGAGATCGGGTGAGCAGTTTAGTCGATCAGGAGGCCTTGGAGTAGAGCCTCAGCTCGTCACATCACAGCAGCCGGCTGAGGTGTTTCGGGCATCTGATTTAGAGTCCTCCTGGGCGCCTCCTCAGTGAAGTGTTCCAGGCACATCCTGGGTCCTGGCACAGACCAAGGACCGGAGAGATTACATCTCTCAGCTGGCCTGGGAATGCCTCGGTGTTCCCCGGGATGAGCTGGCGGAAGTGGCTGGGGAGATGCTTCTCTGCTTGGGCTGCTGCCCCTGCGACCCGGCCCTGGATAAGCGGAAGAAAATGGATGGATGGATAAAGTGTAAGGATGTTAGGAGTATGGTATGGGTTAGATTAAGATCCACCTCTTTTTATTGCATTGTTCTCCTATTTGGCCACCCACATGGAAATGCTTATGACAGATTAACTGCATGATTCTATTTGTTATTCAGTCTGTGATTAAAACACACACAAAAACTCACACTAAAACCTGGCCAGGTACCTGGTGGATGTTTACGGATTAAGAACTATTGCTCGCCTTCAGCCCACTCCACAGAATGTGTAGAAAAACTGGACAAAGCTGAAAAGCCAAACCTGCCTTAAACCTGCATTCTTTCTAACAGCCAGCAGGGGGCGACTCCTCTGGTTACAAAGGTTTTATAGAAGTCTGTGAGAAAATGAGCCTTCGTCTCCCTCGATTTATGACCTCGATAAACACTTCCCTGGTGAGTTTAGGGTCTCGGCTGCTTCTTTCAAGTCTCATTGAACACAACATGAAGATCATTTTGGTCCTTATTTGAGTCAACTTGATTACAAGGTGGCCCCGCCCCTCTTTTAGCCACCTCATTGTGTTTGACTTTGTGTGTTTGGTTTATTTAACCTTTCGTCAGAAATGTAAAAGTACAGATTCTGTATGTATGAAAACCGTCTAACAACTAAGACGTGTCACATTTAGAAGCATTTAGCGTTCATTAACCAAACAGCTTTCATGGCTATGAGAAGGTATCAGGGAAGGTTTTGGGGAAGAAGACAGTTACAGCTGGATGAATTTACATCAGCTTTTTGTATCTGATGAACTTGAGTTGTTAGGCAGATTCATTTTACTGTTTATAATACAGAGTAAGCTGCCGGGTGGAACAGACTCAACACAGCACCACAAATGTGATGGATCCACCGAGCTTCAGTCATTTCTTTCCTCTTTCACTGCAGTCCAAACCACAGCAGTCAGTGCAGGATGGAGGCGAGTTTACCTTCCTGAAATATTTATAAGAAAATGCACCGGTGCAACTCAGCAGCCACAGTCGTGCCTCTCAGCAGCTCCTGCTTTCACATTTGTTCTTGTGCTCATTGTGCCCCTGAAAGCCAGCGAGAACATCAGGTTCAGCTCCGTCACTCCGTCCCTGTAAACGTCTGCTCCACACGGGCTTCAGGGTTTGATTTCTCTGACTGAAATCACACCCAAAGAAAGCTCACGTTTTCATAATCATTCAGCCCACTGCAGCAGCCCTTGAGTCATAACATAATGAGCACATACAGCTGACTCTGTTTTCAGGCGCCCTGCTCCTCCTCGGGTCATTAAAACCCTCAAATTCCCAGGAACAATACAAAGGTCGTGACCTCGGTGTCTTCAGCGGCGGCCCCGCTGCCCCGAAGACGTCTCCTCAGATCTGCTGCAGGACCGGCTTATCTCCGGTAGGTATTTAACATTTCACATTCCAGCATCCAACGTGACATTTCCCTGACTTGATGATCCATGATGAGGATGAAGAGCTCATTATTGTACTCATACCGAGCTTCCTTACTAAAAACAGCAGCACAAGTTCAATACGGTCATTTAGAAACATGAGCACGTCTAATGGAGAGACTTGGTTGGTTGGTGCGTCAAGAAAAAAATGGCTTGTTCGGTTGCTGCACCCGCAGCATCCCAGGGAAATGTTGCCTCCTTCAGCAGGACCTCTTGTAGGCGTTTGATGTGATACTGAGCCGCTCTCGGTGTAATTATTGACCTTTCTTCATTGGAGAATTCCTTCAGTTACACGATGCTTTGAGGGTTTCTTCCACTGAAGCCCCCCTCAGCACTTCAGTGGGATTCACATCATGGTTTTGACCTCCAGGGCTGAAAATGAGGTCAACTCTTCTAACGGGCACTTGAGGCCGACTCCAACCGTGAGTCAGTCCCCGCAGACCGCCGTGTTCAAATGCACAAATAAACATGTTTACAGCCTGATACAAAAATGAGATGTTTTTAAGGCCTCGGTCTCCACTCTGTGACCCCCCTCGTAGCAGTGCTAACCACTGGTTGCTAGGGAACATGGTGTATTTCATAACTGCTAGCAGGTCATCGTCGTCGCCATTAAAACTGTAAAAAACATGAAAAAGTTCAACGAAAACTGGAAACGGAGACCTCTGCCTTCAAAGTAAAAGTCTTCATTTCCAGTTCCTTTTGGACTTCCTAAACTTTCACTTCCACGCTGAGATCAAGTGTTCAGACGCCTGTCAATCAAGCAGCCACGCCTCTAACCTTAAAGTCTAAGCCTGTCAGTTATATAGAAATTCACCCCCCATACAGCTGTTTGTAGCTGTGGAGAGTCTGTGGGGATGGACTCGGTGCTGCAGCCTCTGGTGGACATTAGAGGAACTGCAGGTTTCAGCATCAGTTCAAACGTCATTTTACAGCCACAGTTTGTGATGTTGGTGCTTTTTAGTGCGTTCTAATGCAGTTATCTGAAAAATGATATCTTACTGTGTGGGTTCTCTCCTGGTGCTCTGGTTTCCTCCCACAGTCCTAAGACATGCAGTCAGTGGGGTTAGGTTAATCGCCCAGAGGTGTGAGTGGTTTTCTGTCTCTCTGTGTTGGCCCTGAGACAGACCCACGACCCATCCAGGGTGGACCCTGCCTCTCGCCCTATGGCAGCTGGAACAGGCTCCAAATATGGTCATTTCTGTGCACCAAAACACAAACAAGGAAGCTTCAAAATGTGGACTGTGACACCACAGCGAACATGTCCATCCTTTACATATGTGAGTGCACACACACCCACCCCAAAACCTGAGGCAGGTCCAGGGCCAGCAATGAATCATAAGAACCATCAGCTCGCACACTGCACCAA